>NC_134688.1:58465972-58781972 GCF_050947455.1 Rhinoderma darwinii | reverse complement strand
GCAATTACACAATGAATCTGCACCAACATTTGCATATTTGACAGGTAATTCAGACGTTGCAGATATCACAGCGGACTTGCCACAGATTTGAGTTTTTGCATTGCAAAGGCTGAAATCCGCAGTGAAATTCCGCTTCTTCTTTGCAACGTCATGAGCATGCTGCGGAGGGGAAATTCCGCACCGCAACCTGATTTCTGCACAGTTATTTTCTGCAACGTCTGAACTAAGTTTCCGAAAAATGTATAGAAACAAATGTAAAAAACGGTTGCTGCAGAATTCCACTGCGGACTGTCCACAGCGGAATTCCACAGCAATTCCGCCACGTGTGAATGTGCCCTAAGGGCATGGCCAGACGTGGCGTGTTTCTGCCGACAATGTCCGCATCAATGCCGCACATGATCTGCGTTGCAGATTCTGTTGCGGCTTTGCCTAAAATGTGCAGGAAATTGATGCGGATTAGTCGTTGCGTCTGCGGATTTCTTTGCAGAGTTTTGAATCTCCATTGAAGTCAATGGAGAAATTCCGCAACGAGTCCGCAACCAGTCCGCTACACGTCCGCAACAGCCAGTGTATGCTGTGGACACCAAATTCCGCACCGCAGCCTATGGTCCGCAGCGGAGTTTTCCGCCACGTGTGCACGAACCTAACTAAAAAGGTGTGGAAACCAATGGAAAAAATGTCCGTTGCGGATTTCCGCAGCGGACTGGCCGCAGCGGATTTCCAGAGCAATTCCGCCACCTGAAGATCATCCTCCAAAACTAAATATATTTTGCCATCTGTATCATTACCAGTAAAATAATCCGTCTTAAACCCATGGGCACAGGTGGAGGGTCACTAGGGTAGAAGTGGGCACCACTGGCACCAGTAGACACATACTATTTGGTCGTTTACTCAATTTTCAGAGTGGAGGAGAGCATGGCAGCCTGATGGTTAGGTCGCTGATCTATGTTTCTGCATCTGCATACATAGTAAGGGCATGACCACACGTAGCGGAATTGCTCTGGAATTCCGCTGCGGACAGTACGCAGCGGAAATCCGCAGCGTACACGTTTCTCCATTGCCTTCCACAGCTTTTTAGTTATGTTCGTTTACACGTTGCGGACAATTCCGCTGCGTAGCATAGGCTGCGGTGCGGAATTTGGTGTCCGCAGCATACACTGGCTGTTGCAGACGTGTAGCGGACTTGTTGTGGACTCATTGCGGAATTTCTCCATTGACTTCAATGGAGAGTCAAAATTCCGCAATGAAGTCCGCAGATGTAATGTAGATGTTATGTGTGCTGCGGAGCGTATTGGTTTTACTAACATGACATTTCTTCATTCTGGCTGGACCTATGTATTTCTAGGTCTACAGCCAGACTGAGGAAGTCAATGGGGCTCCCGTAATTACGGGTGACTACGTGTGTGCATCCGTAATTACGGGAGCGTTGCTAGGCGACGTCAGTAGATAGTCACTGTCCAGGGTGCTGAAAGAGTTAAGCGATCGGCAGTAACTGTTTCAGCACCCTGAACAGTGACTTCCGATCACAATTTACATCAACCTGTAAAAAAAAGTTACTTACCGAGAACTCCCTGCTTCTTCCTCCAGTCCGGCCTCCCAGGATGACGTTTCAGTCCAAGTGACGGCTGCAGCCAATCACAGGCCAATCACAGGCTGCAGCGGTCACATGGACTGCCGCGTCATCCAGGGAGGTCGGGCTGGATGGCGAAAGAGGGACGCGTCACCAAGACAACGGCCGGGTAAGTATGAATTTCTTTTTATTTTTACTAGGGAAAGTGCTGTCCCTTCACTTTACCCTGCACTGATAGAGAGAAGGGAAAGTACTTTCACCTCAATACGCAACGGCTAGTCCGCATCAATTTAATGCCCATTTTAGGCAAAGCCGCAACAGAATCTGCAACGCAGATTCTGTGCGGCATTGATGCGGACAGTGGCGGAAGAACTCCGCCACGTCTGGGCATGCCCTAAAAGGAAACCTAGCTTCATCTCTGGCATCCATTATCAAAACTACTATAGTTATCATCCAGTGCTAGCCAAAGCCAATGTGATGATACAGCTAACAATTTCAAGCTGGTTGCATTTTGAATTCTTCCCGGCAGAGGTGCCGAATTACAGCAGACTACACATTCCACATACCCTGAAACATTCATCAATAAGGGTGTAATTCTGGGTACTGGGATTTTTGTTTCTACCTGACTGTTCATATTTACTAAATGGGCTCAGGGTAAAAAACTTGACAGGTAGTTCAGTAATAAATGCATATTAAATGAAAAAAATATTTATTAGGGCAGGGCATACACAGAGATGAGGGGCCCCATAGCAATGATTAAAATGGGGCTCCCTTTTAGTGCTGATAATTACTACCACACCCCTAACCACCTGGGATAAGAGGGCTTGGTGCTTGTTTGCCCCATCGTTCTTTGTTCCTTACACACCTGTATTTGATAACTTTATAGTGCCTGTGGGGACGGGATAGCCAACCTGGGCTCCGCGCCCTTTCTCTGGGGTACCAATGGCAGCCACATGATTTGCATCTATAGTTCTTATACCATTGCATTTGGGATTCTAAAATACTCCCTAATGGTTAAGCGTGGTAAAAAAAATATATATATATTTTTTTTACCAGAGTTTCTCTTAATAACTAGAGGCATCTGATAAGCTTTGGCATCTAACACTTGCGTGAGAAGCATTCAGGCATAAATATTGTCTCCTATCATGCATAGCATGTGACTACTGGAACTTTTGAACTTCCAACTAAGTGATGTTATGTATTAAAGACGCTGAAGTCTTGTGGAGAAAATCAGCAAATCTGTGTTCAAAGTAAAACATGTAAATCACATTTACAGGAGAACATGTCTGTGACCTCACTATTTCAGTCGAATATTCTGGCATGCTATAACTGATAGTCTCAGTCCAGTCAAAAACGAAAACTTCATTTTTGGCCAGATAAATAGAGGTCTATTTGTCCCCAAGGTCTGAGTTTCCTGAATGCGGCTCTTCTGGAGATCACCCTATCCTCTACTAACCTACAGCTAAGCAGAGCAATAACCAAGTACTACCAACATCCGCTATCAGTGACTACGGATATTGTCAGCCTGATCACCGATACAATAAGTCATTAGCAGCTAAGGAGAAGGTGCCATAAAAGCACCCACAAAAGGGTTAAAGATGGATCCGTAATACAGCCATGTACATGAGGCCTCAGGAATATATCTAGATAACTTCCAATAGTTGTCATTTTCCCTTAAGGGCACGTTCAGACATGGCAGATTTGCTGCGGAATTTCGCTGTGGAAAGGCTGCAGACTTTTTTCCCTTTGGTTTCCATAGCGTTTTCATTAACATAGTGCAGACGTTGCGGAAAACGACGGTGCGGGAAATAGCTTGCGGTGCAGAATCTACATTCCCCAGCATGCTCAGTCTGTGCGGAGAGGCAGCAAATTTTCACTGCAGATTTCAACCTTTGCAATGCAAGGACTTAAACCTGCGATATTCGCCACATCCGGATTATCCCTCAAATTTTCAAATTGGGCCGGATGTTGCTTAAATGGCACAACTTTACGTCAAAGTCTGCAGCGGAACATTTCCGCCACGCCTAGGTGTGCCCTTATTGTTGGCCATTACATTTAGATTGTTTTTTTTTTAAAAGTTATACAAAAATATGAACAAAACATAATAATCAAAAATTGCATTACATCTGTAGCATTGTAAAGAGAGTTAAAGGGGCTTTCCCACAAGGGACATTTATGACATATCCACAGGACAACCATTGTTTTTCTGAGGATGTCCACAGGATATGCCATAAATGTCAGATAGATGCGGGTCCCACCTCTGGGACCTGCACCTATCCCTAGAACGGGGCCCCTAAACCCCGTTCTACTTCTGTGCGTGTCGGTTGATTTCCGACCATGGAGGTGAAAACAGCGTAGCTCAGCGTAAGCCCCATAGAACTAAATGGTAGTTACGGAAACAGCGTAGCTCGCATGCTACGCTTCTTCCGTAGCTGCTATTCACTACTATGGGAGTTACGAAAACAGCGTAGCTCAGCGAGCTACGCTGTTTTCGTAACTCCCGATCATAAAGTCAGGAAGTGGCCGGGAGTCAGCCATCGCAGACAAAGCTGGAACGGGATTTAGGTGGTCCCGTTCTAGAGATAGGTGCAGGACCCAGAGGTGGGACCCTCATCTATCTGACATTTATGACATATCCTGTGGATATGTCATAAATGTCCCTTGTGGGAAAACCCCTTTAAGTAAATCTCCACTTTGTCCAACATGTGGAGCATACGAATGAAGACTTTTCAATATGCATACATTTACAGAATACATGTTTTTCTGCTGTCAGCTCCTTTTGGACCTGTTAGCAGCATCATTTTTTTATATATCTAGATGGATACCATCAGCAAGCAGTAAGGGTGCCATAACTATTGAATTCCTGCTGATGGCAGGGACTAAGGAGAGAGGCGAGAGGCAATGGTGTTAAATATAGGACGTGCTGGAACTTGTAGTGGCAGAGCACAATGTCTGAACTACAACAGCAGTAATATGTAGAATTAAATTCACTTTTGACATTGAGAGTGTAAAACTGCTGCACTGGAGCTCTGTAAGGGCATGCCCCCACGTGGCGGATTTATTCCGCAACTGTCCGCATCAATGCCGCACAGAATCTGCGTTGCAGATTCTGCGGTGGATCTGCCCAAAATGTGCAGTAAATTGATGCGGACTAGCTGCTGCGGACTGCGCGAAAAGTGCTTCCCTTCTCTCTATCAGTGCAGGATAGAGAGAAGGGACAGCACTTTCCCTAGTGAAAGTAAAATAATTTCATACTTACCGGCCGTTGTCTTGGTGACGCGTCCCTCTTTCGGCATTCAGCCCGACCTCCCTGGATGACGCGGCAGTCCATGTGACCGGTGCAGCCTATGATTGGCTGCAGCCGTCACTTACACTGAAACATCATCCTGGGAAGCCGGACTGGAGACAGAAGCAGGGAGTTCTCGGTAAGTATGAACTTCTATTTTTTTACAGGTAGCTGTATACTGGGATCGGTAGTCACTGTCCAGGGTGCAGAAACAGTTACTGCCGATCGCTTAACTCTTTCAGCACCCTGGACAGTGACTATTTACAGACGTCTCCTAGCAACGCTCCCGTAATTACGGGAGCCCCATTGACTTCCTCAGTCTGGCTGTAGACCTAGAAATACATAGGTCCAGCCAGAATGAAGAAATGTCATGTCAAAAAAGCAAGACGCATCCGCAGCACACATAACATGTGCATGACAGCTGCGGACTTCATTGCGGAATTTAAAATCTCCATTGAAGTCAATGGAGAAATTCCGCCATGAGTCCGCAACCAGTCCGCCACTGGTCCGCAACAGATAGAGCATGCTGCGAACACCAAATTCCGCTCCGCAGCCTATGCTCCGCAGCGGAATTTTACGCATCGTCTAAACGAACACTTCTAAATAGAAGTGGAAGTCAATGGAGAAACGGCTCCGCTGCGGATTAACGCTGCGGAGGGTCCGCAGCGGAATTCAAGTGAAATTCTGCCACGTGTGAACCCAGCCTAATAGAGCTCCCATGCAGTAGTTTATATTATTTCAACTCATAGCTATTAAGAGTCAAATCTTGTAAATTCCTTCTCCAAGTATGCATGGTTGCATTTTATTTTGATCACAGTATGTATGATTTAAAATCATTATCCAATGTCAAATTTCACACAACCAGATGATATGTAAATGCAGACATTGAGAAAGTCATGGATTGTGTATAGTCCTAGCACTGATCACGTACCACTGTGCTGTCCTGACAGCCCTCTGGGAGCACTAATGTGGGGAATTTACATATATCTCTGCTTGAACACTATTGTAAAGAAAAGCTCCAAATCCCGGATTGTTAGTAGTCCTCAAGGACTGGTTTGAGAACCTTTAATCCAGTGGTCGACTACTTTCAACACTACAGCAGGCCGGCTGAGCATCAGGACAGTTGTATATTAATCTATCACATCAAAGGTTTCCAGATTCAGCTGCCACAGGGAGCAACTGCTTTTGGTTATTTCAGAGAAAACTGCGGAACATTATAATAATATTGGTTAGTCATTGCAGGATCCACAGCCATAAACTTGTTACTGTTGTCTGTATTATGAACACTGCAGGGTGTGATACCAGGAGGATGTTCAATTGTTGAGTTGCGGTGACCACTTACACATAGATTTGGCCACTACAACACAAACATTTTGATATCCGAATCTTTGTGGATCTTTGAACCCCTCTATATACAAAGATATAAATTCTGAAGCAATTGGAAAAATTCTCCTATGGGAACATTTTTCCTATCACAGTGAGGAGCATTCCAATATATAAGTGGAGTTTCTTATTTGTTTTCCATCTGACATATCAGAGAGGATACCAATGGATGGGGCGTACGTAGAGCCAGGATGAGGGGTAGGCATTGTAGGCGACTGCCTATGGCACTAATGGAAGGGGAGCAAAATTTATGGATTAAAAAAACAATGGTTTGCCTATAGATTTTTTAGTACAACCAACTGGAGGCCGTGCCTGTGTGGCTGATAACACTGTAAGTACCGGAGACTGGTGAGCCTTTCCCAAGAGTTTGTCCCACCTCTAAGTCAATGCACTCAGACACCCACTACCAGGGAAAAAGAAGGATCTGCAGAACCTCTGAGCCCCTCTAGCGCTGTGCAGAGACCACCATCATTTTCTCATAGAATCTGTGACACAGCGCTTGTGGTACCCCAGCAGGGGAAGAGATCAGACAACTTTTCTTACCACTTGTTCAGTCTGATATCCATTCATCTTAAAGGGGTTTTCTCAACACAGAAAATTATAAAGCTTTGCTTAAATATGTCATCAAAGGTACCAGTGGTCAGACCCCCACCAATGCCTAGAATGAAGAGGCTGCCATTAGAGGTGAGGGAATTTCCTAAAATTTGTTTCGGGTCCAATAAGATTGAACTGGTCGATGGATTCGATTTGGTCCGAATAAATTTGCTGCGAATTGCAAGTGCCTGATTGTGCTGAGAACTGACTGTCCGACCCGACTCTCTGATGTCTTCTAGGACTGTATCCTATATATAATGTTTATTAAACAGTGGATAAGAGGGATAGATGGCACTAACCCATATATTGTGTTTGGAAGTTCTGCCCCATTTTATTTTATCTTGAGGCGCTGCCTCCTGGTTATCCAGGTGTCCTAAATGGACAGCCCCTTCACTATCATCCCAAAAATTACCTCTGATAGAGGGGAACCTGACACGACCACATCCATCAGCATCTCCTATTGTAACGCAGTGCGTCTGTGCTCCTTATTTAATGCGCCAGCGCAGATTAAAGCTTTGTGCAATAACTTTATCTGCTCTTGTGCACCAGGAAACTAGCGCATGCTCAGTTCATTACAATAGGAGACACTGATGAATGGAGTCGCGTCACATGCCATTCCATCAGCAGCCATTTTTAGGACTAGAGTGAAGAGCGGGCTGCCCGGGAAGAGACCTGGATAACCAGGGGGTAAAACTTAAAGATGAAATAAAATGGGGCAGAATTTCTAAACACAGTAAATTAGTAAGTGCCATACATCCCCCTTATCCACTGTTTAAAAAAACTTTATATATAAAGTGGCCAAAGGCTGCCATATTGCCACCATTCATGCATCACAACCGAATTCAATTAGTGTAGAATCGATTCGCTCATTTCTAGCTCTGACCACTCCAGCTTTAGGAAATTGTTTCTAGGGGAGAATAGTGTGGCATATGGAGGCACTCTACAATGCACATGGAGTAATATGGAGACGCAGGGACGGTGTGCGTCATATACATGAGGTCTGACAAAGCTTCATACATGACCAGGCACTATGTAGAAAATGTCAACACAGCCGCATGCAATTGAATGTTTGTTTTGCACCTCCTATACAGGGAGGCGCGGTGTCAGGGTAAAAGGCGAGGGGGGTACTCCTAGCGTTGCAGCCTCTTTGTTCTAGGGTTGTTCCAGTGATCAGATGTTGACTGACCAGGTATTGATGGCATATACTCTCAATATGCCATCCTTGGCTGTGGCAGAATATCCCCTTTATTGTGTAGGAAGCATAAGAAAAAATATGCCTCTTTGATGTAAAGAACTGGGCAGAACAGCTTGAAACAATATTTCATCTGGTTATTATACTTATCCCTATATTTTTTTTACATTAAGGTCTACAGACTATGGATTGGACAACTGATGTTTACTCAACTTAAAAATGATGTACTGTACTCAATGGGGTGCTGCCAGATGCTTTCTTTTATCCACAG
Source organism: Rhinoderma darwinii (assembly GCF_050947455.1). Classification (NCBI taxonomy): domain Eukaryota; kingdom Metazoa; phylum Chordata; class Amphibia; order Anura; family Rhinodermatidae; genus Rhinoderma; species Rhinoderma darwinii. The sequence continues at coordinate 58,773,676 of NC_134688.1, read as the reverse complement.
CCAGTGGTTATAACATTGGGAAAATGTGATGTTATTACATATTCACAGAACCCTGCTCCTTAGACAACACATTGGATGGGGAGCAACTTCTGCCTCCAAGTGCTGGTTGCAAACATATCTCATGTAGAATTAATATGGAGGTGGTGAGTCTGTAGGTGCCATCATTACTGGTCATCTGCCTTTTTCCAAATGTGTCACTTAAATTGACTGAATGCTTTTGCCTTGGTGCAGAAGTAGTAAAGTCATACAAAACTCCTTACACAAGACAGGTAACTAAACTTCAATCTCATAGGTGCTCGGTTTATAATGCTTCATGTATAGCTAACAGAGTCAAATATAAATAGGTAGGATACATGCAAAATATTCTAAAATAGTCTAAAGGACAGTGTGACTGGTGCAAGTACCTGAAATGGTCCCAAGAAGAGAACAGCAAATTAATTAACTACATATTGAAGTCTGGTTGTAAAGACTTGTTTTGTTTGAACCCTAACGTGTAAATTTAGAGCAGCAGTTATATAAATGCAGTAGAGGAGAGGCTATGTAGTATATTTGTCCTATACAAGTCTCTATGGATTTAGGGTCTAGTCAGTGCCAGCATATGTGGAACTCTATTATGTATTAATACACACAAGGATATCTGTACTGTATATGTTATAGTGTTTAGTATAATTATAGCTTGTTTAGCAATGCACCATGTTAATGTGCGTAATAGAAGTCACAAATTTTCTTGAATTGGCAGTAGAAACATCTGAGACCCCTATGTTACTATTTTTCACTTTATGCCATTAATAATACCGATCCTATACTATTTATATCTTAGGGACCATGAAATTAAATCAACTACAACCCTTATCGTTATATTTCCCTATACACCAGGCATCGATGTAGTCTTGTAGTGTCAGAATGTAACCAATCCCCTGCAGAAAATAAATACCAAATGATCTGGGGTACATGCAGATACTTCCACTATATCCACAGGTTTTGTGACCTTATATGAGCTGTAGAAATAAGAGACTTTATAATGTACTGAAGTTTATAAAGAAAATAACTTTACTCACACTGTATGAAGAATGAACGGCTACCTCCAGTTTGTGCTTCTTCAGCTAAACGTCCACAAGGTCTTTATTTTCACTTTTTAAGAAACTTAGAATAAGGGGTCCGTGATTTAATATAATTGCCATCTTATACCAAAAGATCTTACCTTCTGGGGTTCCTCAAATTGTTATTTATTAGTGCTATTTATTCTAAATCATTATCACTATATTATATGAGCTTTACGCACAGAGCTCTTCCAGGCGCACAGCGCTCCCGCTCCATGCGGAATATAACTACTACTACTACTACTACTATATATCACACTAATAAATCTAGAAAAACTATACAATAGTGCAGCTAATATTATATATGGGTGCATGTATTCCAGGTGGAAATATAGATGGATGGATAGATAGATAGATAGATAGATAGATAGATAGATAGATAGATAGATAGATAGATAGATAGATAGATAGATAGATAGATAGATAGATAGATAGATAGATAGATAGATAGATAGATAGATAGATAGATAGATAGATAATGATGCTTATCAATAGAGAGAGGGTGGAAGGATACATAGAAGAGATCGATGATAGAGGATATGTGTGTGTCTATGTGTAGACAGACAGATAGATAGATAGATAGATAGATAGATAGATAGATAGATAGATAGATAGATAGATAGATAGATAGATAGATAGATAGATAGATAGATAGATAGATAGATAGATAGATAATGATGCTTATCAATAGAGAGAGGGTGGAATGATACATAGAAGAGATCGATGATAGAGGATATGTGTGTGTCTATGTGTAGACAGACAGACAGATAGATAGATAGATAGATAGATAGATAGATAGATAGATAGATAGATAGATAGATAGATAGATAGATAGATAGATAGATAGATAGATAGATAGATAGATAGATAGATAGATGGATGGACGGACAGATAGATAGATGAGCTTGCCGTTTGGCATGTTGAGTTCACCATGTATTATATGTGGTTTTACATAGGACTACAGGTAATCCTACTAGTTTATTTTAATTGGTGCGCAAGAAACATGTCCACAAGCCACATAAGAAGTTCACTTTCAATCACAACATTTTACGTGTTACAGTATCCTGTGTGTTGAAATAATATTTACTCAAATTTCTTAGTGCGATGTGTGATGGCAAATAGGAACATTCTCTTGGGAGTGCGCTAATATTAATAAAGAACGGAGGTAAAAAGTCGCTTGTTCCTAAAAGTGCGCACTACTTTGATTACTAAAGAACCATTCATACCATATTTTTTTTTTGCGTTTTGCAGTTCACACGCAATAATTTATTTTAACCCATGGCCCAAAATTACCATAATAACCAGATTTTTACTTTAGGAAACAGACAATGATACAATTTATTTATCGGAAAAAAACTTTTTTTTATTTCTTTTACATAAATAAATAAATATTTGAATATACAGAAACCATACAGTAAAACATATATTATACAGACAGCAGATTTCCAGACATACAGTATTCAGAATTTGGCACATTGTGGGAATCTATTCGTTCAATGTTCTTCCTGATATACAACAGGAATCAAATACAGGTAATCTGCAGCCATTGCTGAGACATCTCAGATCTGAAGGCCTATCTTGAATCTAATACTTTTTTATTGTGTCATTTGTAACTGTTGAGTCCACAGTATTTGGGTCTAGTAGTTTATTTACAGATTGCCTCACACATACAAAAGGCTGAGTGCTTCAGAGTCTTTGTCTGGGTTCATGAGTTATGGACTTGGAGAAAGGTCCCTGTCTTCCTTTTCTGAAGATGAAGGTGACAGGACAAGGTCATCCTCATCCTCATCCTCCAGACACTTTGTGGATGGGAAGGATGAACATTTGCAGTTGTGGGGACTGCTCCTGTGTGAGCTGCTCTTTCCTTCCTTCTTGTGCTTTACTCGTCTGTTCTGGAACCAGATTTTCACCTGTTTTTCAGAGAGGTTCAGGTAAGTGGCGATTTCAATGCGCCTGAGTCTGGACAAATACATGTTGGATGCGAATTCTCTCTCCAGCTCCAAGAGCTGAGTGCTGGTGAATGCTGTGCGCATACGTTTACTGCTGGGTAACTGGCTGGAAGAACTGTCTGCAAAATGACAAAGAAGATAAATGGTCAGTAAATAGAAGAAAACATATCAATGTCCAACTTTAAATATAAAGACTTTTTCATTGCGCAGAGCCGATCTATAGACTCATTCAGGTGGTGGTGGCCAAGGAAAGTTTCTTAAAACTTGTCCTTATATCTGGTCTTTGAGCACGTACAACTGGTATAATGAAAAAGCAACTTTCAAAAACGTCATTGTCTATGAAATAAATATGGAGTTAAATATTGGAGCAACTTTTACGCATAAGGAATCTCATTGCATTTCTTGTAGTGAGAATCTTCAATGTCAGTTCAATGTTATGAAAATATAGAAAAAGTTTTAATGCCAACAGTAAATGCAAATTAACATGGATCAAGTTCAGGATCATCAGGACTTACCAACTGAGATGCAGTGGAATTGTCTTGGGTCTGGAACCGGGTAGGACGCCTGGTAAATGGTTGGAGCATGGGTCAGATTTAGGGCTGAAGATCCTGTGTGTTGCCTTCCAATAGCTGTTGGACAGTACTGGGAGCTGAAGGAGGAGAATGATGCCTTGAGGAGAGGGATGCCCGGTGGAGGCGCATGCAGCTGGGATGCTGTGACACACATGGAGCAGACACACAGCAGACCGGTTTTTCTTGAGTGGCAGGATCCAGCAGACAGTCCATGCAGAGGGTTTGCAGGATGCATTGCATATGGGAAAAGTGGAGGACTGTTCTCATCCTTCTTGTCGTTGGTTTCCCTCAGGATAAGGGAGTCCACTAGGAATGAGCGAGGCATGAGTGCAGCGTGTTGAGTCCAGTGTATGGGTGCAGGCTGGATAGTCAGTTCTCTGTCCCGTCTCCAGAGAGTGCTGTCTCCAAGCTGGGAAGTCTCCAGAGAGTGTTGAGTACGCATCGGGTGCTGGCCACTAGTGTGGTGCTGAAACTCCACTCCCTCGTCTTATATAGCGCTCCCTCCATGTGATGGCTACGACAGCGCACTCAATAGCCTTTTTGTGCCCTTTCTCTTGGCATTCCCTCTGCACGCTTCTTCATTATTTCACTTGTTAACTAAATGAACTGCATAATGTACTCTATTCTTGTCCACCCCACCCACGCCTTACCAGGCGTCTCCCACCCTCATCTCCCCTCTCTCTGGGATTTATTTGGCTATTCCCTAGCTATTTAATATTCTTTTATCTCTGCTACTGAATATAAGCAGGTTCACCCCATTCCTCCTATATGAAAATACTGTTTGGTATTAGTTAAACCATGCTAAAGGGTCAAGCCCATCCTGCTTTATTCAGCCACCTGTAGAATGGATATGTAGCTCCCAATTCTGTCTTATTGATCAGTTCCCGTACCCTGGGTCCAGGCAGTTTATATTACATGCAATGTCTTATCATATAGACTCCTGCCACTGTAACTACCACTCCTATTATTATCATCATGGTTACTACCTTTACTAGTACTAGTCATTCGTATTATTTTATTACTACTATTATTACCATGCAAGCAATTAATTCTATTGTACTGTATGGAGTCCACAATTATATATACTTCTAGCAATATAACGAATGCTCACACTATTATTATCGTTTCCACTACTGCTGCTATTAATTATTAGTATTGTATTTGTATAGTTATTATTTTAATGCCACTATTACTGTAACCATTCTCTTCTAGCAATTTATTTGTATTATTCTATAAGAAAGTTAAAAAATATATAGTCCTGCCATTGTAACCTCTAATCTTACTATTATTCTTGTTACTACTTTCACTACTACTGCATTACTACTACTACTACTACTTTTTTTCCATTACTATTACTCCTTATGCGCAAGCATTTGTTTCCATTATGCAAGATACAGATTGCAGTGCTCCAACCTTCTTGTTTTTAACATAATTGAATCCTCTCTTTATATACATACTTTATAGTACGTTATTTTCTAATACATTTGTTGCTATTATTAATATTATTATATTTATTATAATTTGTATGTGCTCACTATGTGCCAGAAATTCATTCTATAGTGCATTATATAGTTTACATCTTGTGTATTATTACTATTATTATTATTATTATTATTATTATTATTATTATTATTATTATTATTTCTACTATTAGTACCATATCGATGATTCTAGAATCATGCTTCTTCTTCTTCTTCTTCTTTTTCCTCCTATTGTTATCATCACCATTAGTAGTAGCAGTAGTAACACTGTCCATAGTGCTAGATCACAGATTATATGCTATTATTAATATTAGTTTCATTGCTGCCCTTAGCACGTTCTCTTCTTCTGCTATATTAAATTTTCATCAATCATCATCATCATCATCATCATTATCATCACAAATCTGACCAGTTAATCCTACCTATCAGCAAGCTGTGTATTATTCATCATAGAGTATTATGCCATTTCTCCTGTTATAAATTCCAGTTAGAAAGAAGTATTGAGTGAATTCTATGAATCTGGCAAACTTCAGACGACATTGGTGTCAATTTCTGTAAGATTATGAGAGCCCTTTGATCGGTCTGAACTCACAAGGTAAAATATATGAGTGGCTGTTCCGTTCTGTATCTGTGTATATAGCAATCCCTTTTGGGGGATGCAATAGTTAAGAGTGTGCATTTACAGTATAAGAACTATTTGTTACATTATATTCTGCCACTGCTTTCTATATAGATTATTTCATCCTTTGTATAAATGCAATAAATATTGCAATAAACGTTACATGTTGCTGAGAAAAGCTTCCAGGCTAGAATACAGCACATAATGGTCATTCCACAGAGACCTCCATGTAATATATTCATTTAGAGGGCATTAGTATATATAAATCTGTTTAACAGGTAATACATATTAATCATGATATGGGCTATTAAGCCACACAAAACCCATTGCTTTGCATAATTGATGGACTGATGCTGAGAAGATGGATAAGCAGGGATATTCTGTATAGGAGGGATATATGAGGACCAGTTCTGCACCTGCAGTCCTCCCACCCTCAGGCAAGGGACCAGTTGAGGCGCCTGGGGGGAAAGAGTTAACTCCCCCAATGAATGGACACCCAGGCAAAGCCACTGGGAAGAATATCTAAAAAAAATAACCAGTTTTTTTTTCTTCTTCAGCCTGGACCTTATTGAATGTCATTGAAGAAAGTTTTGAATGCAAGATAAAGAGAAGCGAATTAAAGTGTGTGACAGCAGAGGATAAGCAAACACAAAGAGAACTCTGTCACACTTTGGGCAAAATCCGTGGGCTTTTTACCAAGCCTCCTTTCTATGATTGAATTAAGTAATAGGAAGACATTTTCTTTCACTTTACAGCCATTACAGAGAAAAAAAACTTCAAAGCCTATGCCACTTTCTAATGGGAGGGTGGACAATGGCATCTGTTTTGTGGCAAAATGTTGGAGAAGGATTGTTGTGCAATTATGGATTGAAGCAAATCAAATTTAGCCAATGGTTCCTGGATAGGGGCAGAAAATGCTTGTAGGATGGAGCAACTGCGGCAGGAGTCAGTGGAGAGATGGAGCTGGGATTATATTCAATGCTATGGTGCATATATGTGCTGCAGCAACCAGATCATTATAAGCACTGGATGTAATACATCATCTCAAAGGTCCCTCTTATTCAGGATGATCCCTACATTTTACCCATCATACCCAGGAATATGGAAGTGTAGTCTTAAATATGCTCAATAATTTACTAACTTCATATTAATACCCACATTTTCCCCCTTAGATGTTGGGAGTCTTGATCAATTGTATAGATTCCTAGCCCTTTGATTTACAGCAACAAAAGAGTTGTTTAGAGTCTTAACCCTTTTATTTACAGCAAAAGATTATACATATTATACATTTTTTGTTTCTATTATTCACCATTGCTTTCATAGCACTACCATATTCTGCACCAATGTACACAGATTGTAGTCACTAACATCAGTCCCTGTCCCCAATGGGATTTTACTATCACACAAGGGTTTATTTTCACAGGAAGAATAATCAACTCTACAGTAATGGAGCAGATAATCATATGTTAAAGAGAAATTCTAAATACAATATATAGGTAAGCATTGAGTTTAATTGTTTTTGTGTTATATCTGTTTCAGGAAAAGATAGATGACAGCCATTTTGGCCGCAATTTCAGCTCTTTAAGAGGTTGACATATGGTTTTTAAAGAAACCCTGAATACTTGGGGAGCCTAACCAATCTGAACTATTGCTAAAAAACAAAAGTGGCCATAATGGCTGTCCGTCACCCAGCTTTCCCAGAAACAAATATAACTTCAATTTTTTAATACAATATTGAAATAATTCTCATAAGAAAACAAAAGACTAGAAATAGTTTATTTTATTTTTTTGTGATCTTTTGAGATCCATGATTATTGTAGGATATACATATATACCCAAGTATATTATAATCCCCTGATATTATATATTAAATACATATTATATACTCTGGTACCTGATAGCCCTCTCATGTATAACAATATTTAAATTGTATATACTCTTGTACAATTATAACCCCCTCCTGTGTGATTTTATATACATATCACGTATTGTCATACCTTATAGTCCGTTCATGTTTTATATTATAAACATATTATATACTCTATTATATGATATATTATATGGACAATAATAAACACCTGTGGTCATAATTGTGTTTCTGGGGTTAGCATACAATGAATTGAAATCATTTGACTCTGTTAAAATTCTGCTTTGTACACATTGTAAAGGACATTCAACATTGCTGTCTTCGACTTCCAGTGAATGAATAAATATGTATACAGTAATTTCCATACATACTAATAGTTGTTTCATTTATGGGACACCTATTAGGTAAAAATAGATGTCTCGTAAATAAATATATATTTTTTTACCCTGTATTAATTCAGATGGGGTTTGTAAATTGCACAGTTTCTCTTTAGGGATAACCTAGAGAGATTGCAAAGAGTTAAATAGAACCTTAAGGGTAGAGATGAGCGAACTTATGAAAAGTTCGGTTCGGCTAGTTCGCCGAATTTCACGAAAAAGTTCGATTCGGACCGAACTAGTTCTGACCGAACCTGTAATTTCCGTGCGCCGAGCATGGTACTGTCCAGGGTGCTGAAAGAGTTAATGGGCTGCACTAACTCTTTCAGCAACCTTGACAGTACATGCTCGGCGCACGGAAAATACGTTCATACTTACATTTCTCCTGTCCGGCCTCCAGCGATGATGTTTCATCCATGTCGCCACTGCAGCCAATCACAGGCTGTAGTGGCGGTCACGCACGTCAGGATGACGTCAGAAGGCCGGCCTCCAGGGATGACGCTTCATCCCACGTAACCGCCTCTGCAGCCAATCACAGGCTGCAGCGGCCTCTGCAGCCAATCACAGGCTGCAGCGGCCTCTGCAGCCAATCACACGCTCCTCTCCTGAAATACTCTGTGCTGCGCTGCCTTAAACTCTGTGGACAGGTCAGGATCCTGTTTCTTTTAAATGCTGCTGGGGAACCCGCTCGATCCACTATATAAGGCTGCACTACAGTGCAGCATTTAAAAGAAACAGGATCCTGACCTGTCCACAGAGTTTAAGGCAGCACAGAGTATTTCAGGAGATGAGCGTGCAGATTCAGTGCTGCTGTGAACTCTGCTCTTACCATTACGTAGCTCTCAGTCTGTTACCTCTCCTCCACTCCTGTCCTCAATAACACCTTCACATGATTGGCAAGTCACCACGTAATGGTAAGAGCAGAGTTCACAGCAGCACAGAGTATTTCAGGAGATGAGCGTGCGGATCTTGTGCGGGGTGGTGACTTGCCAATCATGTGAAGGTGTTATTGAGGACAGGAGTGGAGGAGAGGTAACAGACTGAGAGCTACGTAATGGTAAGAGCAGAGTTCACAGCAGCACAGAATCTGCACGCTCCTCTCCTGAAATACTCTGTGCTGCTGTGAACTCTGCTCTTACCATTACGTAGCTCAGTCTGTTACCTCTCCTCCACTCCTGTCCTCAATAACACCTTCACATGATTGGCAAGTCACCACCCCGCACAAGATCCGCACGCTCATCTCCTGAAATACTCTGTGCTGCTGTGAACTCTGCTCTTACCATTACGTGGTGACTTGCCAATCATGTGAAGGTGTTATTGAGGACAGGAGTGGAGGAGAGGTAACAGACTGAGAGCTACGTAATGGTAAGAGCAGAGTTCACAGCAGCACTGAATCTGCACGCTCATCTCCTGAAATACTCTGTGCTGCCTTAAACTCTGTGGACAGGTCAGGATCCTGTTTCTTTTAAATGCTGCACTGTAGCGCAGCCTTATATAGTGGATCGAGCGGGTTCCCCAGCAGCATTTAAAAGAAACAGGATCCTGACCTGTCCACAGAGTTTAAGGCAGCACAGAGTATTTCAGGAGATGAGCACGGCCGGCCACGGGCAGCCGGTCGTTTTTCCGAGCCGTGCTCCCATTATAAAGTATAGGAGCACGGCCAGTAAAATAAAAAAATAGAACATGTTCTATCTTTTTAACGGCACGGGCACCTTCCCATGAGAAAACGGGAAGGTACCCGTGGCTAACAGAAGTCTATGGCCCCGCTATTTCGGGTCGTAATTACGACCCGTAATAACGGGTGTTTTTACGGTCGTGTGCATGAGGCCCCGTAATAACGGGTGACTACGCGTGTGCACCCGTCATTACGGCAGCGTTGCTAGGCGACGTCAGTAAATAGTCACTGTCCAGGGTGCTGAAAGAGTTAACTGATCGGCAGTAACTGTTTCAGCACCCTGGACAGTGAATTCCGATCAGAATATAGAGTAACCTGTAAAAAAAAAAGATGTTCATACTTACCGAGAACTTTCTGCTTCCTCCAGTCCGGTCTCCTGGCCGTTGCCTTGGTGACGTGTCCCTCTCGACATCCGGCCCGACATTCGTGGGTGACGTTACAGCCCATGTGACCGCTGCAGCCAATCACAGGCTGCAGAGGCCTCTGCAGCCAATCACAGGCTGCCGCGTCAGAAAAGAAGGTCGGACTGGAGGAAGAAGAGGGACTCGTCACCAAGACAACGACCGGGTACGTATGAAATGCTTTTTATTTTATTTTTAATCAGCAGCCTCTTTTCTCTATCAGTGATTGATAGAGACAAGTGGCTGCCGATTTGTATAATATTTGTGACCGGGTTCGGTCAAAACGGGTTCGGCCGAACCCGATGAAGTTCGGATTCGCTGCGAACCGAACTTTTCCTGATGTTCGGACCGAAACCGGGTTCGGTTGTCCCGGTTCGCTCATCTCTACTTAAGGGCATGACCAGACGTGGCGGAATTGCTCTGGAATCCGCAGCGTACACGTTTTTCCATTGCCTTCCACAGCTTTTTAGTAGGGTTCGTTTACACGTTGCGGACAATTCCGCTGCGGAGCATAGGCTGCGGTGCGGAATTTGGTGTCCGCATCTTACACTGGTTGTTGCGGACGTGTAGCGGACTTGTTGCGGACTTATTGCGGAATTTCTCCATTGACTTCAATGGAGAGTCAAAATTCCGCAATGAAGTCCGCAGATGTTATGTGTGCTGCGGAGCGTATTGGTTTTATGAACATGACATTTCTTCATTCTGGCTGGACCTATGTATTTCTAGGTCTACAGCCAGACTGAGGAAGTCAATGGGGCTCCCGTAATTACGGGTGTCTACGTGTGTGCACCAGTAATTACGGGTGACTACGTGTATGCACCCGTAATTACGGGTGACTACGTGTGTGTGCACCCGTAATTACGGGAGTGTTGCTAGGCGACGTCAGTAAATAGTCACTGTCCAGGGTGCTGAAAGAGTTAAGCGATCGGCAGTAACTGTTTCAGCACCCTGGTCAGTGACTTCCGGTCACAATATACATCAACCTGTAAAAAAAATAGAAGTTCATACTTACCGAGAACTCCCTGCTTCTTCCTCCAGTCCGGCCTCCCGGGATGACGTTTCAGTCCAAGTGACTGCTGCAGCCAATCACAGGCCAATCACAGGCTGCAGCGGTCACATGGACTGCCGTGTTATCCAAGGAGGTCGGGCTGGATGGCGAAAGAGGGAAGAGTCACCAAGACAACGGCCGGGTAAGTATGAATTTCTTTTTACTTTTACTAGGGAAAGGGCTGTCCCTTCTCTCTATCCTGCACTGATAGAGAGAAGGGAAGCCCTCTTCCCCTCAATACGCAACGGCTAGTCCGCATCAATTTAATGCCCATTTTAGGCAAAGCCGCAATAGAATCTGCCACGCAGATTCTGTGCGGCATTGATGCGGACAGTGGCGGAAGAAATCCGCCACGTCTGGGCATGCCCTTTTGGCTGAGTTCACATGTTGCGGAGTTGTCGCAGATTTTGTTGTGGTTTTGACGCAGATCTCACCCTTTTGCATTGCAAAGTGTAAAATCTGCGCTGAAAATCTGTGTGAAATCTGCGACGTGTGAACTCAGCCTAAAGCTGATGTCAAGGAGAGGTGGAATGTAAACTTTGAGATCTGTCTTCAGTTATCCTTAAAAACACATGTGACTGCTAAACCACAACCGCGTTACACTGTGCTTTTTTTAAAATCTCTATTTTAACCCTTTTGTTTCAAGGGTATATAATTAAAAGGTATCAGGGGTCATATATTAGTAGTGACATTTGTATGACAATAGTTTTAATTGGGAATCTGCAACATATTCAACATGTCATTGGACTCTTCATTAGGCTCTTTCTGTCAAGGGTTGGGGTATATTTCATGGTCTGCAGAACTGTTCTCGCTGTCAAAAATAGTAAAAAACCAATGAGAACCTTAGTGACACCATTATAAGTCATTAGAAATCAACAGGTTTATTTGTGATCTGTTGCGTTATAACTGCAATGGCTTCATTATGAGCAGAAGCCATGATGTTAGTGGGAGCAAAGAATACATTTGCTGCAACTAGAACTGGAGGAATGTCTATGTGAGAGCTCTAGCCAGTCATACATGCTAACTTTAAGACCAGCATCGCACACTGAGTTTTGATGCCGTTTTTGGCTCAGGTTTTTTAGCCAAGCACAGAAGTGGAAACAAAACAAAGGAAATGTATCAGTCTTTTCTTTATACCTTTTGTTTCTTTTGGATGCAAAAAACTCAGCCAAAAACTGCATCAAAACTGTGTTTGTGTTCATGGCCTTATGTGTATACATACATCAGTATCTAACAACTGCATGTTCATGGAGTGTCAGTACCTGAGGTAAACAAAAGAGATATAGATATGCTAAATAAACGTGGCGTACAAACCATCATATTTAGTAGCGCATTTACTCAATTTTTAACATTGATGGCCTATCCCTAAAGCCATCGATATTTGATCGGTGGAGGTCCGACCTCCTGGACCCTCGCCGATCAGCACAATGAGGCGGCCATATTACTCCCTTCATTGTTAACACAGGCTCGGCAGTTCCTCCATATCAGCAGTGTGCCTGGTACTGCAGCTTGTCCCATTCAAGAGATAATAGCTTTGTGCAATTTATTTTTCATCAAAAAAGTGTAGGAACCTGAAACATATTATTGATACTAATGAAAATGAGGAATATGGCAGATTTAAGTCTATTATTCTGTAATTCTATCCCTGGGTTATCTATATGGAACATGTTTTAGTTAGAACTGCTGTACTTCTAGTGCTGATAACAACTATTGCCCTTACAAGTAAATGTTATACACTAGTCTGTGACTGTAGCCGTCTCCTATTATCCAGTATCAATTATACCTCATCCAAAATATTCTGTTTTCAAGGTCTCTAAAGGTCCTTTTACACTTGACCATTACCATCACGATTTGCTCATTTATTGCTGATTTTAATCAATCCTGTAAAAATAATTATCAGTGGCACAATCGATAACTAAAAATGCTGCTTGTCGCGACTTTTACATATACAATAGGATTGCTGCCTAGTGCCCAGCTCTCGTGTGACCGTGCCATAGCTAGGCAACAATGACGTTCCTTGGCTAGCATGTAGGAGTCTGCTCTCCTCCGGTGCCCTGATAGAAATGCCCATCATTAGACCAATTAAAAATAACACCAAGCGATCCATGATCCAATGCTGGATCCTGGCCGCATCACCCTCTCTCTGGTAGACTAGAAGTTGGTGAGATATATAGAACTCGTCATCACCCCCCTCAACTGAATGTGTCATCGCTGGATGCCAACAAGAGTGTTACCCACCTGGGCCTCTGCCTTTCAAACAGCATGGCTAGAAAATATCCATTAGAGAGTCTGAACGATTCAGTGATGATTAATTATGATGGAAAACTATTTTTTTTCCAGAATTCACCTTTGAGTGGGCGGAGGGCTCTATGATATCAGGCACTTCAGGAAAACATGCATGAAAGAAATGACACTCCATAACATGAACCTTCAATTCTAATATGGAGACCTCAGGGGTTGTTCTCTAAGTAATTAACATCATTTAGTGATGGGATGAGCCTCATTGTGAATGTCATTGAATTATTCAGCACCTGTCACGAGCATCCCTACCCCCCACCAGGTGTTTGTAATGACTTTGATGTGTGTTTTTTGGAACAGTAGGTATTATATATATGCGATATATTAAGCTAAAAGTTTCCAGCTATATCACCACTATATGTCACATCATTTATTTGCAGTAGGACTTTATTGATATCAATGATTTAAATCTTTTTCAATTCTGAAGGGTTTCTGTGGCTGAACTCAATATAAGGGTCAATGCACACAACACTGCTGCGTATACAGACCCTATATGTCAGCACAGAGAGTGCTTACGGGGTCTGCAAAGTTGTAAATTGAAGCTCTGGTGCCCCAATGCAAAGTCTATAATAGGGTCCCCCAACTATCACACTTAATTTATAGTACCGGTCTCCTAATATGGGACAGAGGAACCTTTGGCCCCCCTCGGGCTCCAGGGCCAGGAAGCAGCTGCAACCTTTGCACCCCTATAGTTACACCACTGCAGGTTGTATCATGGGTCAGCAAATATGCCATGTGCCGCTCTATGTTGCCCCCGTGATGCAGCATGCGCTGGAATTTTTGTTCACGAGAAAAAAATGGCAGACCCAATATTTTTTTTTATTTTGCCATAATATAATATTTTGAATATACAGAGATACAGTATGGGCCCATATCAGGTAGTACCGATGTACTGTACTACAGATATGTATAACACAGAGCCTTAACATGGCCGTATGTATAAGGCCTAAGTGAGCACACATAGGTGAACATTTGCAAAGACTGGCATAACTGCTCTTGGGTAACCTGTCAGAATTTTCTGTGTAGAGTAAACCAATACTCTGAGGAAGATGCACGCTTGTTAGGGAAATATGGAGCACACTGCTGAAAAATGGCATACTGTACCTGCCATTGTTCACCAACACTTTTCTGTTTAGTCACATGCTCCCTTAAAAGAGTTGTCCAATCAGAGATTTTGCCGCGAGAAGCTGCAGCCAGCCAGGTATTTCTGGAACAGTGGCCACTGCAGGGAAAATGTAGTATTACATGACGGCTATTCAAATGAATGCCCCACATGTATTATACGGACTGCTCGAATCAGGGATTTTCTCTTTAATGCCCTTTGAATCTCTTTGTCATGCACTGACGCCTCAGGACCGGCATTATGGATAACACAATTGTGAAGATTTAGCAAAATTGGTTAAAATGGAACAGTTGCCTATAAAAATCAGATGCCACATTTGTTTATAAAAGAATCTTCGAAAAATAAGAGTTGGAATATAATTGGTTGCTGAGACAACTGCTCCACTTTTCCTTTTGCACAAATCCTCCCCAGTGTATAAGTGTATATGTGTGAAATAGTGACAATATCAGGGCCGGGACGGGGATAGACTGAGTAGGCAGCTGACCAGGCCGCCATAGAGGTGGGTGGGCGTCAATTTCTGGATTAACAAACTTGCTCTGCCTTTACATATCTTTGTAAAACCAATTGGACATTGTGACCAAGCTCATGGTAATGCTGTAGGTGCTGGGCTGCAATGAACACTTTCCTTTAGTGTGTCAGAGGGCACTTTAATGGGGCTATCCCACCACAGGATAGGTAATAAGTGTTTAATCACTAAGGGTCCCAACAATCAAGAAAACAGAGGTCCTGAGTCCCCTGAATGAACGGAGCAGCATTAGTGCATGTGCGCTGCCGCTCCATTCATTTTTTATGGGACTGCTGGAGATTGCCGCATAGAGAAAACCCAGCCTAGGGCACAAAAACATCTTCTCCCACCACTGGACACTATTAGGTCCATCTAACAACATTTTAAGAGAACGTCTTGTATCCTTGAACAAAATTTTTTCCAACATTTTTCATATCACTGCAAATGTTTTACGGAAATAAATCTTGAAGTTCATGACAGATATCTGTGGTGCATCCTGTAAAACTGCCATGACACCAGTGTGAATAGAGCTTAAGACTGGGTTTACACATGCTTGTACTGCATTATGTTATCATGATGTATCAGCTGAAGGATCCTGTAAATTTCTAATGCAATCAAACTCACGTCATTCTTATCAGCTTTTTTACACAACCCGTCATGATCAGTTTATTTTATCGTTGAGATCAATGGGAGATGAATTGAAAAACTGATGTTTCAATCAGATTTCATTAAAAAAAAAAGTCTAAACGCAGCAGAACTTTAAGCGTAGCCAAACGTAGCTTATGCATGTAAAATTCCCTAGATTTTAGAACATGTGAGCAGGTGACTAGATATTATTTGCTGAAATATACATAATATCCACCGTTAGTCATGCTATCTGGAGGAATTCTGGTTCACAAGCTCCTCAATAAGAGTGGTCAGGTAAGAAAAGGGAGCAATGCATTGACAAGGAGGGGACAGAGAATCATGTGGAAAGAAATGCCTGCAATAATGTTTTTTTACCACTAGAGGGAAAAAGAGAATAAACTTAAAAGGGTTTTCCCATCTTGGACATTTATGACATATCCACAGGATATGCCATAAATGTCTGATAGATGCGTGTCCCACCTCTGGGACCCGCACCTATCTCTAGAACTGGGTCCCATGACACCCATCCTACCTTGTCCAGCTTCCGCTGCTCTCTGATCACTGTTTGACGAGGTGCTGATTAGCTATAGAAACAGCTGAGGTCGCCAAGCTACGCTGTTTCCGTAACTCCTATATAAGTTAATTGGAGTTATGGAAACAGTGTAGAATGGCGAGCTTTGTTATTTCCTTAGCTCCCAAGTCCTGGAAACAGCGTAGCTCATCGTGCTACGTTGTTTCCATGGGATAATGGTATTTTTTTAATTATATTACTCAACCATCATTCAGCCTCCAACTGATCAGACGTTTGTATTTTAGATATAAAAGTATTTCTTGCCAGGTCCAGATTTACACCTCTAGAGCACATTGCCATGAGGATGTTGGTCATCAAATTCCATATCTTTCTGTAGCCACATCAGTTCATATTGGATACTTAGCATTTTTTATTTTGAGTGGTCTTCCTTCAAGCTCTATAACATTTTTGGTACATATTGTATCGTTTTCTATGTCCATTAGCTATAACCATATATATATAAAGCATAATGCATTCCAAATTTTCTCTGTTCTACTATTTTCAAGCAGAGGACGTGAGTAATATTTGCTTATTAAATTACTGTACACTCATACTATGTTACTATGATTAAATTCTCAACAACCATTCTTGTTTTAAATTCGATAACAGAATCTTCTGCCAAATCTTTTTTTTACTGATATGTTACAAGCACAATATTGAAAGATTAAGAAAACAGTTTATAAAACCCTTTCTATATACCCTATTAGGGTACTCTAAGTAGAGAGCGGTTCTAAGGAGCTTATTTTGCTCTGGAGGACTAGTCCTGTCCTGTATAACATGGACAACTCATTGATATAAATGGGCACTGTGCAATGCTTTCATTTCTCCTGTGGTGGCGCTGCAGGGAAACCGAACACTTCCAGCTAGGTTTCCCCACAGATTAAAGCTAATTGCTGTAGGGGGACAGCATGTGATCAGCTGTGTGAAAGAGGTATAAAGCAGTTGTCACTTTCCTTCGACCAACCAAAAGTATTGGGACACACCTCCTAATCATTAAATGAAGGTGTTTCATTCAGTCCCATTGCCACAGGTGTATAAACTCGAGCACTAGCCATGCTGTCACCTTTACAGAAATTTGTGAAAGAATGGGTCGTTCTACAGATATCACAGAATTCCAACGTGGTCCTATAATAGGATGAAACCATTGTAACAAGTCAGTTTGTGAAATTTCTTCCCTGCTTGATATTCCACGATTAAGGGCTCGTTTATAAGAGCGTGATATACGTCTGTGCAACGCGCGTGATTTTCACGTGTGTTGTACGGACCTATATTAGTCTATGGGGCAGTGCAGACAGTCCGTGAGTTTTGCGCAGCGTGAGTCCGCTGTGAAAAACTCACGACATGTCCTATATTTGTGCGTTGTTCGCGCATCACGCACCCATTGAAGTCAATGGGTGTGTGAAAACCACGCATGCCGCACGGAAGCACTTGCGTGATTTGCGCAACAGCTGTGAAAAGGATGAATGAAAACAGAAAAGAACCACATGCTTTTCTGTTTACAAACATCCAAACGGAGTGTCATAATGATGGCGGCTGCGTGAAAATCACGCAGCTGCGCGTCATATGGTGATGACACACGGAGCTGTTAAGTGCCTTTTGCGCACGCAAAACGCAGCGTTTTTGTGTGCGCAAAACGCACATGTTCGTGTAAACCAGACCTAACTGTGAGTGGTAATATTGCAAGGTGGAAGCGTTTAGGAACCACGGCAACTCAACCACAAAGTGAGAGATCATGTAAAGTTACAGAGCGGGGTCGCCGAGTGCCGAGGCGCATAGTGCAAAAAAGTCACCAACGCTCTTATGACTCAATAACTGCAGTTAAAACCTCCTCTGGTATTTACAGCCACACAAAAACTGCGCCCCAGGAACTTCATGGCATGGGTTTCCGTGATTGAGCAGCTGCACACAAGTCTACGATCATAATCACAATACCAAGCGTCGGATGCAGTGGTGTAAAGCCGCCGCCACTGGACTCTGGAGCAGTGGAAACATGTTCTGTGCAGTGAGGAATCATTCTTCTCTATCTGGCAGTCTGATGGACGAGTCTGGGTTTGGTGAATGCCAGGAGAACGTTACCTGCCTGACTTCATTGTGCCAAATGTAAAGTTTGGTGGAGGAGGGATAATGTTATTGGTTGTTTTTCAGGTGTTCGCCTAAGCCCCTTAGTTCCAGTGAAGGGAAAATCTTAATATCAAGACATTTTGGACAATGCTTCCAACTTTGTGGGAACAGTTTGGTGTTCGGCTCTTTTCTCTTCCAGCACGACTGTGCCCAAGTGCACAAAGCAAGGTCCATAATGGCATGGTTTGGCGAGTTTGCTGTGGAAGAACTTGACTGGCCCGCACAAACTTCTGACCTCGACACCATCCAACACCTTTGTGTTGCGAACCAGGCCCTCTCCTCCAATATCAGTGTCTGACCTCACAAATGCTCTCCTGGATGAATGGGCAAAAATTCCCACAGACACTCCAAAGTCTTGTAGAATGTCTTCCCAAAAGAGTGGAATCTATTTCAGAAGCAAAGGGGGGGGGGGGGGGACGACCAACTAATGCATATGGATTTAGAATGGAAAGTCACAAAAACTCCTGTAGGTGTAATATGCAGGTGTCCCAATACTTTTTCCATATATAGTGTAATTTATGTCATTGATCTCTCTGGAGAGGAAATATCTTGACAGAATTGGACGCACATACAGTGCGCCTTCGTGATCAGTCAATTATCGGGAGGGAAATAGAACAGCACACTACGCTATTGACTCACTGTAAGAGAACATATCATGGATATTGTAGACATGTGCATTCACTGTGTACCGGATAACTACAGATATCAATGACTGTCTTTAGAAGAGTGAGTGTCAGCAAAGGCAATGACGCTTACAACACATGACCTGCCTAAGTAGAGTCGTGTGTTAATGAACCTTCCCTTACCCATCCTATCCCTCCACCCCCACCTTTATGAAAGACACGTGACACCGAGGTTGGATGTGAAATGGCCACAGCAGCCGTTTATTAATTTTACAGTTTTATAAAAACAATTTAAATCCGAAACATTCGGATAACTAGTTAGGAATCCACCAGAGAATTCCTTCTAATAATTCACATGACCCAACATGGGTCAGAATCGTAAATAACAATTTTAACGTTAACATTAACCCGAGCAGAGGAAGTCCTTGAAGCCCTTTCAGATATTCCTTTTTTAAGAACACACCGAGTTAGCCATCTGCAAACCACCAATTACCTCCAGCCGTAAACCAGCTCGGAAGCACCGTTCACCTCTGCAGATGGCTCCAACCACTAGAAGTCCACTTCAAGGGGATAACACCCGATGAAGCCCTCAAGTGATATACCGACCACTAGAAGTCCACTTCAAAGGGATAACACCCGATGAAGCCTTCAAGTGATATACCTTCTACCAGAAGACCACTTCAAAGGGATAACACCCGATGAAGTCTTCAACCATGTACCTTTTTTGGGGGACGCATACCCCCGATGCGACCCCCCCACCATTTTGTACTGACTGGCCTCAAGGACTCCCCCCGCCAGCTGCCATGACAACAGAACCTACTCCGGAAAAAGGAAAAAACATGTTAAATAAGCACACAAATCAAACACAACACTCATAGATGGACGTACATAAAGACCCACAGGGGTAACAAACCAAGGGCGGTAGGGTGGGAGCTTGTCTTTCCCTGTGTTTCTCCTCCCACTGCTTCCGGCTCAATGCCGAAAACAGCGGGAAGCTCAGCAACGGCCCCCTGACTCCTCCTTGTCCCTCCTCCACCTCCTCCTAACTCTCCCTCCAACTCTCCCTCACCTATTAACCCCTTTCCTACCAGGGAGGTCATGGAGGCTTCCCCTTAAGCCCTGCAGGCTACGTCCAGCCTCTTCTTTAAAACAAGGGCAGATCTAGCAGAGCTGAGTTCAGTAGAGTTAGGTTTGCCACATCACTCAACTGATCAAGATTATATACTCAGCCAAGAAAATATATTTTGTTTTTTTATCCCCATTATTTTTACCCTCACTATTTCTTATCCTCCTCATCATTGTTGTTTACTTTTTTAGCTAGAAACACGCTGCCGGCACAACAATCATGTGGCTGCTGCCATGAGACTTCTGCAAGTTAATGGCAGGTGCAGGGATAATATTGACACCCCTTTCCCTGCAATACACAGCGCTCAGCCCTGCAGCATCAACATTGTCTGGTCTTGGCTTTCACAGAACAGAAACACAAACTTGTCATTTTTATGTGACACCCACTTTTGTTTTTGTGCATTACACCTCACACCGAGCCCTCCTCCTGCCAGCCCACTTGCATGGGCGGCTAGCTGTGAACAAAGCTTTAAAAGCTCATCAATACGAAAGAGATCACAAAAGGGGTAGCTTGCTTTATCATCTGCATTCACTGTGACGGGGTAGGAAAACCTTGTCTCGGTCATATAACCTCCCTCTACACGAGAAACCAGTATATATTATGTCCCATAACCACACCCTCAACACAGCAAAAACGTCTCCGAGAGAATGTTAGAACTTGCTGTGGGTATTGACACTGTGGATGTATTGTGCCCTATTGCGATTTTTAGTTTTTCATTAGCTTGCTAACTTCACATGCCCATGGCTGAGCTGAGGCTGTATGGTGGCATTGTACTGTGGTGCCATATAAGAAAGTTATAGGGTCGTAGCTATAGAGCTTGGGTGTCCAATCTTTTCTGCTCTTAGGGCCACATTGTTGTGTTTAACCACTCCTAAGGGTCCTAATCAAATGTGACGTTTTCTCATCTGAGAAATGAATGGCATTGTGATGGTATATGTTATGAAGGTCTGATAAGTTGGGGTTCTACCAATTAAAACAATGGAGGTTCCCTTCTCCCTCATTGGGCACACCAGTGATGTGGAGGCCGCACATATACATCTCTTCATAGTAGCTTATGGTTGTTGAGCAAGCAGCTAAGCATTTCACAACTCCCATAAATTACAATGCATCTACAAACATGTCTCTGAGTCCCCCATAAAGGTGCCAGCCACCAAGTGCTACAATATAACTGTGCCAGCCATACAGTGCCCCCATTGCTTCTGGCCAACCATTAGTACTTACCGCTTCTCTCTGACATGGAAAATACATGTGGGCAGTCACCAGAGGGTTGCACAGAATAACATTATGGGGTGCAGGTTGTGCACCCCTGTATAGGTAGCACCTGTGCTCTAGAGAGCTTGAGAGGGCCAAAGTGACCCTCAGCCACACATAAAGACACCAGGATTATGAATGGCAAATGGTAAGCGGGGGGGGGGGGGGCTGTTACAGATACTTAGACCTTAGGCAACGTTTCTCTGTATATCTGGTTATGAATAGGATAGACTGATATCCCTATACTGGGATGTTCCTCATAGTAAAAGCATGTCTATGAGCCCCATGGAATGGTGAGACAGACACATACTATATGTGCAGAAAGGGGAGCCGTATAGGCCCCAAAAATTGAAGTTCTTCCTACTGTCTCCAAGATTGGAAAGAACAATGATATATATTTCTCTTAGCTCATTATTATTACTAGCGATTTACGATTCCTAAGAGAAATTAATATACTGGAGAAAGATTTGCTAGAGAAGAAGAAATCTATGAAGATCATCTCGCTCTTGACAAATCAGCTGTTGCATAGTAAGGGTCCATAAAGTGTTCCTGTACAGAGGCCATCACCTGTGTATATCTGCCACTGTGATAAAATAACAACCGAGATGATATAATTCTTTTCTACCGTGGGCAGCGTTCACTTGGCACATGACTTTGTGCTCCTCAGGTATTGCACCTGTGTAGAGAACTAACATTCGTATGACAAATCTCCTAGTGTGGAAAAAATGGGTTGGGGATATGACAGTCACATGTTGATACAATGTAGAAACCATACTGTAACAATTCACAATGAGTACAGAACTTTTATAGTGCGCTGTTACAGGACACATACAAACATTATATCATGGGCGATTTTTTATTAGAGTTTTCCTTTTACTGTGTGTACACATATATTAGTTGCGTCCTGACAGTTATTTTTATCCTGAGCTGGACACAACTGATGAAATTCTGTGCAATTTGTGCATCAGTCCGGCGTCCGTAGCGGGACTATAGCCGGACGGGAAAGCACTGTATGCGTTAAAACCAATGCAACTGATACCAGAACTGCTCCCATAGCAAAGAGTGGAATCAGTTCTTGCATTAGTTTCTCTCCGGCGTTTCTGTACCTCGCCACAGGGAAATCGTTGCATACTGCTTTATGAATGCAACGTTTGAATACACCCTAAAAATACACTGCTACTGCAATGCTAATGCTTTTACACTTCTCATTTCCAACTAAAAATCAAAGTGTGACAAAATTGTGTTAGGCCTTCTGCACACGACCCTAAGGGCTCATGCACACGACCGTAGCCATGAGCACGGCCGTGATTTTCGGGTCGGCTGGCTGCGGACTGTCAGCCGCGAGCCGTCCGCAAATCGCGGGACATGCACATGGCCGCGGCCATTATTTTCAATGAGCCCGGACCGCAGAAGACGGCCGTAATAAGGCATGTCCGTTCTTTCTGCGGTGCGGGCTCCTGGGCCGTGCACGGACCGTAAAAACTACGGTCGTGTGCATGGCCCCATAGAAATGAATGGGGCCGCAATTCTCCCGTGGATTTTCGGGGGAATTGCGGCCGCAAAAGCACGTTTGTGTGCATGGGGCCTAATAGTTTTTACTGTCCACAAATACGCATCCGACGGCTGCGGATACACATCCGTAGTTGTCCGCAAATTCTATGGGCGAGGAGTCCGTGCCGCAATTGCAGACAAGAATAGGACATGTTCTATAATCTGTATATCAGTTATACGGTCCAGACACACAACCGTAAATATACGGAAAGGTGTCCGCAATTTCATCCGTAATTACAGATTCCTTAATTACGGATAAAAATTACGGTCGTGTGCATGCAGTCTTTTTTTTTTTTTATCTAGATATGTTTAAAATTCTGTGCGGATTAAATTTGCCACTAAAACGAAGCGGTGAGCACTCAGCCGATTAGTTTCTGATGGGCTTTTCTCGGAAAGCTGAGCAGTTGGTGCACGGACCCAAAGACTTTTTATTAAAGGGGTTTTCCTACGAGAGACATTTATGACATATCCACAGGATATGTCATAAATGTCAGATAGATACAGGTCCCACCTCTGGGAACCGCACCTTTCTCCAGAACGGGGCCCCTTAAACCCCGTTCAGCTGCTGTGTGTTGCAACTAAATGAGCTAAATACCGACCATGAAAAATGTTATATGGTCGTGAGTTACGTAAACAGCGTAACTCGCTGAGCTACGCCGTTTTCGTAAGTCTCATAGAACTTAATGATAGTTACGTAAACATTGTAGCTCACATGCTACACTGCTTCGGTAACTGCCATTCACTACAATTGGAGTTACGGAAACAGTGTAGTGTCAGATTCGCACCGATGATATACTGATGACCTAGCCGGTGGATAGCACATCAGTTGTCCGGTAGTGGACAACCCCTTTAAGGGGCACGGTTATACACAAAAAGACTTGCTGCAAGTTACTCAATGCTTTTTACTGCCCCCCCCCAGGGATTCAATCCTGGATCTGATCCTGCCCTTTGACCCAAGGTCTGCGCTGAGGCAGAATTGGGTTAGGGTATAGATTAAACAACGTCAGCTCATCCCAGTTCCACCCTCTGCAGAAGCATTTTCTATTAGTATGAAATTCTAACAGTATTTTTTTATTTATCTGAGATATCTAAATATCCAGTCCCTCTTGTATGTAATTACTGCCATTTAGTGTGATTTTGGAGAGAGAGCATTGCAGTCATCTGTCCTTGAATGCCTGAAATGAATATGGTTTAGAATTTCTGCAGGGACTGAGGTAATGCAGGTCATAGCACAGCAAACATTTCATATTAAAATATTATAATTGTAGCCGGATTATTCCAAATGCATTGAAATAAAAAAGATGAACGTAAAAGCCAACAATCCATAGTGTCACTCTGTTGCGATGTTTTTACATGTTTAGGAACATTTATCATCCTTGTTAAAGTGATTATTCTCAACAATAACTCTTTAAAACCATTGAAATGAGGCTGAAGGGCCAGACCTGAAGACATTCCGCACATCAGTTACATTCTCAGAAAGTCTTTAAATAAATAATCCGATGTTATTTTAAATTCAGTGTTTTTATGGGTGTAATGGTCTCTGACTTTTATATGAAACAATATCAATGACAGAGGGTAAAGATTTTTTGGGGTGGGATCTCTGACTTCCTTACTGCGTACCTTAACAATTGCACTATCACTGAAAAAAAAATTTTACTCTAAAACTCAACTTTTATTAGTTATTATACAATAAAAAATTATTATAAAGCAAATCTTGAAAGCAAAATCAATGCTCAGCAGATTGAAGGGCTATGAAGTAGAAACAGGTAACTGATCTCACTAGAAAAAAAACTCTCCAAGGTCATTTTCTTTGTCACAGTGACGATTGCTACCAATATGGAGCAGAACTAAAAAGGAGATTTGTATGACCAATTCAGGAGCATAAGGGTCCAGGCATGTGTATAAGGGCAAAAAGAAAAAAGGGAATAACGGGGTTCAGGTGAAGCTGTGGAGTCCCACACCACAAAGAGCAGCAGACGAAGCCTATATTTCCATTTACTGTAAATCGCTACCCAGAGTGTACCAGCCCTGAATAGGGCATTTGTTTGCGATCACGCTCTCTGACCTGGTTGACATCCTAAAATTGTTTTGTGGCAGCAAGGAGTCATCAAGGCAACTTCAATTAATTTTCTCAAGCTTGAGACTGAAACGTCGCATTTATATGGGTGAATAAAAACATATTTTTTTCACTTGAAAATTATGTGGAGTGCTGCCTATTTTTGGGATATTTGATTGTGGGGTGGGAGGTCGAGGTCCTGACACTTGCAGGATAGATAGATAGATAGATAGATAGATAGATAGATAGATAGATAGATAGATAGATAGATAGATAGATAGATAGATAGATAGATAGATAGATAGATAGATAGATAGATAGATAGATAGATAGATAGATAGATAGATAGACTAATTAAATAATCTATACTAAATAGAAATTTAAAGAACATTGAAAATTAACTTTGAAGCTAGCTTATTGGTCTGTGTGTGTCCTCAGTTTAAAGTCTCAGCTTCCTCATAAACTTTGGTGATGTAATCCTTGATGTGATTGTGTGACCTTAGGTCAGAAGTGCGTGCTAATGGGGTCATACAGGAGAGAGCACTCAGGAGCTGCTGATTGTATTTCAGTTATCTTACAATATATTGTCTTATATTGTTCTGTGTTCAGTAGAAGCTCCTGTAAGCAGAAGGTCTTCTCAGCTATTGGAGGATCCATTAGACCAAACTCAACAATTGACCCAGTGGTCCAAAAAAGCATTTGAAGTGAGTATTATTATGCGCACAAACTGATATAATTGACTTCTTAATGAAAGGGGTAATTTCACCTTAATGAATAGATGAGGTTTAGAGATGGGAAGTTTAGAATGGGAAATTTGTGTAGAGGAGGGTTTGGTCCTGTTAAAGCGAAGAGCTAACATATGTGGGCAGCAAACTCTGGAGAGACGAGTAGTGGCCGAGAGAAGTCTTCATGGCAGTCTGGGTGGGATGGAGAGAAATGGGAATGTGAACGACTCTATTCACAGAAGACGTCATCTGTGAATCACCGTATATAATTATACCGTATTAAGGCTGGGTTCACACACCCTATTTACAGATGTAATTCGGGCGTTTTAGCCTCGAATTACGTCCGAAAATACGGCTCCAAAGCGTCGGCACACATCTGCCCATTCATTTGAATGGGTTTTACGATGTACTGTGCCGACGGTCATTTTTTTACGCACCACTGTCAAAAGATGGCGCGTAAAAAAGACGCCCGCGTCAAAGAAGTGCCTGTCACTTCTTGAGACGTAATTGGAGCCATTTTACATTAACTCCATGGAAAAACAGCTCGAATTACGTCTGTAATGGACGCTGCGAAAAACGCCTGCAACATGCCATTACGTCTGAAATTCCGGAGCTGTTTTCTCCTGAAACTAGCTTCGTAATTTCAGACGTAACGGAGGCTGCCGTGTGAACATACCCTCACAGTGATAATACTCTGCAGAGCGCGAGTGTAGAACTGGTATGTGACCACTGTATGGTGATATTATTTGTTGTAGTGGTCTTTGTGGTAGATATATGTGGTCATGATGTAGAGGTATTATTTGGCCCTTGTATAGTGGTATCATTAGGTAAGTGCACGACTGTATTACTGAGATGTAAACTATCATTGGTGTTTATGACGGGGAAATAATTTGGGGGAGGGCTGATGCATTTTTGGATACAGGTTTCAGGCCCCACAGTGCTGATTTTAATTATAAAGTAATATCCAGTGACAGTGTATCTAAGACTATCCTGGGTTATAAAAGATGTCCTATAGCTATATTCCTTTGGGCTTGTGCCCTCGATTTTCTGGCACTGGTGTCCAAAACCTTTTTCTTTGGTCTGGTCTAAGGTCTTAAATTTAAATGTAATGAAAGTCTTAAAGTGTCACTATCTTTTCAACAAACTTTGCATAATTGGATTGAGAATTGGCTCAAGGACCGTATCCAGAGGGTTGTGGTCAATGATTCCTTCTCTGAATGGTCCCCGGTTATAAGTGGTGTACCCCAGGGTTCAGTGCTGGGACCACTATTATTCAACTTATTTATTAATGATATAGAGGAAGGGATTAATAGCACTATTTCTATTTTTGCAGATGACACCAAGCTATGTAATATAGTTCAGACTATGGAAGATGTTCATGAATTACAGGCAGATTTAAACAAACTAAGTGTTTGGGCGTCCACTTGGCAAATGAAGTTTAATGTAGATAAATGTAAAGTTATGCATCTTGGTACCAACAACCTGCATGCATCATATGTCCTAGGGGGCGCTACACTGGCGGATTCACTTGTTGAGAAGGATCTGGGTGTACTTGTAAATCATAAACTCAATAACAGCATGCAGTGTCAATCAGCTGCTTCAAAGGCCAGCAGGATATTGTCGTGTATTAAAAGAGGCATGGACTCGCGGGACAGGGATGTAATAATGCCACTTTACAAAGCATTAGTGAGGCCTCATCTAGAATATGCAGTTCAGTTCTGGGCTCCAGTTCATAGAAAGGATGCCCTGGAGTTGGAAAAAATACAAAGAAGAGCAACGAAGCTAATAAGGGGCATGGAGAATTTAAGTTATGAGGAAAGATTGAAAGAATTAAACCTATTTAGCCTTGAAAAAAGACGACTAAGGGGGGACATGATTAACTTATATAAATATATTAATGGCACATACAAAAAATATGGTGAAATCCTGTTCCTTGTAAAACCCCCTCAAAAAACAAGGGGGCACTCCCTCCGTCTGGAGAAAAAAAGGTTCAAGCTGCAGAGGCGACAAGGCTTCTTTACAGTGAGAACTGTGAATCTATGGAATAGCCTACCGCAGGAGCTGGTCACAGCAGGGACAGTAGATGGCTTTAAAAAAGGGTTAGATAATTTCCTAGAACAAAAAAATATTAGCTCCTATGTGTAGAAATTTTTCCTTCCCTTTTCCCTTCCCTTGGTTGAACTTGATGGACATGTGTCTTTTTTCAGCCGTACTAACTATGTAACTATGTAACTATGTAACTATGTAACAATATGTCTTACTAGAGAAAAATGCCTCTTTTTTACGACGACTATCGTCGGACTATCAGCTCACAGAGGGACCGGTTTACAGCTGCCTTGTAATGACAGGGATAGGGAAACAGACAAGTGAGCCCTAATCTACCCGCCACTCAGTCCCTGCCTACTTGCAACGACCCGCCCTAGGCGACGGGTACAACTGGGCGACGGTCCCTACACTCAATAAGTGCACGACAGACAACCAGACAAGGAAACACAGAACAAAGGGAAACGGGGCAGTTGCCCACGGAAACACCGTGAGCAAAAAGAGTAGTAAACAAGCCGAGTCAAACCAGGAGAGTACGAGGTGCCAAACGCAGAGCAGGAGAGTAGTTAACAAGCCGAGTCAAACCAGGAGTGTACGAGGTACCAAACGCAGAGCAGAAGAGTAGTCAGTAAGCCAGGGTCAATACGAAGCAGGGACAAGTAGTTCAAGAAGCTGCAGCAGGGCCAGGAAACCAACAGAGAAGAATCACAAGCAAGGAGGAACAGGAAAGGCAGGTATAAATAGACAGAGGGCAGGAGCTAGCTCCGTCTGGCCAGACTGTGATAGGCTCTCCCACTCCTAAGCCTGCCATCCTGAGTGGTGGAAGATGGAGTCAGTCTCACAGACATAGAAGCAGGTGCAGACTGATTACCTATGGGCGTTGATAAAGAAGCTGTGCCTGGCAGATCCTTAACATGCCTATAGAAGTTTATGGAGAGGGGAGGGGAAGGAGGGAGCAGAGTGAGAGAGCTGCAGCTCCTAGTAAGTGTTATATAACACCCCAGTGCTGGATTCACAGCTACACTGCTCATTACTGCTGTATTGCTGCTTCTACATATGTAATAGATATTTAGAGATAGGAGAGCAGGATTATCCTCTTCTATGTGTGTGGTGTATAGAAGACTTGATTGCAGTTAGACTACACTCACTAGCTCAGAGAAAAGTGAGAATTAGAGATAGAGCCTGCAGAGGGGAAAACTGCTAATAAATGCAGAATGTCAGTAATATAATGTCCAAAAATTGTGTTATACCTCAAGTACACACATATGACAGCTTAATCTGAAAAGTCAGCTAACAGGTTAGGTATGTATTAGTTTTAGCTCAAATTTTTCATTTTCACGAAGAGAAAAAGCACCCCAAAATTTGTTTACATAATTTCACTCATGTATGGCAATACAGCATATGTGGTCGTAAACTGCTGTTGCCACATGGCAGGGTTCAAAAACGGAAGTAGCGCAATTTGGTTTTTGGAGTGCAGATTTCACTGGAATGGTTTTAAGAGGCCATATTGCATTGCCCTGAGGTACAGTGAAAACCTCGAGAAGTAATCTTCCAAAACTAGAACTCTAAAGTAATACATCTAGACGTGTGTTCAGGATTTTCATCTCACAGGTGTTTTGCAGAAATTAGTGCACAATGGATGTTGCAGAGAGAAAATTGAAATTTTTCCATAGATATGTCATTTCAGTGCCAAATATGTTGCGCCCAGCTTGGGCCACTGGAGAAACACACTTGTGTGCACCTCTTAATAAATCTGTCACATCTTACTCCAGTGGAACAGATAGCTAAGACTGGCATACGAAACACCAGTCTTACTAAATCTGCTCGAAGTCTCCTAATTCAGAGTGGTGAAGGGTTATATCCAAAAATAAATGACAGATGGTTAAAGAAGAAGCATCTCTTAGAGAATAATATTCCCATATGTTTTACATTTGTGATAGTGGCTTCAGGGCGGCACAAACTGTCCCTTTGTCAGGTAAGAGGACTCTAGCCATCTGTCCCTCCTGGTAATGGAGAATGCTGTCACACACGATCACCGGTTGCAAACATTTGAATATGATAATAAATTAGTTGCACATTTTGAAAGGAAGAGTTTTATAATAATACATGTGGGATAATGACCACCGTACTGTGAATTATAAGAATATTAGAAGTCACCAATGAGTTCCATGTACATGTAAATTCATGAGACCGAAGTCTGAGTACATTAACACAGGTCAAAGAAATGCCAGGTGACTTCTAATATTCTTATAATTTATAGTTTCAATGGGAGGTCAGAGGCGGAAGCGCAGTTTTTTTCCCTGCAAGCGGCTAAAAGTGCTGCGGAGAAAAAACGCCTCTGCCTCCCATTAAAATCAATGGGAGGAGGTTTCGGCTGTTTTTTGGCGCTCATTCCGGCCCGGTTTCCACGTCAAAATCAGCACCGAAAAACTCTGTGTGAACAGGCCCTTATTCGTTTTATCCTTGGTCACAGTTTCTCAAACCTGTATCTTTGGCTTACAGTAGAGGGCAACTGTAGCAGCCGAGTTGCAGGTACGACAGGTTATTTTATCGAAGATATGACTTCAACTTTAAGACCTTGAGTTGTCTTCTTTCAAGTTCTTCTCAGTCTTTTGCCCAGTTATATCAATTTCTGAGAAAGCTGACTGACAGCTAATATGGCCACCACTAAGCTGCCAAAGAGGTTGTCATAAATTTTTTCCAGACCCCAGTGATAAAGTGAGACATCACCTGCCAGTAAAAAAACAAGATTACCAGAGAGAGATACTGGCCATCCTACTAGTTGTCAGCAAAATGAGTGAAAACCACACCCCCTTTAGCCACACCCACTAAATAAGCCACACCAATCTAAGACACACCCACCGATCCGTCTCCATAACCAAAGTGTCCCTGGAAAAAAAATTCAAATGTTGCCAACTGTTACCCCGGCAGTTGCCATGGCGAACCATCCCTCTGTTGTCGTGCAGTCCGGCCGCCTGGGATTACGCTGCAGCCTGTGATTAGCTGCAGCCAGGGCCGGACTTAGGTTGGATGACGCCTTTTGCGGGATTCTCTATTGCTGCCCTCCCCAACCAAAAAAATTAACCATATATATATATTAGTTACATAGTTACATAGTTTGTACGGTTGAAAAAAGGTACATGTCCATCAAGTTCAACTAAGGGACGGGAAAAGGGAAGGTAACAATTTCTACACATAGGAGCTAATATTTTTTTGTTCTAGGAAATTATCTAATCCTTTTTTAAAGCCATCTACTGTCCCTGCATATTCTAGATAAGGCCTCACTAATGCTTTGTAAAGTGGTAATATTACATCCCTGTCCCGCGCGCGAGTCCATGCCTCTTTTGATACACGACAATATCTTGCTGGCCTTTGAGGCAGCTGATTGACATTGCATGCTATTATTTAGTTTATGATTTACAAGTACACCCAGATCCTTCTCATCAAGTGACTCCCCCAGTATAGCGCCCCCTAGGACATATGATGCATGCAGGTTGTTGGTACCCAGGTGCATAACTTTACATTTATCTACATTAAACTTAATTTGCCAAGTGGAAGCCCAAACACTCAGTTTGTTTAAATCCGCTTGCAATTCATGAGCATCTTCCATAGACTGAACTATATTACATAGCTTGGTGCCATCTGCAAAAATAGAAATAGTGCTATGAATCCCATCCTCTATATCATTAATAAATAAGTTGAATAATAGTGGTCCCAGCACTGAACCCTGAGGTATACCACTTATAACCGGGGACCAATCAGAGTAGGAATCATTTACCACAACTCTCTGGATACGTCCTTGAGCCAATTCTCAATCCAATTACAAACTATACTTTCTAAACCTATAGTCCTTAATTTACCCATTAGACGTGTATGAGGGACAGTGTCAAATGCCTTTGCAAAGTCCAAAAACACTATATCCACAGCCCTCTGTCTAGGCTTCTGCTCACCTCTTCATAAAAACAAATCTGGTTGGTTTGACAGCTTCTGTCCTTGGTAAAACCATGCTGGCTGTCACTTATAATACTATTTATTGTCACATAATTCTGTATATAGTCCCTCAATAGCCCCTCAAACATTTTCCCCACAATGGATGTTAAGCTTACTGGTCTATAATTACCCAGGGTAGACCTAGAGCCCTTTTTGAAAATAGCCACCACATTTGCCCTGTGCCAGTCCCTTGGCACTATACCAGTCACTAGAGAATCTCTAAATATTATGAAGAGGGGGACAGAAATAACTGAACTAAGCTCCTTAAGAACTCTAGGGTGTAAGCCATCTGGTCCCAGGGCCTTGTGTACGTTTATTTTATTTAATTTAGCTTTCACCATATCTACATTCATCCAATTCAGTATATCAACTGATATATTAACAGCACTGGCACCAGCTACATCAGCTGCTCTTTCTTCTGTTGTATATACAGAGCTGAAGAACCCATTTAGTAACTCTGCTTTCTCTTTATCCCCTGAGACCAATTCCCCATTACTACTATCTAGGGGTCCTACATGTTCAGACGTTGGCTTTTTTGCATTTATATACTTGAAGAATTTTTTGGGATTTGTTTTACTATACTTGGCCACCTGCCTTTCATTTTGTATTTTTGCTGATTTTATTACCTTTTTACAGATTTTATTAAGCTCTTTATATTTTACAAAGGCTACAGCTGTACCCTCAGATTTGTATTTTTCAAATGCCCTTTTTTTGTCATGTATTGCCCTTTTTACAGAAGGTGTAAGCCATGTGGGGTTTAATTTTAGTCGTTTATACTTGTTACCTATAGGAATAAATTTTGCACTATAATTACCCAAAGTAGATTTGAAAATCTCCCATTTATCATTTGTACCATTATTTGACATTAGTTCTTTCCAGTCTATATCCTGAATTGCAGCCCTCATCCTGGGGAAATTGGCCTTCTTAAAATGAAGTATTTTTGCCCTCCCAGCCGGTGTTTGTTTTTTACAGTATAGGTAAAATATAACTATATTGTGATCGCTGTTACCGAGGTTTTCACGAATATTGACATTCCCAACAAGCTCTGCATTATTAGAAATGACCAGATCCAACAGAGCTTCACCTCTAGTCGGGTCTTCCACAAACTGGCCCATAAAAATTCCCTGCAACAGGTTGAGGAAATGTCTCCCCTTTGCAGTTGAAGCCAAACCATGACACCAACTAATATCACGGTAATTAAAATCTCCCATTATCACTACAGTACCCGCCTATGCAGCCTGCTCCATCTGTTTATATAGCTGACCTTCCATGTCCTCAGTTATATTGGGGGGGGTCTATAGATTACACCAAAAGTAATTTTTTCAGTGTTTACCTCCCTTTGTAATTCCACCTCCAAGGTTTCAACCTCCTCACAATCTTCACCCTCTAATGTCTCATTCACACTCACCTTCATATCACTTCTCACATACAGACATACACCACCACCTTCATATCACTTCTCACATACAGACGAAACAGTGTAAAACCCTGTAGATTTACAACCCAATTGTCACGATGCGGGGTGTGGACCCACTGGGCCGTACCGCGTAGCGGGGATGGCAGCTGGCCAAACCGGAAGGTACACAGTTCAATGGTTCAGCGAGAGTACCTGAGGCAATCGTAGGCAGTGGCGAGGCGGACACGTCCAGAACCAGGCGGTGGGAAGTCGTTCGGTGAGGCGTAGCAGGGTAGCGTAGACTGTAGCACAGCACGGTATGTAGCACAGCACGGCAATAGCACTAGGTAGCACGGAAACAGGATACGGGATACGGAATACAGGAGCAAGGTACACTGGGAGGCTGGAAGACACTGGGAGACCATAAGCAAGACGAACAACGGGAAAACTAACAACGCTCTGGCAAAGGGCAAGAGGGCAGAGCCCTTTTTATAGCCCAGGGCATCCTGGGCCAGATTGCAGTTTTTTGAAAAACGCACGCACTGGCCCTTTAAGGCTGTGCACGCGCGGGCGCGTGCACCCGCCGGAGACACTCGGAACCCGGAAGAGAGTGCCGGCGCCTGACTGGGGGACGACGCTGCAGGCAGGTAAGCTGTCCATGGCCACGGCCGTCGGTGTTAACGACCGATCGACGGGCCGTGGCCATAGACGTTACAGTATCCCCCCTCTTACGCCCCCTCTTCTTGGGACCAGAGCGAGAGAGAAACTTCCTCACAAGGACAGGGGCATCGATGTTCTCCTCTGGCTCCCAAGACCTCTCTTCTGGGCCGAACCCCCTCCAGTCCACCAAATAAAATGTCCTTCCTCCCACCTTCTTGGTAGCCAGAATCTCCTTTACCTCGAAAGTCCCAGGTGGGCCGCCAGGAACCATTGTGGGACTAGGAGTCCTGGAGTAGCGGTTCAGGACCACCGGTTTTAGCAGGGTGACGTGAAAGGAGTTAGGGATCCTGAGAGTGGGGGGGAGCCGCAGCTTGTAGGATACCGGGTTAATTTGTAGCTGGACTTCAAAGGGACCAAGGAACCTCGGGGCAAATTTGCATGACGGCACCTTCAGCTAGATATTCCTAGAAGACAGCCAGACTTTAGTCCCTGGAAGGAACTGCGGAGGAACTCGTCTTCTTGTATCTGCCTTTCTCTTCATGCGGTCCACCGCCAAGAGGATAGAAGATCGGGTCTGTTGCCATATCTGTAGAAAGTCCCTGAAGGTGGAGTCGGCTGCAGGCACCTGGGACATTGTAGAAACAGGAAGAGGTATACGAGGATGTTGGCCGTAGACGATGAAAAATGGACTGGATGTGGTCGACTCACTGGTGTGGTTGTTATAGGAGAACTCTGCCCACGGGAGCAACTGCACCCAATCATCATGGCGCTTGGACACAAAGTGACGTAGGTAATTCTCCATAATCTGGTTAACTCTCTCGACTTGCCCGTTGGACTGGGGATGATAGGCCGAAGAGAAGTCCAATTTCACACCAAGGAGCCCGCAGAGTGCTCTCCAAAACTTCGAGGTGAACTGGACACCTCTGTCTGAGACAATATGCAGGGGCAATCCGTGCAGATGGAAGATGTGCTGTATGAAGAGGTCAGCCAACCGCGTAGCAGACGGCAGAGCGGTCAACGGGATGAAGTGAGCCATCTTGGAAAATCGATCCACCACCACCCAGATCACACTGCAACTCGCAGAAGGAGGAAGATCCGTGATGAAGTCCATAGCGACATGTTGCCACGGGGCAATGGGCACAGGCAGTGGTTGAAGCAGGCCCGCAGGTCTGGAGTGAGCAACTTTATTTGCTGCACAGACTGTGCAAGAGGAGACAAAGTCCATGACATCTTTGGGCAGCGTGGGCCACCAGAACTGACGGTCTTGGGTCTTACGAGCACCCGCGTGACCTGCCAGCTTAGAGTTGTGACCCCAGCGAAGAATTCTTCCTCGGTCAACCAGACGCACAAAAGTCCTACCCGGAGGAATGTCTCTGACTTGCAGGGGATTCACAGAGAAGATACAGGATGGGTCAATGATATTCTGTGGAGATTCCATGGCGTCCTCGGTTTAGAAAGATCTAGACAAGGCATCGGCCCTCACATTCTTGTCGGCGGGACGGTAGTGGAGTTCGAACCGGAACCGAGCAAAGAACAACGACCACCTGGCTTGACGAGGATTCAACCACTGGGCCGTCTGTATGCAGGTCAAATTCTTGTGATCCGTGAAGATCAGGATAGGGTGAACCGCGCCTTCCAGTAGGTGTCTCCACTCCTGCAGAGCCAGTTTGATGGCCAGTAACTCCCGGTCCCCAATCGAGTAGTTACGCTCTGCGGGAGAAAACAGCTTGGAATAGTAACCGCATACCACGGCCTTGCCTTTCGGTCTTTTCTGGAACAACAGTGCACCAGCACCGACCGAGGAGGCGTCCACCTCTAACGAAAACTGTAAGGACACGTCCGGATGGTGCAGAATGGAGGCAGATGTGAAGGCTTTCTTTAAGGATTCAAATGCGGCTTCAGCCTCCGGGGTCCACAACTTGGCATTCATACCTTTCTTAGTAAGGGTGGAGATAGGTGCTGTCAAAGATGAGAAGTTGGGGATGAAGAGTCGGTAGAAGTTGGCGAATCCTAGAAAGCGTTGGATGGCCCTTAAGCCTTGGGGGCGTGGCCACTCCAGGACGGCCTTTACCTTCTGGGGATCCATCTTGAGACCCTGATCTGAGATAATATAGCCCAGGAAGGATAGAGACTTCTTCTCGAACACACACTTCTCCAATTTGGCGTAAAGTCGATTCTCTCTTAGACGGAGCAACACCTGGCGGACATGACTTTGATGAGTTACTGGGTCTGGGGAAAAAATCAGAATGTCATCGAGATACACCACAACACAAACATACAGGAGATCACGAAAAATGTCATTGACAAATTCTTGGAATACTGCGGGAGCGTTACACAGGCCGAAGGGCATGACTAAGTATTCGTAATGCCCATCACGAGTATTAAAGGCGGTCTTCCACTCGTCACCTCGACGAATCCGGATCAGATTATAGGCCCCCGCAGGTCCAGTTTAGAAAAAAAAAATTCCCCCTGTATGCGATCAAACAGTTCAGAAATTAAAGGCAGAGGATACCTGTTCTTCACCGTGATCTGGTTTAGACCTCGGTAGTCGATGCAAGGTCGTAATGATCCATCTTTCTTTTTAACAAAGAAGAACCCTGCTCCGGCCGGGGATGAAGATTTACGAATGAAACCCCTCTCCAGGTTCTCCTTGATGTAAGCCGACATGGACTGGGTCTCTGGCAAGGAGAGAGGATACACTCTACCACGAGGAGGAGACGATTCTGGAACCAGGTCGATTGGGCAGTCATATGCCCGGTGTGGCGGCAAGGTCTCGGCCTACTTTTTATTGAAGACATCGCCGAACATAGAGAAACAGAGGGGCAAACCTGCCAACGACTGAAGAGGAGCGGGCTGTGGCGACTGGATGTGACTCAGACAGCGGTCAAGACACTTCGGGCCCCACTGGAGAACCTCTCCAGAGTTCCAATCCAGGACGGGGGCGTGCAGACGAAGCCAAGGCAACCCCAGCAGCACGGGGTTGACGGCCTTGGACAGGACGAAGAGAGAGATGATCTCAGCATGGAGGGCTCCCACTTGGAGTTTCAACGGCTTGGTTACGGACACAACTGGGTTTTGTAATGGCAGACCATCCACCGAGGCAACGATCAACGGCCTTTCAAGCGGGATAGTGGGCAACTGTAGGAGATCCACAAGATCCTGGCAGATGAAGTTGGCTGCAGAGCCGGAGTCCAGATATGCGGAGACCTGATGAGACCTCTCGCCAGCAATAATGGTTACAGGGATAAATAGTTTGGAGGAGAGTTCTTGCTTCAATGTGTTGACGCCCAGGGTTGTCTCTCCAACCAAGCCTAGGCGCTGGGGTTTTTTGGCTTGTGAGGACACAGACGCACGACGTGGCCAGCGAGGCCGCAATATAAGCACAGTCCAGAGGTGCGCCTGCGCTGTTTCTCCTGGACCGATAATTTTAGTCGGTCAACTTGCATCGGAACCTCAGGCAAAGCGATAGAAGCAGGCAAGAGGGGTTGCTGAAAGTTGGGCGCCAGTCTAGGACGCCGGCGCTCCTGACGAACCTCATGGGATCTCTCCCTCAGCCTTATGTCAACCCGAGTGGCAAGCAGAATCAAGTCGTCCAACGCGGGAGGCAGGTCTCGAGCAGCCAGTTCGTCCTTGATCTCGGGCGACAGGCCATGCCAATAGGATGCCACAAATGCCTCATTGTTCCAGGATAGCTCTCCTGCCAGAGTCCGGAACTGAATAGTATACTCGCCCACGGAGTTGTCCTCTTGGCGAAGGTTGAAGATGGCGGTGGCGGCTGATGAGACTCGTCCTGGTTCCTCAAAAACGGTTCAGAATATTCGTGCGAACTCCTGGAAGTCTCGGGTCCCTGACGTTCCCAGATAGGGTTAGCCCATGCCAGGGCCTTGCCGGTCAGGAGGGAGATGATAAATGCGATCTTGGCTCCATCTGACGGAAATGCCCGAGAGTGCAGGGTAAAATGAATGTGGCATTGGTTCAGGAACCCCCGACAAGCACTGGCGTCTCCATCGAACCGAGAGGGCAATGGCAGAGAGAACCGAGGGTCCGTACAGGAACTGCCAGGAGGAGCAACAGGAGGGTCGGCTTGAGGAACTTGCACAGAAGCAGGAATGGAGGCAACTAGCATCCCTAGCTGCTGAGCCATAGAGTCCACGGCCACGAGGAGCTGGTCCTGCCTAGCTCGGAGATCCAGCAGATCTGCCTGCATGGCTTGGGAGGGTGACAAGCCCTTGAATTGGCCAGCGGGGTCCATGGCCAGAGCGTACTGTCACGATGCGGGGTGTGAACCCACTGGGCCGTACCGCGTAGCGGGGATGGCAGCTGGCCAAACCGGAAGGTACACAGTTCAATGGTTCAGCGAGAGTACCTGAGGCAATCGTAGGCAGTGGCGAGGCGGACACGTGCAGAACCAGGCGGTGGGAAGTCGTTCGGTGAGACGTAGCAGGGTAGCGTAGACTGTAGCACAGCACGGTAGGTAGCACAGCACGGCAATAGCACTAGGTAGCACGGAAACAGGATACGGGATACGGAATACAGGAGCAAGGTACACTGGGAGGCTGGAGGACACTGGGAGACCATAAGCAAGACGAACAACGGGAAAACTAACAACGCTCTAGCAAAGGGCAAGAGGGCAGAGCCCTTTTTATAGCCCAGGGCATCCTGGGCCAGATTGCAGTTTTTTGCAAAACGCGCGCACTGGCCCTTTAAGGCCGTGCACGCGCGGGCGCGCGCACCCGCCGGAGACACTCGGAACCCGGAAGAGAGTGCCGGCGCCTGACTGGGGGACGACGCTGCAGGCAGGTAAGCTGTCCATGGCCACGGCCGTCGGGGTTAACGACCGATCGACGGGCCGTGGCCATAGACGTTACACCAATCATGTGAAGAGTCTAGCCATGTTTCAGCAACACCAACTGTATCTATATTTTCTTCCAGTATCAAGGCCTCCAGCTCCCCCATTTTGCTTGCTCGACTTCTGGCATTTCTGAGTATACACTCTAACGTGCCTTTTAATAGTTTCACTTTCAGTATCAGAAATCTGATTATTTAACATTATTTGGGCATTTTTATTTTCATTTTCACTGCTGTTTTGTAACGAAAGGATCTCCTTATCCTGTTGTCTAGTCCCCTCCCCACAGTC
The DNA here is from genome assembly GCF_050947455.1 of Rhinoderma darwinii. NCBI lineage: Eukaryota > Metazoa > Chordata > Amphibia > Anura > Rhinodermatidae > Rhinoderma > Rhinoderma darwinii. The sequence goes on along the minus strand of NC_134688.1, from coordinate 58,734,784 downwards.
TGTTTCTCCCCCCACCAATATAGTCTGACCCCTCTCTAACCTAACTACCACTTTATTTTCTACATTGGCCTACCTCCTCAGCCCTAGTTTAAATACTCCGCCACCCCAGCTAGAATTCTCTCCCCCAGCACAGCGGACCCCCTTCCATTTAGGTGCAAATCATCTGCAGAATACAGTTTGTACCCCAATGAAAAGTCAGCCCAGTGCTCTAGGAACCCAAAGCCTTCTCCTCTACACAAGACTTAAGCCATGCATTTAACTCCCTGAGCTCCCGCTGTCTTTCCTGTGATGCGCATGGCACAGGCAGTATTCCTGAGAATACTACCTTGGAGGTCCTTCCCTTCAGCTTGTAGCCTAGTTCTTTAAAATTATTCTTAAGGCTCCTCCACCTACCATTTATTCTGTCGTTGGTACCCACATGGACCACGACAGCTGGATCATCACCAGCCCCTCCCAGCAATTTGTCCACCCATTCCACCACATGCCAAACCCTGGCACCAGGGAGACAGCAAACCATTCGGTTGAGGCGGTCTTGGCAACAAATTATTCTATCTGTCTTCCTGATTATAGAATCCCCTACAACTACCAATTGTCTTGCCTTACCTGCATTACCATCCCGCCGACTACTAGCTGGGCTGTTTTCCCGGCTGTTAGGAAGATCAGTATCCACTAGGGCTGCCATTTCTGAGGCCGACACCCTCGCACCCAACGTGGCAATTTTGCTTGGAATGTCAGAAACAGGATTGGCCTTCCTTTTCTTTGACCCCTTTCTACTGCCCCTAACTACATTAACCCAGCTACTTACCTGGTCCTGCTGACCCATGTCTTCACCCTCCAGACCTACCCCACTAATTGCTTGTACAGTGAGCAGCAAGCTCAGCTCAAGATTGTCTATCTTCCTCAGTGTTGTATTCTGCTCCTCCAGATCTCTAATGCGAGCTTCCAGGTGAACAACATGCTCACATCTGCCACAGAGGTATTCACCCTGGAACTCCGGCTCCCGTCGTGTATACATGTGGCAGACTGTGCACTGAAGAAAACCTCCAATCTTGCTATCCATTATCCCAGTTACAACAAAACAGTGAACAATTGTCAAAGTAAAAAAAAAGAAGAGTACTTACTGGGGCTTTAACTCCTCTTTTTAACTCCGGTTTTATAACTCCACTTATATCACAAGCCACTTGATTCAGCTAGCTCAGAACAGAGCCAAGCTCAAACTGAGTTCTACAGACTAATTTATATCACCTGAGACCAATTAACCCCTCAGCTGCTCAGCTGGAAGGAATCTGCAAGGAAAAAAATTGTGTCAGCTTTTGCTATCTTCTATTTGCAAGCAATTAATTAAGTTCTCACACAGATTCACAAACACAGAAATACAGCAACACAATACAGGAATAAGTCTACTGATATCACAAGCCACTTGATTCACCAAGCTCAGAACAGATATGTATATATATATATATATATATACATATATATATATATACACACACAAACATACTGGAACATATATACTATACATACTCAGAGGCACATATTTAGACATACACGCAAATGTACATACATTACAATATATATATATATATATATATATATATATATATATATATATATATATATATATACATATATATACAGTGAAGGAAATAAGTATTTGATCCCTTGCTGATTTTGTAAGTTTGCCCACTGTCAAAGACATGAACAGTTTAGAATTTTTAGGCTAGGTTAATTTTACCAGTGAGAGATAGATTATATTAAAAAAAGAACAGAAAGTCACATTGTCAAAATTAAATATATTTATTTGCATTGTGCACAGAGAAATAAGTATTTGATCCCTTTGGCAAACAAGACTTAATACTTGGTGGCAAAACCCTTGTTGGCAAGCACAACAGTCAGACGGTTTTTGTAGTTGATGATGAGGTTTGCACACATGTTAGATGGAATTTTGGACCACTCCTCTTTGCAGATCATCTGTACATCATTAAGATTTCGAGGCTGTCGCTTGGCAACTCGGATCTTCAGCTCCCTCCATAAGTTTTCAATGGGATTAAGGTCTGGAGACGGGCTAGGCCTCTCCATGACCTTAATGTGCTTCTTTTTGAGCCACTCCTTTGTTGCCTTGGCTGTATGTTTTGGGTCATTGTCGTGCTGGAAGACCCAGCCACGAGCCATTTTTAATGTCCTGGTGGAGTGAAGGAGGTTGTCACTTAGGATTTTACGGTACATGGCTCCATCCATTCTCCCATTGATGCGGTGAAGTAGTCCTGTGCCCTTAGCAGAGAAACACCCCCAAAACATAATATTTCCACCTCCATGCTTGACAGTGGGGACGGTGATCTTTGGGTCATAGGCAGCATTTCTCTTCCTCCAAACACGGCGAGTTGAGTTAATGCTAAAGAGCTCAATTTTAGTCTCATCTGACCACAGCACCTTCTCCCAATCACTCTCAGAATCATCCAGATGTGCATTTGCAAACTTCAGACGGGCCTGTACATGTGCCTTCTTGAGCAGGGGGACCTTGCGGGCACTGCAGGATTTAAATCCATTACGGCGTAATGTGTTACCAATGGTTTTCTTGGTGACTGTGGTCCCAGCTGCCTTGAGATCATTAACAAGTTCCCCCCGTGTAGTTTTCGGCTGAGCTCTAACCTTCCTCAGGATCAAGGATACCCCACGAGGTGAGATTTTGCATGGAGCCCCAGATCGATGTCGATTGACAGTCATTTTGTATGTCTTCCATTTTCTTACTATTTCACAAACAGTTGTCTCCTTCTCACCTAGCATCTTACTTATGGTTTTGTAGCCCATTCCAGCCTTGTGCAGGTCTATGATCTTGTCCCTGACATCCTTAGAAAGCTCTTTGGTCTTGCCCATGTTGTAGAGGTTAGAGTCAGACTGATTAATTGAGTCTGTGGACAGGAGTCTTTTATACAGGTGACCATTTAAGACAGCTGTCTTTAATGCAGGCACCAAGTTGATTTGGAGCGTGTAACTGGTCTGGAGGAGGCTGAACTCTTAGTGGTTGGTAGGGGATCAAATACTTATTTCTCTGTGCACAATGCAAATAAATATATATAATTTTGACTATGTTATTTTTTTTTATATAATCTATCTCTCACCGGTAAAATGAACCTAGCCTAAAAATTCTAGACTGTTCATGACTTTGACAGTGGGCAAACTCACAAAATCAGCAAGGGATCAAATACTTATTTCCTTTTCTGTATACACACACACACACACACACACACACACACACACACACACACACACACACACACACACACACACACACATGATGCATGTATACACACATAATGGGTCATATACAGATACATATAGGTAAATATATGGACATACAGGCCCAAATATACCAATGCAGGCACATATATACACAGAACAGATAGTTACCTGCAGTCCTATGTAACACCACAGATAACACAGTGATAACTCTCTGAGTACAGATAATGTTGTGTTACCTGCAGTCCTATGTAACATCACAGATAACACACAGTGATAACTCTCTGATTACAGATAATGTTGTGTTACCTGCAGTCCTATGTAACATCACAGATAACATACAGTGATAACTCTCTGATTACAGATAATGTATTAGTGTTACCTGCAGTCCTACGTAAGACTACAGATAACACACAGTGGCACATGAAATATTGTTGGAATGCACATCCGCCATACATACACGGAGAGTGTATTATTGTCCGGGTTTAAACTTTTTATGTGGCAGCAGGAGAGGAGGGCTTCAAATAAAAAAGCAGCCCATACTTACCGGGGCCGGCGTCAGCACCCGGCAAACCCAGGGGAGTGCCGGGGCCCACTACCCTTGGGGGGCGCACTCGGCCGCCGGGTGCTGATGCTGCCGTCGAAATGGCATCACTGTCCATATATGGACAGTGATGTCAGGAGCAGAGCAGGAGTCCCGGGGCAGAGTGCTAGTAATGCTCTGCCCGGGACTATGGCTCTGGGGATGCCTCGGAAAACACTGTCCATATATGGACAGTGATTTGAGGGGCTGCTCCTGAAGCGGAATCCCCACCCAGAGTGTTGGCAATGCTCTGGCTGGAGATTCCACTCCTAGAGGGAACTCCAAAGGCGCAACCTACAGGGAGGGTGGCTGTGTGGCACTACCAGGGAGGGGGGCTGTGTGGAACTACCAGGGAGGGGGGCTGTGTGACACTACCTGGGAGAGGGGGGCTGTGTGGCACTACCTGGGAGATGGGGGCTGTGTGGCACTACCGGGGGGCTGTGTGGCACTACCTGGTGGGGGCTGTGTGGCACTACCTGGGGGGGCTGTGTGGCACTACCTGGGGGGAGCTGTGTGGCACTACCTGGGGGGGGCTGTGTGGCACTACCTGGGGGGCTGTGTGGCACTACCTGAGAGGGGGGCTGTGTGGCACTACCTGGGAGGGGGGCTGTGTGGCACTATCTACAGAGGGTGCTAAACTTATGGGGGCACAAACTGGGGGCCTAACTTCTATATGAGGGCATAAACAGGGCCTAACGTCTATATGGGGGCACAAAGTGAAATTTTCTGCCATTTTACTGCCGCTGTGAGTTCCCCCACAAAGGGGCCTACTAAGTCTTGTGTCACCCAAGGGCCCACATAAACCTGGAGCCGGCCCTGATACTTACCGCTCTTCTCCCAGACATTCCTGCGCTGGGGGCTTCTGTCATCTCTGTTCTGTGTGTACACAGAGTGACTGCAGCGGTGACATCACGTCGACAGTACATCACTGCCGAAGCTAATTACTTGTCTCAGCTGAACGCCGCTGAGGCTATTAATAGGCTGCAGCGATGGTGTATGGTCAACATGATGTCACCGCTATATACAAACAGAGAACAGATCTGACGGGAGCCCCCGGCGCAGGAACGTCTGGGAGGAGAGAGGTAAGTATAAGTTATTTTTTTTATTTTAACTCCTCCTGCTGCTTCAACAAAATGTTTAATTTGTATTTCGGACAACCACTTCAAAGGCTATGCCCACCTTTGAAATATTTTATTATTTTTTTTTTTAAATAATCAGTGTGTTTTGTGCAACTTTCTAAATAAATACTTTTTATTAAAAACTATTTTTGCTTTTTGAGATACAGCTGCTTTGTATTCTGTATACAGAGCAGCCGTATCTGGCGCTGAGACCTGAATCCGTCAGACCAGTGGGACTGACGGGTTCAGTGTCAGCAGGTCCTGTGTCTGACACGCAGGATCCACCTGTTATCGATCACATCTAAGTTATGAACCGTCGACATGCAGGACTCACTGACACTGAACCCGTTAGTCCCACTAGATATGGCTGCTCTGTATACAGAATACAAAATAGCTGTATCTCAAAAAGTAAAAATAGTTTAATAAGGCTCCGTTCACATGTGCGTCAGGGCTCCGTTCAGGCGTTCCATCTGAGCTTTCCGTCAGAACGGAACCCTGACTGAATCAATACTGTAGTCGACTGCGCTTTTGATTCTGTCAAAACGACGGAACCCTTGTACAACGGAGACAAACGCAAACCATTTGCACTGGATCCGTCACCATTGAAATCAATGGTGATGCAAACGGAAACCTATGGTTTCTCTTTGTTTCAGTCAGGGCTCCGTTCTGACGGAAAGCTCAAATGGAACGCCTGAACGGAGCCCTGACGCAGATGTGAACAAAGCCTTAAAGGGAATGTGTTGCCAGAAAAACATGTTTTTTTTTAAAAAATTAAACATTTAGTGTGTGGGTGATTAAACATTGTTCAAATTTTTTTTATTTTTTTCACGAGTCAGGAAATAGTCAGGAAATATTATAAATTAATTCTAATTTATAATACTACCCATTTTTGGTCACTAGATGGAGCTATTCCCAAAATTGCAGCATTGCAACAATGGGTTAAAAGCCCTCGCTCTAGTGAGCTCTCAGCATCCCCCCCTCCTTTATCCTGGCTAGTGCCGGGATAAACGAGGGGTTTGAACGGTGTAACCTCCTACGCTGTGTGTCGCCATTTTTTGAGCTAACACACAGTGTAGTAGGTTTACATACAGTAGTAAACACACACAAACACGAACATACATTGAAATCTCTTACCTGCTCCTGCCGCCGCGGCTCCCTCCGGCCCGTCCGCTCCGTTTGCTGCCGCTGGTCCAAGTGCACAAATCCGGAAGCCGCGACCGGAAGTAGTAATATTACTGTCCGGCTGCGACTTCCGGTCCACAGGAAAATGACGCCGGACGGCGCCAATTTCGAATTGGACTGTGTGGGAGCGGCGCATGCGCAGTTCCCACACAGACGCCGTACACTGAAGTCAATGGGACGGGAGCCGTTCGCAGTCCCTATGGGACTGTGGCTGCCGTATTCCATGTCTGTATGTGTCGTTAATCGACACAGACAGAAATGGAACAAAAAATGGCAGCCCCCATAGGGAAGAAAAAGTGTAAAAATAAGAAAAAGTAAAACACAAACACACAAATGAATATAAACGTTTTTAATAAAGCACTAACATCTTTAACATATAAAAAAATAATTTGTGATGACACTGTTCCTTTAAATGTAATTACAAAGTTGCACCAAACACACTGATTTTTATTAAAAATAAAAAATAAAACATTTCAAAGGTGTACATAGCTTTTCACGTAATCTGAACAGGGTTTAAAAGGGCAACAGATGGTAAATGTGCACTATGAAGGTACTGAATTCTGTGACCATTTGACATTTATTAACACCTTAGTGCCTTTCAGCGCCACCATGGTGCCCATTTGCCACTTATTGCCTCTTTAGTGTCCTTCTGTTTGGTTGCCCCTTGATGGCCATTTGCTGCCACTGTAGCCTTTAGCATCTTTTTGTCACAGAAGAACAATAAAGGGGCAACAAAATGGCAAATGGGCATCAAGGGGGTACTGAATAGGACACTATAGGGGCAATAAGTGGCAAATAGGCACCAAGGTGGCACTGAATCCTCTGTCCATTTGCCATTATTGCCCATTTTAGAACCCCATCAGTTCCACCATTCAAAGTCCAGTCACTGACTTACCTGCTGGGCTTCCGGCAAATGCTTCCTGCTGGAGCTGGGGCCACCGTGGAGAAAACGTTCCCTCTGAGTCCCCACCAGCCCTGGAAGCGCACAGGAAGCGCGATGTCTCCTCCCTGTCTTGCGTCCTGAATGATGTCATCACTCCTGTCTCGTCATTTAGGAAGCGCGACAGGGTGAGCGGACGAGTGGTGGACGGGGCGCGTGACAGCCAGTATGAGGTCGGTGCAGTAAGTGAGTGGCACCTGACCTGCTGGCTCCACGAGTAGTGGCCATGGCGCGGGGCATGCACTCCCGGTGGCGCCCCCCCCTTACAGTGCGGCGGGCGGCGCCCTGTGTGACCACACTGGTCGCACGTACCTAAGGCCGGCCATGGCTGCAGCGGTCACATTGGAAGAAATGTCGTCGTAGGAGGCTGGCCTGGAAGTAAAACAGAAGAAAGTGGGTGGTAAGTATAAGCTTCTTTTTTTTTTCAGCCAAATTGCAGCGTTTCTACCACAAAAGTTACAACACTTGAATATAACAGAAAAGCAATGTTAACGCAGTATAAATTGACATGTTGCGGATTTAAAATCTGCACCGCAGGTCAATTTATGAATGTTTTCGCTGCTTTTTTTCCCACAGCGTGGGCATGAGATTTTCTAAATCTCATTTTCTTTGCCGCTACTGTAAATGCTGCGGAACTTCCACACAGAATTCTGTTGCGGAAATTGCGCAGCGTTTACGCTATATGGCTTTAGAAACACAGCTAATTCTGGCCTTCAGGACACAGCGTATTTTTACATTTTTGCTTTACCGCATTCCAAGAGTGATAACTTTTCTATTTTCCTGCTGATGTTGCTGTGTGACAATTGTCTTTTTTACTTTTCGGGGGAATTTGTTTTTAGTATCGTATTTTGGAAACTAAAATTTAGCAAAAAAAATTTAATCACTCCATTATTTATTTGTGTGGTTTTTAACCTTTCATTCATTTATTTTTGTATTTTCCTCCCCGCCTTCCAAAAGCCATAACTTTTTTTATTTTTTCATCAACATAGTCATATGAGAGTTTGTTTTTTGCGGAACAAGTTTTCGTTTTTCATGGCGCCATTTTATGTACCACATAATGTACTTAGAAATTGGTAAAAAACAGCGCCATTTTTGGGTGATATCGTTTTTTACGGCATCCATCCTGTGGTGAAAACTACATGTTCACTTTATTCTATGGGTTGATACGATTACGGCGATACCAAATGTATGTTCTTTTATGTTTTAACACTTTTAGAAAAAAAAATATAAAAAAAAAATACTAATAATTGTTTTGTGTCGCCATATTCTGAGAGGTACACGCGACTTTTTGATCACTATTTATAAAAAATTTTTGGAGAGCTAAGGTGATCAAAAAACAACAATTTGGGTGTTTTTTCTTACGCCGTTCACCGAGTTGGTTTTATAACGTTATATTGTAATAGCTCTGACTTTGACAGAAGCGTTGATATCAGGCATGTTAAGTTTTATTTATTTTTTAACATCACTTTAGGGAAAAAATGGGAAAAGGGGGATTTTTTTTAACTTTTAATATTTTTTTTGTGTAACATAAAAAAACCTTTCTGTTTTTTTTTTGTTTTTTTTTAAAGACCTTCTAGGAGACTTGAACCAGCGATCGCTTAAATGATATACTGCAATACTAATTTATTGCAGTATGTTGTGATTTTCATAGTCCCCTATGAAGCCCTGCCAGAGACTGGGGGGGGGGGGGTGATGGCGCTTCGAAGGGGGTCGCCCCCTCATTCTACCGTATTAGATGCTGCGGTCGCGTTTGCCTGTGGCACCTAAGGGGTTAAACGGGTGGAATCAAAGTGATCCTTGATTCTGCCCATTGCAGTGAGGTGTTGGCTGTATTACACAGCCAATATGGAGCGCACTCAGCCCGTGAGCCCGCTCCATGCCTCCCCTTAATGGCTGCCCCATACACGTGCGTGGCATGTCGCTAAGGGGTTAATGTTGATGAAAATTAGTTCTGTGGTACCTGGAACCTGTATCCTTAGAAGATCTGTCCCCAAATAATTTGACTTGTCATAAAAACTAATCTAGGTATTGTAGTATACCTCAAAATAATACAGTCATACAGATACCATGTAATACCAGTATACATATATCGCTATATCATGACCACACATTACCACTGCACAGCGACTTAATAATACCATAATATACTATCACTGAATAAAAAAAACATTATACAAAATACAATATTACCACCATACAGTGACCATATAGTGGTATATACCAGTTCTACACAGACACTCTGTAGACCATATAAGTGAATACCTCACAGTTCAATCCAGTAACTCACAGGTGACATCTTCTCTGAGCCTGTGTTGCTCAGACATCTTTGGCACTCGCTTTCCAGCACCCTCCCCACCCTCTACACAAACATCCCATCCTGCCGCCCCTTTAATAGTACCACCCTGCTGCTTTCTCTATTACTGTGCTCGCTGCTGCCCCAGGTGCCCACATTACTGTATCTGCTGTGTAGTAAAGTGCCCTCAGAACTGTAAAAGCAGATATTGTCCCAGAGGAAAATAGTTTTTCACACAGTAATGCATATTTGCTGCCATAATTTAAAAAAGTTTATAGGGACACTATGGCTTTAACAGGGCGTGGTTTATCAGAGTGTGGCTTGCTAAAATATTCAGACACCAGAGCCAATAATTCAGATCTCAGACCCCATAGTTCAGACCAGTAAGCCAGAACACAGTATAGTGCCCCTTTAGTGCCCCTACATAGTAATAGTGCCCCATAAGTAAGCCCCAACACAGTAAGGGTATGTTCATACGCTAAGCCAAAAACGTCTGAAAATACGGAGCTGTTTTCAAGGGAAAACAGCACCTGATTTTCAGACGTTTTTTGAGCAACTCGCGTTTTTTGCGCCGTTTTTTCGGCCGTTTTTGGAGCTGTTTTCAATAGAGTCTATGAGAAAACGGCTCAAAAACGCCCCAAGAAGCGTCCTGCACTTCTTTTGACGAGGCTGTAATTTTATTCATCGTCTTTTGACAGCGACGCGTAAAATGACAGGTCGTTGGCACAGTACATCTGCAAACCCATTGAAAGCAATGGCCAGATATTTGCAGACGTATTGGAGCCGTCTTTTCAGGCGTAATTCGAGGCGTAAAACACCTCCATTACGCCTGAAAATAGGTTGTGTGAACCCAGTCTAAAAGTGCCCCTTTAGTGCCACTGCCCCCACATAGCAATAGTGCTCCTTAACCCCTTAGTGACCACCAATACACCTTTTCACTGCGGTCTCTAAGGGGCCTTAGGCTAGGCTGCCTAGTCTAAGCCCTGCACGGGCTCCTGCTCCAACGACCGTTTAACCCTTTAAATGCTGCGGTCAATAGCGACCGCGTCATTTAACTTGTTTACAGAGGGAGAGAGCTCCCTCTGTCACCAATCAGCGGCCCCCAAATGCAATCGCGGGCCTCTGATGGGGTTCATGGCAGCCGGGGGCCTGATAAATGCCCCCAGGTCTGCCCATGGCATATGCCTATTAGGACGTGCCAGAGGCATGTCCCAATAGATTGCCTGTCAGATTTACACTGACAGGCAATAAAGCTCTGGTATACTAAGTATACCAAAGCATTATAGCAGTGATCTGAAGATCGCATAGTAAAGTCCTCGAATGGGACTAAAAAAATAAGTAATAAATATGAAATAAAAATTATTAATAAAAATTACGGTAAAGAACAAATAAAACCATTTTTTTTCCATTTTTATTTAGTAAAAGTGTGAAAAAGAAATAAAAGTACACATATATGGTGTCGACGCGACCGTAATGACTCAAACAATAAAGTTAATATGTAATTTAAACCGCAAGGTGAACACTGTAAAAAAAAAACGCAAAAAAACAATGACGAAATAGCTTTTTTTTCCATTGCCCCCCAAAAAAGTCATAATCGATGTCCGCCCGGGAGTGGACCAGTCCAGTCACCTGACCTGTCATCTGACCTCACCGGTCAGGTGACTGGACTGGTCCACTCCCGGGCCGGCATCGACACCAGTGAGAACGCCGCTGCAAGACTCCTGCCTTCTTCGGACGGTGAGTGACGTCAAAGCAGAGCGGAGAGTGGCAGCAGTAGGCTACCTCTACCGCTCTCTGCTCTGGTGGCAATGTGGCACAAAGTATAAAGGGGTTGTGTTGCGCTACCTACAGGGGGACTGTGTGTGGAGCTATCTACTGGGGGGGCTGTGTGTGGAGCTATCTACTGGGGGGCTGTGTGTGGAGCTATCTACAGGGGGGACTGTGTGTGTAGCTATACACAGGGGGGCTGTGTGTGGAGCTATCTACATGAGGGCTGTGTCTGGAGATATCTACAGGGGGCTGTGTGTGGAGCTATCTACAGGGGGCTGTATCTGGTGCTATGTACAGGGGGGCTGTGTGTGGCGCTATCTACAGGGGGGCTGTGTGTGGAGCTATCTACATGGGGGCTGTGTGTGGCGCTATCTACAGAGGGGGCTGTGCGTGGCGCTATCTACAGGGGGGCTGTGTGTGCCGCTATGTACAGGGGGGCTGTGTGCTGCGCTAGCTACAGGGGGGCTGTGTGTGCCGCTATCTACCGGGGGGGCTGTGTGTGGCGCTATCTACAAGGGGCTGTGTGTGGCTCTATGTACAGGGGGGCTGTGTTTGGCACTATCTACAGGGGAGCTGTGTGTGGCGCTATGTACAGGGGGGCTGTATCTGGCGCTATGTACAGGGGGCTGTGTGTGGCGCTATCTACAGGGGGGCTGTGTGTGGCGCTATCTACAGGTGGCTGTATCTGGCGCTATGTACAGGGGGGCTGTATTTGGAGCTATCTACAGGGGGGCTATGTCTGGAGCTATCTACAGGGGGGCTGTGTGTGGCGCTATCTACAGGGGGGCTGCATCTAGAGCTATCTACAGGGGGGCTCTGGTGGATGATTTTTCCATTGACCGGTAGCAGAGTTAAACAACTGGAAAAAAAAAATCCCCATCATGTAACTCTGCTATTTGTCAATTGAAAAGTCATCAATCACAGGGTCTCCCTCTTGACTTTCATTGTTCTCAGCCTTTTGGTTTGTCCTGCCGCTGCTGCCGTGATGAGCAAATGTTATACCCAAGTTAGGAAAAGTAACATAAAGATGACATAACCTGATCCATAATATCTGTGATATCAAGACAGTCTAGAGATCCGCAGTGAGAATTTGCGCGTGTTATTTGCAGAAGGACCTGGCCGTGATTTGATGTGTTTATGCGGGATATTGGCCGTGGTTAGGGGCGTGGTTTTAAATGTCCCTCTTTTACGAATTCAAAAGTTGGGAGGTATGCTTATTGGATCAATATCTTGTGCTCATGATTTTAAGAATTTTTATCTTTACACCAGACACTGGTGTAGAAAAGACTTATTGTCCCACTGCATTAATATAGCTGACAACTGGTGTATCTGACAACAAGCCTGTTCACCATGACAAACATCGGAACAGTAATGTAGATTTTATTGCAGCTCTGGACATAGCGTATTACATAGAATTCATAGGGGGAGATGTATTAGGACTACACCAATCTTAATAAAAATCAAGCTGGACTAAGATGCAACAAATTTATTAAGTGGTGCACGGCTCTTAATGCATTTTTCTGATCATTTCCGCAATAATTGACACCAGTTTCTGGCATAAATTATTGCAAATGCATCGGGCTGCGTTTGACCATGCCCGCTTTTGCTAAGTCCAAGTACAAGTTGTTGCTTTCATTTTCCCATGGGCTTATAAAATAAATGAAAGGTGAAATCTGATTGATAACTATTGCCAACTACTTCACTTTCCCTTTGCACCAGATTTGATAAATTTCCCTCACAGTGTACTATATAGAGCACTTAGTATGCTCTTGTTACTACTTAAAGGGTAACTAAACTTTTAAAAAAGTTTTGATATGTCATAGTGACATGTCAGAAGTTTTGATCGGTGGGGGTCGGAGCACTGAGACCCCCACCGATTACTATAATGAAGCAGCAGAAGCGCTCAGGTGAGTGCTATGCCTCTTTGTTTCGGATCGGCTTTCCTCCGAGCGGTGTATGGGCATTAGAAAGTCTATGAGCCTGTACACCGCTCCCTCGGCTCTCCGAGGAAAGCCGATCAGAACCAAAATGGCACAGTGCTCACCTGAGTGCTTCTGCCGCTTCGTTTTAGCGATCGGTGGGGGTCTCAGTGCTTGAACCTCCACTGATCAAAACTTCTGATATGTCACTATGACAAGTCAAAAGTTTTTTAACAGTTTAGTTACACTTTAACAAACTACCGGCATGGCAGAGGTTTATAAAAGCTAGTGAAAATAAAAGTGACATTTGATAAGTTGACTGTGACAACTTATGAAGTTCCTTCATTCATATTTCAACCTTTTCTAGTTGGGTTATCCATTTGCGACCAATCCGATTACAGCTACGATTTTTCTATTGCAGGTTGGAAGCTAATACTGGTTGGGCATCACCTCCGCTAGGTTTTAACAATGGGCCCCTGTGTTGGGAGGTGGTTCATATGTTTAAACTGAATGCATTATTGAGCATATTGAATAGTCAGTACATGTCAGGAAAGTGTATTGTGAAGGGTTCACCTGGCTTTTAGAGAAGTATCCATGACAGCTGTACGCATTGTTTAAAATGGAAGAGGTGAAGATGGTAACAATGACCCAGGCTCACAGGAGAGGCAGCTGTCCTGGATGAATGGAGTCTGCAGGCTCTGCTACACTCAATATATATAATGTCTTCTGCTACAAATTCTCTACTTTCCCATGCTCCTTCTCGCAAAATTAGTGGTTTTGTTACCCAAAATAAGACATTGTGCAGAACAACAGCACTTTATTAGGGAATTCTAAATATACAGTGACGTAATCATGCTACATAGAAATATATTGCTATATGAATGATTTTTTTTAGATTAGATATAAAATTTATACTGCATGATGTTATATTATTGGATGTGAAGTCATAATCAGTTACTTGGTAGTTCTTTTTAATTGATCCTATCAATTTGTGTCTACAGCTGAAATAAAAAGCTATGTGTCTCCATGGTAACAGACAACAAACAAACCTGATGTAGTCTGATAGTGCAATCATACTCCCTTCCATCTGTCCCCTACTTCTTGCTAACCTACAGTTAGGTCCAGAATTGTTTGGACAGTGACACAATCTTCATGATTTGGGCTCTGCTGCCACCACATTGGATTTGAAATGAAACACCTGAGATGCAATTGAAGTTTAGACTTTCAGGTTTAATTTAAGGGGTTGAACAAAAATATCCTGTTAAACGTTTAAGAATTGCAACCATTTTTCTACACAGCCGCCTCATTTCAGGGGCACAAAAGTAATTGGACAAATTAACATTACCATAAATAAAATGTGTTTTTTTTTTAATACTTTGTAGAGAATCCTCTGCAGGCAATGACTGCCTGAAGTCTGGAACCCATGGACATCACCAAATGCTGGGTTTCCTCCTTGCGATGCTTTGCCTGGCCTTTATTGCAGCTGTCTTCAGTTCTTGCTTGTTTGTGGGTCTTTCTGCCTTAAGTTTTGTCTTAAGCAAGTAAAATGCAACTCGATTGGGTTGAGATCTGGTGATTGACTTGGCCATTGCAGAATATTCCACTCCTTTGCCTTAAAAAACTCCTGGGTTGCTTTCGCAGTATGTCTTGGGTCATTGTCCATCTGTACTGTGAAGCGACGTCCAATCAACCTTGCTGCATTTGGTTGAATCTGAGCAGAAAATAAATCCCTGAACACTTCAGAATTCATCCGGCTGCTTCTGTCGTCAGTCACATCATCAATAAACACTAGTGACCCAGTGCCTTTGGCAGCCATGCATGCCCATGCCATCACACTGCCTCCACCATGTTTTACAGATGTTGTGGTGTGCTTTGGATCATGAGCCGTTCCAAGCCTTCTCCATATTTTCTTCCTCCCATCATTCTGGTACAGGTTGATCTTAGTTTCACGCTGTTCCAGAACTGGGCGGCTTCTTTAGATGTTGTTTGGCAAAGTCTAATCTCACCTTTCGATTTTTGAGGCTGATTAATGGTTTGCACCTTGTGGTGAACCCTCTGTATTTGCTCTCATGAAGTCTTCTCTTTATGGTAGACTTAGATATTGATACACCTACTTCCAGTAGAGTGTTCTTCACTTGGGTAGATGTTGTGAAGGGGTTTTTCTTCACCATGGAAAGGATTCTGCGATCATCCACCACTGTTGTCTTCCGTGGCACCCAGGCCTTTCGGGTTTCACGAGATCACCAGTGCGCTCTTTTTTTTTCAAGAATGTATCAAACTGTTGATTTGGCCACTCCTAACATTTGTGCTATCTCTCTGATGGATTCTTCATTTTTTTTCAGCTTAATGATGGTCTGTTTCACTCACGCTGAGAGCTCTTTTGACCTCATGTTGTGGGTTCACAGCAACAGCTTCCAAATGCAAATGCAACACCTGGAATCAACTCCAGACCTTTTACCTGCTTAATTGATGATGGATTAACGAGGGAATAGCCCATGCATCCCATTAAATAGCTTTTGAGATAATTGTCCAATTACCTTTGGTCCCTTGAAAAAGAGGCAGCTACATATTAAAGAGCTGTAATTCCTAAACCCTTCCTCAAATTTGGACCTAACTGTATATTTGGTTGGGGACTTAGACACTCTATTCACGCTGCCGTTAGGGTCAGTTATGTTAGGTTTCAGTTAAGTTTCCATAAATCTGAGATGGCCAAATGTCGGCTGTACTATTTTATTCTTGTAAAAAAAATGGAGACCCGACAAACCCATTATAAGTTAAATTAATCCATCATGTGCTTGATGTGCAGCCCATGAGGGAAGATAAAATTCACAAGGGGCAACTGTTTTCCCCTGGATGATATTAAGTCATGAGCGCTCCTGAACACTAAGTGCTCTGCCCAACCATGGAGAACAGAATAGCTCCTCTGCTTTCTAATATGCTGTGGGGTAAAGATAAAATTTTGTCCATAGTCATGTGATGAACACACAGGTGCTGGGACCTTTAGAACGCACAGCTCTAATACACATACTGTAACTGTAACGGTAACGATCCCAGCACCCGTGTGTCCATCACATGACCAGGGACAGAATTTTATCCACTGGAAGTAAATAATGAATGTCCCTACTGAATAACAACAAGCAGAGATCTTGAAAACCGTGAGGAATTTTTATAGAAAATATATAGGAAAATTGTATAACTTTTAATTATACAAAAAATAACATTAATTTGCAAACGTGGACAACCCCTTTAACCCCTTCCCGCAACTAAGCATAAATGTACGTCCAGGTGAGCAGCAATTTTGCGCACCTGGGTGTGCAGTTACGTCCATTCTTTAACAGTTAACCACAGCGCTACACCGCAGGGGCAGTTAATTGTGCAGGGTGTCTGCCCTGCTCTCCCTGTTGCCGATCAGTGGCCCATCGCTGTTGATTTTGGCAATTAACCCCCTAAATGCGGCGATCGATTGCGATCGCCGCATTTAGGGGGTTTGTAGCACATCGGGGTTTGTAGCAATTGCGATTTTGGGGGCTGCTGAAGGTTGGCATGGCAACCGGAGGCCAGACAATGGCCTCTGGGTCTGCGAAGTACGGAAGCCTATGAGAACCAGCCTCAGGCTGGTCCTCATAAGCTTCCTATTACGTCACTGTCAATGTCAAACCGACAGTTAGGTAGTGTATTGTATTCTAGCAGCAATCAGTGCTGCAAGTCTTCAAGTCCCCTAGTGGGACAAAAAAAAAAAGTTTAAAAAAGTTAATACAAATGTTTTATAAAAGTGTAAAAATAAAAGTTATACGTTACAAAAACAGCTTTTTTTCCTATAATGAGTATTTTATTATAGGAAAATAATGAAAACGTTAAAAAAAGTACACATATTGGGTATCCCCACGTTTGTAACGACCCAAACGATAAAACTAAAATAATATTTTTCCCACACAGTGAACACTGCAAAAAGAAAAAAGAAAAAACAATGCCAGAATCACCATTTTTTGGTCACCAGTCCTCACAAAATATTTAAAAAAAAGTGATCAAAAGATTACATTTACCCCAAAATGGTACCAATAAAAACTACAGATTGTAGTGAAGCCCTCACCCAGCTCCGTTGAACAAAAAATAAAAAATTTCTGGCTCTCAGAATATGATGATGCAAAATTTGCAGAGCGTTCGAAAAGCGGATAAGATCGGGCACCATTTATCAGTGCGACTCCGGCCACATATCTGTGGATTTTTATTTATTTACTGCATTATCGTACCCTCTTATTATGCCCTGATGTACTACGCACAGCTTACATATGCCCCCACATTATAAACTGAAATACCCGCAATACCCCAAATAGAACAACTACTAAGCAAAATCTGTGCTCCAAAAGCCAAATGGCGCTTCCTCTCTTCTGAGCCCTACAGCGTGCCCAAACAGCAGGTTACGTCCACATATATGGCATTTTATATCCGGGAGAACTTGATTAACATTTTATGAGGTATTTGTCTTCAGTGGCACAAACTGGGCACAACATATCGTGCACTAAAATGGCATATCAGTGGAAAATTAGAATTGCTCCTCATTAAACACTTTGCGCACCACGACTTAATAGCATGTCGTGGTGTGGAGGGTGATGTATGGAGCGGGCTCACGCACTGAGCCCGTGCAATACACTGTGGGTGTCAGCTATGTATTACAGCTGACACCCGTGACTAACGGACAGGAACGATGATTGCGCTGTTACAGAAGCCTGTAAAAATTACAATATACTGAAATACATAAGTATTACAGTGTATTGTACCAGCGAAAAGTAAATAAAGTTATTATTAGTAAACAAAAATAATAAAGAATTTGAAACGCCAAAATCGCTGTTTTTTGGTCACATTAGCTCTAAAAATCTTAATAAAAAGTGATCAAAAAGTTGTATGTACCAAAAAATGGTACCAATAAAAACTGCAGCTCATCCTGCAAAAAATAAGCCCTCACACCGCTCAATTGACCAAAAAATAAAAAAAGTTATGGCTTTCTGGGCGGATTTACACGAACGTGCTATACGTCCGTGCTACCCGCGTGGTTTTCACTGGGGTCGCACGGACCTATGCAAGTCTATGGGGCAGTGCAGACTGTCAGTGAGTTTTGCGCAGCGTTAGTCCGCTGCGTAAAACTCGCGACATGTTCTATATTTCGGCGTTTTTCCCGCATCATGCACCGATTGAAGTCAATGGGTGCGTGAAAATCACGCGCACCCCACGTAAGCACTTCCGTGGGACGCGCGTGATTCGCGCAACAGCAGTAAAAGAATGAATGTAAACAGAAAAGCACCACATGCTTTTCTGTTTACAAACATCCAACCGGAGTGTCATAAGGATGGCGGCTGCGTGAAAAGCACGCAGCCGCGCATCCATATGAACATGACACACGAAGCTGTCACGCACCTGCCACGCGCGCAAAATGCAGCGTTTTTTGCGCGCGCAAAACGCTCACGCTCGTGTAAATCCGCCCTCAGATTGTGGTGAAACAAAACAATTTTTTTGAACAAATAGATTTTACTCTGTAAAAGTAGTAAAATATTTAAAAAAACTATATCAATTTGATATCGCCGTAATCGCATTGAGTCACATAAAAAATGTAAGTTGTCATTTTTGCTGCACAGTGAAAGCCGTAAAAACGAAACCCAAAAAACAATGAAGGAATCACAGTTTTTCCAATTTCAGCCTGCAAAGAATTGTATTTTCAATTTTCCAGTACATTAAATGGTACTTTAAATGGTGTCAATAGAAAGTACAACTCCTCCCGCAAAAAATAAGCCCCCACACCACTCTACTGACAGAAAAAGAAAAAACTTTATGGCACTTGGAAAGCGGAGAGGGAAAAACAAAAATGAAAAAGCAAAAAATGGATCAGTCCTGAAAGGATTAATTTATTTTTTAATGAAAAAAAACATTTATGATCACAGATGGGGTATTGCCGTACTGCCGTAATTGCTTTACGATAGTTGGATTTTTATTACCTCCTTTATCTTTTGTGAAAATTAAAAAATTCATCATTTTAACCCCTTCCCTCCTCAGCCATTTTTCGGATTTTCACTTTTGTATTTTCCTCCCCAACTTCCAAAAGCTATGATTTTTTTTTATTTTTCCTTCTATATAGCCATACGAGGGCTTGCTTTTTGCGGGACAAGTTGTAGTTTTTCATGGCAGCATTTATTCTACCGCATAATGTACTGGGAAACTGTAAAAAAATATTTGTGGGGTGAAATGGGCAAAAAACAGCTGTCGTTTTCACTGATACCATTTTGGGGTATATGCGACTTTTTGATCACTTTTTATTTCATTTTTTTGGAGCGCTAAGGTGACAAAATCCAGCAATTTGCGTGTTTTATATATATATTTTTTACGACATTCACCGAGCGGGTTAAACAACAATATATTGTGATAGTTGGGACTTTTATGAACGCGGCGATATCAGTTATCTTAACTTTTTTTTGTAACATTGATTTAGGGAAAAAATTTGAAATGTTTTTTTTTCTTTTAATACTTTATTTTTTTTGGAACATAACAAAAAACTTTATTTAACTGTTTTTTACTTTTCTTTTATTAGTCCCCCTAGGAGACTTGAAGCAGCGATCGTTG
This sequence comes from Rhinoderma darwinii, assembly GCF_050947455.1. Taxonomy (NCBI): domain Eukaryota; kingdom Metazoa; phylum Chordata; class Amphibia; order Anura; family Rhinodermatidae; genus Rhinoderma; species Rhinoderma darwinii. The sequence goes on along the minus strand of NC_134688.1, from coordinate 58,715,133 downwards.
GATCGCTTTCACGATATACTGCAATACTAATATATTGCAGTATATCGTCATTCTGACAGTCTCCTTTGAAGCCCTGCTGGAGTACAAAGATGGCAGATCAATTGCTGCTCAAACGTGATTGTTCGATTGTACTTACAATTTTTTTACTGTTATATACCAAACAGTGCAAAAGAGTAATACCTATTACCTGTTTAAAAATTTACTATCCATGCACTTTAGCTGTTTGGGTGATCGCTTGACCGGCTTATTATCTGGTTGTTCCGCTGCTCTAGTGTTCTGATTCCATCTTTTATCCTGCGAGGGTTATGTTATTTTATTGTGTCATATAAATGTTAGGAAACGTCTGTCTCTTTAAGATTGTCATGACTACTAGCCTAGCTTCTGGGTGACTCTGGTTTGAGTTGCAGAGCCAATCTCATTTCCCTGTCTTCTTTCTATCAGATTCTAGGGTGGAGTATTATACTAGTCTAGCTCATGGGTGGCTCTGGTTTGAGTTGCAGAGCCAATCCCATTTCTCTGACGTCTTCATATCAGATTCTAGGGTGGAGTATTTAAGTCTGGTCAGTTCTTTCATTGTTGCTTGTGAATTTCTTTGTGTATGCAAGTATCTGATCAAGCTCCTGGCTACACCCTGTATCACCTGACTATTTTGATTATTGTAACTGGACCTGGGCTTTGTCTTTAGATTAACCCTTTTGCTCACTGATTTGGACATTCTGCTCTCGGCTGGTTTTGACCTCTGCAACTCCTGGTATTCTTCTGCTTTCTTATTTGGACTTAGTCTCTCCTGGTTGTGTACTCTGTTTGCTGTTTACCTTCTGTTTGTCTGGTTTCCGTTCTGGTATTGCCTGCATTGCACCTCCTGTCCAACACTGTATTCTGTTAATGAAACCTGGGTCTATGCAGCCAAATCGATCCTGCCTTGCGGTGGGCTCTGATGAAGACCATAAAATAGCCTGCTGACCAGAGTAGTGTTGGACCTGTGGTAGCGGATTACCTGCATGCTTTCTCCAGACAGTCTCCAGCTTCCTTTGGGGAATCGCATAGCTTGCACTCTGGGGAATTGCTCAACTAGTGATTCCGTTACAATAAATAGTTCTAGGACCATTTTCCTAGAACAGTTGCTTTCCTAAAACCACAAAATAAAAATAGTGGAAAATATTTTTGTATATGTGGTTGTTTTTCAGTGCCGTAGTAGTGTAACTCTATGCCCCCCTTTTACCGTCCCATGTGAATGTAACCTAATCAAGGATCCAAATAGGGTGATTTATTTCTAATCACTTCAAGAGCTTGGAGCATACAAAACCTGGACAGAAACAGAGAAGTAACTTATAAGAAACTTGTCTGATCAAAATAACCATGTATTTCAATGTGCATATTAGTATATGGTAGTAGACATGAAAGCAGGACTTAAATGAAAAGCAGGATAAAGTGTGCCCCCAGCACTAATAGTCTCATTCCAAACTATATTGTTTGATTATTTTGTTCCCTTTGATTTATTCTCTTTTATATTAACAATGGGGATTTAAAGGAATACCACTGTGCCTTTGATGTAAATCTACATCCAAATGGTATAGATAATATTTGTATGGATATTTCTTGTGTCCACTAATAACATAGAACTAAGCCCATCAATAAGATGGTAATGATTCATGTCTGATTTTGAAAAGCAAAACAATTCAGAGTAACTAATTGTATCGAGCCAAAATAAGTCCATGTGAATGACCCCTGTACGATGTGTCCACCCTTACCTTTGCTTGAAATTGATTTAAAGACTCCAACTTCTCATGAAACGAATTCAATACAATATCGCGACATGCTAGCAAAACTCTTGACAAGCTGCAATTCACATTACATCACATTACAACCACCAGAAGGCCACACATAGAGAAATATAATATAGACATTTCGTGACAGAGTGTAGCAAAATCATGTTTTTTATTTAAAGCCTGTCATCTCGCTCCACACATCTCAGGATATGTTGAGATAACAGGAAAGTTAAGGAAGGACATAGCTCTATAGAAAATACATGATTTAGTATATTGAATTAGCCGGTCACTAGGACAGTTTAATTAGGGCATCTTACAGGTAACTGAAGAACCAAAGTTAAATAGTGGGCACAAGTACAACACAAAATGGCCTCAGAAGTGTTGATTGGAAAGGATGGGGGGGGGGGCAAAAATGATCTAGGCATTGAGCAATATCTTCTTTTCCCCGCTGTGTCTCCATAAAGACTTTTGAATAGTCAACAGTGTCAAGAGGGCTCAGGATCCATACTTCACTATCTAAATTGGGGAAAGGGGGGCTATTAGTGTATCTTAGGCCAGATTCACCCAGTGCAGTTTTTGGTGCAGTTTCCTCCTTTTTTGGGGGGGGGGGGAGCAAGACATACTTTTCCTCTGTTTTTTCATATATACATTCCTGGCTTTGCCTGAAAAAAACTTAATTTGCATGAATTTAAGCCCAAAACACTCCTATGTCCAAGGCAGTAGCGTGTCTCATTGCGATACCAGTGCTACTGGACAGCTCCAATGCTGAATTTATCATTAAAGTTCTCTTGATCCTTGCCTCTGAAGATACCTTGCCTTGGTTTCCTAATTAGTCTCAGCCTTTCAATTCCTTTGTAAGGCTGGTCCTTGAACTTCTTCCTTGCTAGATTATTGAGCTACCTACCTCTAGTTTATTGCTACCTTACTCTGAAACCTGTTGCTGCTTATCTGTATACTGAACTTGTATTGATGCCGGACCATGTCTCTGCCTTCCGCTACAAATTGTTGATGCTTATCTGTGTATCAAACAAACTTCCAGCCACAATTTGCCTCTGTAGAGTTTGCTGCACAGGCCAATACGTCTTTGACCTGTTGCCCGATTTAGTAGTGCTAGCCTGCTGCTACCCCCAATGAAGGGCCTCGTAAACCCCGATACAGCACCTGCTGCTACCCAAAATCACATCATTTCGCACCACTTACACGATAGTGCTCTTGTACTGTTGCTGTGCACATGTACTGTTAATGTCTCAGTGAAGTTAACCAGATTATCATTTTTCGTCAACAGACACTATGCCTTTAAGATATTTTGTGATAATAACTCTGTTTGCAGAGGGCTGGCGAAGGTTCTGGTCAGTTGTGCAAGGTCTCTGGTCAGGGGTGGCGCAGCTACGTGCAAGGATGGAGCCAGACTATAAATTTGTTGTTTTCGTGTGAATCCTGTACTGAGGGCAGGTAAATGTGACCCGAGAACCATAGACTATAATCGACAAGCTAAAACTACCAGAGAAAGTAGGGCAAACATTTTTTTGACATGCACCTTCAAAATTGTATCAAAACAGTAACAAACTTTGTATTGACACGAAAAAGGAGAAAACAAACAAGTTAAAACGTTGTATACAAAAATTCAAACAGTCATATATAATAAGATACACAGTAAAGAGCGCAAGAGCCCCAAACTAGATCACATAAATGACCCTAATAAGGATCCCACTTCAATACATGTGGTAATTCCTAAAATAGGATAAGATCATGAATAAACGTGACATACAATGCAAAAAGGCACATACCAAAAACATCATAAGAATAAGACAATAGATACAAGCGAGGCAGAGGGGTGCACACTTAAAAAATAAAGACCAGCCCCATGCGTATCGCCATGAGAATCCTAGCTTCATCAAGGGTATAATATGAACTGATATGGTGTCCTTTATATATACTAGTCCTTCTCAATGAATTAGAATATCATCAAAAAGTTATTCATATTGATAGTTTGGTTAATATTTTGAGTTGTAATCTCATTTAGTAGTGCGCTAATTGATTGCCAAAAGGTTAATAATAAAGGACATTCCCAAAATATGTGAAGTATGGATCCCAAATGGTTACAACTTCTCCAACATTGGGGGGATGAATTACTATATATTCTGGAAATGTTATATGGAGTGAGATACCATCTATAGAATATTTTATAATATAATTCTTGATGATTTATGGAGAATACTCTTAACCACTGGTTTCTTGAAAATTGGCCGTTCAGATCTCTATGCCATTTAGATATATGTGTTTGATTTTCAAAAGTAAGTAATTGGGAACCAATCTGATAAAACGTGTTAATACCTTTAATTGTTTTTAATTGGTTATTTAAGTATGTAGAAGCCGGCATAGGTAGGCAAAGTAATGGATATGGAATGTCTCTCATAATAGTTCTTATTTGTAGAAATGTGTAGAATTGAGTTTTATCTAGTTTGTATCTGAATGATAAGTCAGAGAAGCAACAGAGATTATTTTCCGCATACACATAATATATGTTAAAGAGGCTCTGTCACCAGATTTTGCAACCCCTATCTGCTATTGCAGCAGATAGGCGCTGCAATGTAGATTACAGTAACGTTTTTATTTTTAAAAAACGAGCATTTTTGGCCAAGTTATGACCATTTTTGTAGTTATGCAAATGAGGCTTGCAAAAGTCCAAGTGGGTGTGTTTAAAAGTACAAGTCCAAGTGGGTGTGTATTATGTGCGTACATCGGGGCGTTTTTAATACTTTCACTAGCTGGGCGCTCTGATGAGAAGTAACATCCTCTTCTCTTCAGAACGCCCAGCTTGTGACAGTGCAGATCTGGGACGTCACTCACAGGTCCTGCATCGTGACGGCCACATCGGCACCAGAGGCTACAGCTGATTCTGCAGCAGCATCAGCGTTTGCAGGTAAGTCGATCTGGTGCCAAGTCTGGTGCCAAGTCCTGCTGGAAAATTAAATCAGCATCTCCATAAAGCTTGTCAGCAGATCGAAGCATGAAGTGCTCGAAAATTTCCTGGTAGATGCTGCGCTGACTCTGGACTTGATATAACACAGTGGAACAATACTGTTGCAAAGTCGTCCAAAGTCCTGTTTTCAGATGAAAGTAAATTTTGCATTTCATTTGGAAATCTCGGTCCCAGAGTCTGGAGGAAGAGTGGAGAGGCATCAATCCAAGCTGCTTGCGGTCCAGTGTGAAGTTTCCACATTCAGTGATGGTTTGGGGGCCATGTCATCCGCTGGTGTTGGTCCACTGTGTTATATCAAGTCCAGAGTCAGCACAGCTATCTAGCAGGAAATTTTACAGCACTTCATGCTTCCCTCTGCTGACAAGCTTTATGGAGATGCTGATTTCATTTTCCAGCAGGACTTGGCACCTGCCCACACTGCCAAAAGTACCAATACCTGGTTTAATAACCACAGTATCACTGCACTTGATTGGCCAGCAAACTCGCCTGACCTAAACCCCATAAAGAATCTATAGGGTATTGTCAAGAGGAAGATGAGAGACACCAGACCCAAGAATGCAGACGAGCTGAAAGCCGATACCAAAGCAACCTGGGCTTCCATAACACATCAGCAGTGCCACAGGCTGATCGCCCCCATGCCACGCGGCATTGATGCAGTAATTCATGTAAAAGGAGCCCCGACCAAGTACTGAGGGCATATACTGTACATACTTTTCAGTAGGCCAACATTTCGGTTTTAAAATACATTTTTGAAATTGGGCATATATAATATTTAAAATTTTCTGAGAGACTAAATTTTGGGTTTTCATTAACTGTTACCATAATCATCAACATTAAACAAAAGAAATGCTGGAAATAGATCACTGTGTGTGTAATGAATCTATATAATATATGAGTTTCACTTTTGGAATTGAATTACTGAAATAAATTAACTTTTTGATGATATTCTAATTCATGAGAAGGACTAGTACATATAGTCAGGTGGATTGAATGCAATAATTATCATAATTAACATTTGAATTAGGCAGCACATATGGCGTTGTCCCAGACAAGGTACTACATCTCTGCAGTGTTACAAAGTAGATGTGAGCCCCAAGGATAAAGGTGGATCATAATATATACCTTCACATTGTGCAGGAAAATGGCGTGTGCGCCAGCCGATGCACACACCCAATACCATCTTTAAGACGCAGAGGCGCAGTCGACTCAACTGTGCAGTCACCAGGAAAAATCCCAGTACTGACCCTGCGCAGAGAGTCAAGGTTCCTCTGTGTCACACTCACAAGGATCAGTGTGTGCGTCCGCACTCAGCACATGCCCAAAGGAATAAGTCAGACTCGTAGAGAATGTGCCTGCGCCGAAAAAACGGTGCAGGTGCAGAAAAAAATGGAGTTTGGAGAATAAACCGTGCATGTGCCCAAAATTGGCGCATGCCCAGAAATACATCTGAAACAATCAAAGCACAAGCCAAAGGATGTCAACTTGCGACGGAAACCGGTGCATACGCAGTAGGTTAAGAGACGGGTGAGCCCATCACATAGATAGTTAGATATTTACAGCTTGCCCACAGTTCACATGGGATAGAAAAATATATATGAAAGTAAAAAATTTCAAAACTGCGCATGTGCCAAAGACTGGCAGATGTGCAGAAAAAAAGGGGACTAATAGCCCTGTCACACAGGCATAAAGAGTGTATATGTAAAAAAAAAAACACACATACCTCTTAACCACAAATTAACCACGTCATACAGAATTAAAAATATATTTTTAGATTTGTGCACAATTATATATCAGTCAAATAGGGAATTATAAATTCATATAACACTGGTGAATACTGCACCCATCAATATTTTTTTAAGAAAAAGAAATAAAAAATAATAATAATTACATATCCCATCTAACTAACCACATAGCCGTAAAAATAACCCTAAAATCAATGGACAATCATATAGTAGTGTATAACATAAACTTACCACACGTTCACATATCTATATAAATAAATAGTCCACAATAGAGTGTATCAAAACCTAATATACATTTTTGCTAAAAAGCCACATAAATGTCAAGGACGCCACCACATTCAGTGCAATAATTAAAGCAATATATATTTTAAAGAAAATAATGAAATGATTAAATTACATTTTTGTAAATATGAGCGAAAGACAAGAACCATTGTACAAGACAAGAATAATAAACTCTGTAATTGACACGTGGAGTAGGGTCATCGAAATTTTTCACTTTTCTTCTATTTCATAGCCTTGGTATTGATGTACCAGAGAGGGGATAGGAAGATTGGTTGCTGCAGTTCATTTGGTTAGAAAATATGTATTGGAAAAATATGTACTGAAAGCAAAAGTGAATACAATCTAAACCTCAAAAAAACCTAGTGAAAAAAACACCCTTTAATTATTTATATATATATTGCTAATTCGATATCCCAATATAAACTAATAAGAATCAATAAGATACCATAAGGTAAGCAAATATAATGTATATACTTAATAAAAAAGTGATCATAATCTTAAGTGTGAAAAACCAAAAAATCTATAATATATACAGTGAAGGAAATAAGTATTTGATCCCTTGCTGATTTTGTAAGTTTGCCCACTGTCAAAGACATGAACAGTCTAGAATTTTTAGGCTAGGTTAATTTTACCAGTGAGAGATAGATTATATAAAAAAAAAAAACAGAAAATCACATTGTCAAAATTATATATATTTATTTGCATTGTGCACAGAGAAATAAGTATTTGATCCCCTACCAACCATTAAGAGTTCAGCCTCCTCCAGACCAGTTACACGCTCCAAATCAACTTGGTGCCTGCATTAAAGACAGCTGTCTTACATGGTCTCCTGTATAAAAGACTCCTGTCCACAGACTCAATTAATCAGTCTGACTCTAACCTCTACAACATGGGCAAGACCAAAGAGCTTTCTAAGGATGTCAGGGACAAGATCATAGACCTGCACAAGGCTGGAATAGGCTACAAAACCATAAGTAAGACGCTGGGTGAGAAGGAGACAACTGTTGGTGCAATAGTAAGAAAATGGAAGACATACAAAATGACTGTCAATCGACATCGATCTGGGGCTCCATGCAAAATCTCACCTCGTGGGGTATCCTTGATCCTGAGGATGGTGAGAGCTCAGCTGAAAACTACACGGGGGGAACTTGTTCATGATCTCAAGGCAGCTGGGACCACATTCACCAAGAAAACCATTGGTAACACATTACGCCGTAATGGATTAAAATCCTGCAGTGCCCGCAAGGTCCCCCTGCTCAAGAAGGCACATGTACAGGCCCATCTGAAGTTTGCAAATGAACATCTGGATGATTCTGAGAGTGATTGGGAGAAGGTGCTGTGGTCAGATGAGACTAAAATTGAGCTCTTTGGCATTAACTCAACTCACCGTGTTTGGAGGAAGAGAAATGCTGCCTATGACCCAAACTGTCAAGCATGGAGGTGGAAACATTATGTTTTGGGGGTGTTTCTCTGCTAAGGGCACAGGACTACTTCATCGCATCAATGGGAGAATGGATGGAGCCATGTACCGTCAAATCCTGAGTGACAACCTCCTTCCCTCCACCAGGACATTAAAAATGGCTCGTGGCTGGGTCTTCCAGCACGACAATGACCCGAAACATACAGCCAAGGCAACAAAGGAGTGGCTCAAAAAGAAGCACATTAAGGTCATGGAGTGGCCTAGCCAGTCTCCAGACCTTAATCCCATCGAAAATTTATGGAGGGAGCTGAAGATCCGAGTTGCCAAGCTGATTTACAGATGATCTGCAAAGAGGAGTGGGCCAAAATTCCATCTAACATGTGTGCAAACCTCATCATCAACTACAAAAAATGTCTGACTGCTGTGCTTGCCAACAAGGGTTTTGCCACCAAGTATTAAGTCAAATACTTATTTCTCTGTGCACAATGCAAATAAATATATATAATTTTGACAATGTGATTTTCTGTTTTTATGTCTTTTTTTATATATATAATCTATCTCTCACTGGTAAAATTAACCTAGCCTAAAAATTCTAGACTGTTCATGTCTTTGACAGTGGGCAAACTTACAAAATCAGCAAGGGATCAAATACTTATTTCCTTCACTGTAAATAACTAGAAAAAGTACCCGGCACTGCCCGGGTATAACGTGTCTGTCTGTTTGTGTGTTCATTGGATTTGTCCAAGAGTGCTCAGGAGGCTAATCCATGCCCTTGTATTTTCTTGGTTTACGGGGAAATTGCTAGTAGCCCTATATACCCTGGCAATTGCACACTGTTTATTTCAACTTTAACTTCCTCAATACCTAACAGCTAAACTGGTAGGAAATGGAGTCATAAGACTGGGACAGAGTCTGTTGATTAACAACATTGGCAGTTTTATTACCAGTTGGCCATAGACTATGGTTGGATCATAATTGAAAACCGCATCATGCATGAAAGCCCACTCAATAGCACGCTGTACATGATGCACTCTATCAGCTTATTTTCTGGCCTGTGTTCGGGCAAGAGTCTCTGCGCTTATCTGTTGCTGAGAAATTCTGAGTTTGCTGAGGAGTTTCATCAGCTCGAGCAGTAGTATGATCAGCTTGTAGTTGGGCAAGAGGAGTCCCTGCAGCTAGTAATGCAGCCTTCCTCCTGACCATCAGTAATCTGGTTGCTATGGGTAACCACTCCACTGTACCTTCCTATCCAGGATTATCTTGTAAAGTGCACTACCTGCTACTGCCAGATAAAAACAACTTTACTATAAAAACGAACGTCTGTATTCGCTTTTATAGTATTGGATCGTGATCATGTGATAATGGCTGATAACCGAGAACAACAGCAAGGACGGCACCTTTACGAAAACCTTCCTGAACAACCGATGTATCTATTTGACAAATTTGGGGTCAAATAGTTCAGGTGTTTGGTTGCCTATAGATGACGACAAACAGACATTTGATATAATGGCTTATAACTGAGAACAATGGCAAGGTTGGGACACCCAATGTACCTATGTGCCAAATTTGAGGTAAAATGGTGCAGGCGTTTGGATGCCTATAGAGGACAGACAAACAGACATTGACTTTTATAAGATTGAATAGCAGTTACCTGGCTTCACACGGGTCCATTTGTTTGTTGTTTGTGTGTGTGGTTAAAAACGTCATTTCCTACTGATATGAAGCCGACATATCCAATAAAGTCCAAGTGCAGGGTTCCTTTTTGGAGGCATGACTGGTCTGAAAGGGTTTCAATTCATGAGAATGCTGAAGTCCATGGGCTTGGTTCTGTTGAGAGATTTCAGCAGATATCTGTGATATCCCAGAACTGCAACCTCCCTGGAGTGGCCAGAAGTACAAGGTGTTCAGTGCTCAGAGACAAGGCGAAGGTAAGGAAGCCTGAAACCCGACCACCACTGAAACGTCAAGACTGGGCCAAGAAATATCCGAAGACAGATTTTTCAGAGGTTTTATGGACTGATGAGATGAGAGTGACTCTTGACGGACCAAATGGATGGGCCCGTGGCTGGATCAGTAACGGCCACAGAGTTCCACATCGACTCATACGTCAGCAGAGTGGAGGTGGGGTACTGCTATGGGCTGGTATTATTAAAGATGAGCTAGTTGGACCTTTTCGTGTTGAAGATGGACTAAAAATCAACTCCCAAACCTACTGACAGTTTTTAGAAGATACTTTCATTAAGCAGTGGTACAGGAAAAAGTCTGCATCTATCAAGAAAATCATGATTTTTATGCAGGAAAATGCTCCATCACATACATCGAAGTACTCCACTGCATGGCGAGCCAGTAAAGGCCTTAAAGATGAAAGAATAATGACATGGCTCCCTTTCTCACCTGACCTAAACCCTATTGAGACCTTGTGGGTCCTTCTTAAACGGCAGATTTATGGTGGTGAAGGAGAACATTACACCTCTTTGAACAGTGGTAGGCTGTGGTTGCTGCTGCACAAAATGTTGATCATCAACAGATTAACCCCTTACCGCACCAGGACGCACCGGTACGTCCTGTATTGAAGTGCTTTAAGGCACAGGGACGTACCGGTGCGTCCTGGCTAAAAACTGTCACCGTGTCAAAGTACAAGGTAACAGAACTGTGCCGTCAACTGTTTATGACAGTTGATCGGCACAGTAAGACGGCAGGGGACCATTCACAGCGGTCTCCTGCCGGCGATCGCTGTGATTGGTCAGTCAAAGCAGGCTGACCAATCACAGCTCCATGACATGTGTATGTGATGGCGCTGGCTCTGAAGCTGAGCCAGCGCTATCATTGCCGAGTATCGGCTGTGCAACACCCCGCTGTAACGGCCAGGACTGGAGCTAGGCTCCGATCCGGCCGATTAACTCCTTCGATGCATCTATCAACGCAATCGATGCATCGAAGTGCCTTGTAGCCTGTCGGCAACCATGATGGTTGCCACGGGCGCGGGTGTCAGCTGTTTGTCACAGCTGATATCGTGCCCTAACAGCCAGGACCGGAGCTAGGCTCCGATCCGGCCGATTAACACCTTAGATGCAGACTTGCTGTCAGAGAGTAGCTGACAGCTCTAATACTCTGCACTATGTAGGTAGTTCAGTGTATTAGAATAGCGATCAGGGCTTCTTGTAAAAAAAGTTAAAAAAAATAAGTTTCATGTTAAAAAACACTATAACAGCCTTTTTGCCTATAATAAGTATTTTATTATAGGAAAAAACAAAAAACATAAAAAAAGTACACATGTGGTATTCCCGCGTCCGAAACGACCCAAACTATAAAAAATATCACGCTATTTTACCCGTACGGTGAACACCGTAAAAAAATTAAATAAAAAACTATTCCAGAATCGCTGTTTGTTAGTCACTACCCCTCACAAAACAGAATAAAAAAAGGGATCTAAAAGTTGCATGTACCCCAAAATTATACCATTAAAAACTGCAGCCCGTCCCGCAAAAAACAAGCTCTCCCACCGCTTTTTTGACGGAAAAATAAAAAAAGTTATGGCTCTCAGAATATGGTGACACAAAAAATAAATTATTTGAAACAAAAGTGATTTTATTGTGCAGACGCTGCAAAACATAAGAAAAACTATACACATATGGTATCGCCGTAATCGTACCGACCCGCATAATAACGTAAAATTATCATTCATAGCGCATGGCGAACGCCGTAAAAAAATAAATAATAAAAAACATCAGAATTGCAGGTTTTTGGTCACCTTGCTTGCCAAAAAAATGAAATACAAAAAGTGATCAAAAAAAATCCATGTACCCCAAAATGGTACCAATGAAATCTACAGATTGTACCGCAACAAATAAGCCCTCACCCAGCTCCGGTGGAGCAAAAATAAAGACGTTTTGGCTCTCAGTATATGGTGATGCAAAATGTGCAGAGTGTCCAAAAGCAGATAAGATTTGGCACTATTTATCAGTGCGACACTGACCACACATCTGTGGATAATTATTTATTTACCCCATTATTATACCCTCTTATTATACCCTGATGTACTCCGCACAGCTTACATATGCTCCCACATCATAACTGAAATACCAGCAAAACCCCAAACCAAAAAACTAGCGAGCAAAATCCACGCTCCAAAAGCCAAATGGCGCTCCCTCTCTTCTGAGCCCTGCATCGTGCCCAAGCAGCAGTGTACGTCCACATATATCGCATCGCCATACCCGGGAGAACCCGCTTAACAGTTTGAGGCATTTGCCTTCAGTGGCACAAACTGGGCACAAAATATTGTGCACTAAAATGGCACATACCTGTGGAAATTTGCAATTTTCACTTTGCACCATCCACTGAGCATTCATTTTTAATAGAAAAAAAAACCTGCGTGGTCAAAATGCCTTCAGGGGTGCAGTTTCCAAAATGGGGGTCACTACTTGGGGGTTTGTTTTACTATTTGACCCCAGAGCTCTGCCATTGTGGGCTAATGCTGCGAAAATCACCAAAATAGGTCTCACATGCGCCTTTCACTCCTAAGCCCTGTCATATGTCGAGGCAAATGATAAATGCCTTGAGGGGTGTAGTTTACAAAATGGGGTCACTTCTCAGGGTTTTACGCTCTACTCTGGTACCTAAGGGAGCTCTGCAAATGCGACATGGCGCCCGTACACCAGTCCAGAAAAATCTGTGCTCTAAAAGCAACATGGCACTCCTTCCATTTTGAGCTCTGCCATGTGCCCAAACAGCAGATTAGGGCCACACATGGGGTATTGCCGTACTCGGGAGAAATTGGCAAACAAATTATGTGTTGTTTTTTCTCCTATTACCCCTCGTGGGAAAAAAAATTGGGTGCAAAACTACATATTTTTGGGGAAAAATTTTTTTTTTCATTTTCACTGCCTCATTCTAATGCAATCTATGAAACACCTGTGGGATCAAAATGCTCAGTACACCCCTAGATGATTACCCTGAGGGATAAAGTTTCCAAAATGGAGACAGTTCTCAGGGGTTTCTACTGTACGAGTACTTCAGGGGCTCTGCTAATGCGGCATGGCGCCCAAAAAACAATCAACCAAAATCTACATGCCAAGTAGCACTCCTGCCATTCTGAGCCCTGCGGTGTATCCAAGCAGCAGTTTATGACCACATATGGGGTATTGCCGTACTCTGGAGAAATTGCTTTACAGTTGTTGGGGCGCTTTTTCTCCTTTATTCCTTGTGAAAATGAAAACAATTCAACATTTTAGTGGAAAGAATGTAGATTTTCATTTTCACTGCATAATCCCAATAATTCAGCAAAAAAACTGAGGGGGCAAAATGCTCACTATACCACTAGATAAATTCCACGAGGAGTAAAGTTTCCCAAATGGGGTCACTTTTGTCGGGTTTGCACTATTTTGGCCCCTCAGTGGCTTTGCAAATGTGACATGGGGCCGCAAACCATTCCAGCAAAACTTGAGCTCCAAAAGTCAAATGGCGCTCCGTCCTTTCTAACTTCCGCCATGTGTCCAAACAGCAGTTTATTACCACATATGAATGGGGTATTGCTGTGCTCAGAAGAGTTTGCTTTACAAATATTGGGGTGTTTTTTCTCCTTTATCTGTTGTAATAATGAAAAAATCTGAGCTAAAACTACATTTTATTAGAAAAAATTTAGATTTTCAATTTCACGGCATAATTCCCATAAATTCAGCCTAAAACGTGTAGGGTCAAAATGCTAACTAAACCCCTAGAAAAATTCCTTGAGGGGTGTAGTTTCCAAAATCCGGTTACTTTTGGGGAGTTTCCACTGTTATGGTCTCTCCAGGGCTTTGCAAACACGACATGGCACCGAAAACCATTCCAGCAAAATCTGCGCTCCATAATCCAAATGGCCCTTGTTCCCTTCTGAGCCCTGCCGTGGGTCCAAACAGCAGTTTATTACCACATATGGGGTAGAGACATTGCTTTACAAATGTTGGGGTGCTTTTTCTCCTTTATTCCTTGTAAAAACAAAAACATCGTATGTTTTTTCAGAAAAAAAGTTGATTTTCATTTTCACAGACCAGTTCCAATAAATTTAGCAAAAAAACCTGTGGGCTAAAAATGCTAACTATACCTCTTGAAAAATTCCTTGAGGGGTGTAGTTTCCAAAATGGGGTCACTTTTGGGGGGTTTCCACTGTTTTGGCACCACAAGACCTCTTCAAACCTGACATGGTGCCTAAAATATATTCTAATAAAATAGAGGCCCCAAAATCCACCAGGTGCTCCTTTGCTTCTGAGGCCGGTGTTTCAGTCCATTACCGCACTAGGGCCAAATGTGGGATATTTCTAAAAATTGCAGAATCTGGGCAATAAATATTGAGTTGCGTTTCTCTGGTAAAACCTTCTGTGTTACAGAAAAAACTGTATTACAAATGAATTTCGTAAAAAAAAAAATTTGAAATTTGTACATTTCACCTCTACTTTGCTTTATTTCCTGTGAAACGCCTAAAGGGTTCAAATTATTTCTGAATGTGGTTTTGAATACTTTGAGGTGTGCAGTTTTTAAAATGGGGTGTTTTATAGGGGGTTTCTAATATATAAGGCCCTCAAAGCCACTTCAGAACAGAACTGGTCCCTGAAAAAATAGCCTTTTGAAATTTACTTGAAAATGCGAGAAATTGCTGCTAAAGTTCTAAGCCTTGTAACATCCTAGAAAAATAAAAGCACGTTCAAAAAACGATGCAAACATAAAGTACACATATAGGAAATGTTAACTAGTAAATATTTTGTGTGGTATTACGATCTGTTTTACAAGCAGATACATTACAATTTAGAAAAATGCAGATTTTTGCAAATTTTCTCTAAATTTTGGTGTTTTTTAAAAATAAACATTGAATTTAACGACAAAATTTTTTCAGTATCATAAAGTACAACATGTCACGAGAAAACAATCTCAGAATCGCTTGGATAGGCAAAAGCATTCCAGAGTTATTACCACATAAAGTGACACATGTCAGATTTGCAAAAATCGGCTGTGTCCACAAGGCCAAAACAGGCTTAGACACTAAGGGGTTAAGAAACTGGCAGACTCCATGGATGGAAGGCTTATGACTGTTATTGAAAAGAATGGTGACTATATTGATCACTGATTTTTTTGGGGGGAAATGTCCAAAATGTTTATTTGTACATTTTGAGTTGTTTGTTTATTATTCTCACTTTAACTCCTTCGCGCACCTTGACGTTTATGCATGTCAAGGATATTTGATAAAAACCACTAGATGCTCTTTTGCTTTTGAGGCTGGTGCTTCAGTCCATAAGCAGACAAGGGCCACATGTCGGATATTTCTAAAAACTGCAGAATCTGGGCAATAAATATTGAGTTGAATTTCTCGGGTAAAACCTTCTATGTTACAGATTTTTTTTTTATTACATATGAATTTTGTCCAATAAATGAAATTTGTAAATTTGACCTCTACTTTGCTTTAATTCCTGTGAAACATCTAAAGGGTTAAAACACTTTCTAAATGCGGTTTTGAATAATTTGAGCGGTGCAGGTTTCAAAATGGGGCGATTTATGGGGACTTTCCAATATATAAGGCCCTCAAAGCCACTTCAGAACTGGTCCCTGAAAAAAAAAGCCTTTTGTTCTAAGCCTTGACACGTCGTAGAAAAATAAAAGGACGTTCAAAAAACGATGCAAACATAAAGTAAACATATGGAATAGGTGAAATAGTAACTATTTTGTGTGGTATTACTATCTGTTTTACAAGCAGATACATTTAAATTTAGAAAAATGCACATTTTTGCACATTTTCTCTACATTTTGGTGTTTTTCACAAATAAATATTGAATTTATTGACCACATTTTTCCACTAACATAAAGTACAATGTGTCACGAGAAAACAATCTCAGAATCACAGAATCACTTGGATAGGTAAAATTATTCCCAAGTTATTACCACATAAAGTAACACATGTCCAATTTGAAAAAATAGGCTTTGCCCTCAAGGCCAAAACAGGCTCAGTCCTGAAGGGGTTAATGGCAGTACAGTGGCTCAATGGATAGCACTGTTGCCTTGAAAAACTGGGGTCCTGGGTTTGAATCTAGGCAAGATCTGGCATTTGAATGTGCTTCTTGTGTTTGTGTTCGTTTCCTCCATGTTCTCCAGTTTCTTACCACACTCCAGAAAAAAACACACCAAGGCCGGGCTCACACGTAGCGTAAATACTGCAGATTTTCCACAACAGATTTAGTTGCAGAAAACCCGCATCATGATACAGTGTCAGGAGAGTGGATGAGATTTGAACAAATCTTATCCACACGCTGTGTAAATGACAAACAGAAAAAAAAAGTTCAGAAATTGACCTGTTTTTTTAATCCGCAGCGTGTCAATTGTATTTGTATAACCTGCAACAAATAGCAAAAGCTGCGATTCCACCGCAAAAATCGCAACTCAGGAAAAAATAAATCTTATACTTAACCAGAATTCGGTGCTTTTTCGTCCAGGCCGGCTGCCTGGGATGACGTTTCATCCCATGTGACCACTGCAGCCAGTCATAGGCTGCAGTGGTCACATGGGATGAAACGTCATCCCAGGATGCCGATCTGCAGGACGTCAGAGGGTAAATATGCACTTTTGTTTGTTTGTTTTGCCTCTTCTGTTTTTCGCAGCGAACATTCCGGCCGAACAATTGCACCACAATTTGATGAGGTTTTTCGGACGTAATTCCCTGTGGCCACCAGGGCGGATACGCTGTGTACCTCTACGCAGCGTATCCGCCCTGTGTGATATTAACCCTTAGAGGTCAATTACCTTCCTATGAAAGTGGCCCTAGTGTGTTTCTGAGAGAGGGAAGTCAGATTGCAAGTCCCATTAGACATATGAACTGATGTCAGTTCTATATAAGCAACAGAAATAAATCAACTCTATAGGGATAGTTACATAAATCGGTATTCCAAACCAACTATACCAACCCAGGAGCTACATGGAAAGTAGAGTTAAAAGACTTTCCAGTGGGGACCAGTTATCCATCACTCATATAGGATTATTACTCTTGTATTATGAAAACCCTATAAAAAAAAAATACATGTTGTACAGTCAGAAGCATAAAGCTCCTGGGCACCAGTCCAAAAACTTTAACAGGGCACCCTACCTACCATGGGTATTTTATAGTACTGGACTCCACAACTGTTCGGCCTACCGCTGCACCTCCTATAGTTCTGCCTGGTGTACAATCTTTTACGCATCTTAGTGCATTATTTTCTTATTCCTTATTCCTCCTGAACGTACAAAGCATCAAGATCAATGATCACATTTGCTCATCAAAGCACCAAACCCTATGAACACGTTTGTTGTTCACTTTTGTGCTCCAAACTGGAACACAATGACAACAAACAAAAAAAGGGCACAGAACTGAACAATGAACACATATGTCCCCTGACCAGCAGGACATTAAACGTTTTATTTGATTAGGTCTAATGCAGATTAAGTTCTTTGGTAATCAATCTTCTAATACGAGGAAGGATGCCAGGTTCTGCATTAAGAGTTCATGCCTATCTTCATTAACATCATATAATTTTTTTTAGACTTTTTCTTAATTAGGTCTGGTTCCCACCAGCAACTGCTAAAAATCTCCCGTCTCTTTCATTATATTTGTTTCTGCACTTCTAAATTACTTTTGATCTCCATACTGATTAAATTAGCTTTGTGGGCCTCGTCTAAAATCTTGGGGAAATTATCGAAAAATCATGAAATCAATTCCTTTACGCTGCTTTAATCTTTTATGTGTTGGCCTCATAGAGGGATGGCTAAACACGTACAGACCCTATGAAAGTGTGCAGCCCAGGATAGCTTGCCAGTCTTCCACTGCCTTTGAGAACCATCTGGGTCAATTTCCTTCCCAGTTAATGAAATGCAAATATAAATTCCAGCAGTTCTTCAGCTGCAGGCTGCCCAACTCATTACCATGACAGAGGCTGCGAGATGAGGCCTGACCCTGTGCACTTCCCCTCAATCTCATTAAGTTGTAACTCTGTCGTGACCACATTCATGGTGTCTATTGACGCTGAAAGGCTTCTTTATACTAAACGAGCTAAATTCGCATTCACACGTTTTTATTTACAATGCTGTTCCACTACTGCACCCACATTCGAGTAAATCTTTCATGTCTGGTTTGAATGTCTTCTTATATTCCCCAAAAATATGTATTCACTGTATTTGCAGAAATAGTGTTGTCGTTCTAATGTTTGCAGAAGAAAGATATATAAAAGATCAACATCTGCATTTTGTATACTTTCTCTGTTTACTGGTTTGCCTCCAGGTTCTCCGGTTTCCTGCCACTGTCCGAAAAGATACTGATGTCCTATTGGCTTCTTATGAAATCGGCTCTTATGTGGGAGATAGGGAAATTAGATTGCAAGCCCTACTGGAGACAGGAACTGATGCGAGTGGATGCATTAGGGAAATAAATATATGTATAGATCTCATGTAGTAAAGTCGAATTTGTTATATGACACACTGTGATATGTCTTCTCTACATCGTGGCTCAACTGATCATGACATCATGACATTTGTTATGTGATTTTCATAATACTGTATGGCAGTACAGGGAAGCACCAGCAAAATAGATATGTTCACCTTTGAAACAATTTTTTTACTGTTCCAATTCATTTAAAGTAAACAAAAAATGAAGCAACTTAATTGTAAATTGTCTTGATTAAAAATATCCTAGTTTTTTAATTTTTAACTGCTATGTGTCTCCATGGTTACAGACTACAAACAAACCCTGTGTAGTCTAATGATGCAGTCATACTCCCTTCCCTTATATAGCCCCACATTTTTGCTAACATACATTCACTAGGTTATAAAAAAGTAGGGGATAGGTGGACACAGGTTTGTTTGTAGTTTTGCAAAAATGGAGACACATAGTTCTGCATAGGAGATGACGCTATGAGCAGGTCTAAGGCCTCAAGCATGTGGCACAGTCATGTGCAGGAGGCTGTACAGTGTCACATAGAGCCATTTGCAGTTCTGTACTACAGGGCTTCAGGGTTTCTGTGTGCCACCGTACTATGCTAAGTCCATGCTTCTACCTCAGCAATATTGCATGGTTTGACGCTTGCTCTAACTTTTTTTTGTGTATTCACACAGAATTTGACAGAAAAAAACCTAAGGCTACAGCCTTACAATAAGGCCCCATGCACCTTGATGGGTACCTTAAGGCCTCGTTCACATCTGAATTCGGCTTTCTGTTGTTCTGCTCCGTCAGAGGAAAAACCAGAACCCAGCCGATGGAACCCATTGACTTTAATGGGTTCCATCGGGGTGTCCGTAGTTGTACCGGAAAAAATAGGGCAGCATGCTGTGCTATTGTTTCCGGTATTCTCAGTCGTATCTGCGATGGAGCCTCCAACGCAGATGTGAACAAGGCTTAATTTGGTCGTAAATCGTAATTAATTTGCATAAGGCCTAATTCTGGTAATAGATAGATAGATAGATAGATAGATAGATAGATAGATAGATAGATAGATAGATAGATAGATAGATAGATAGATAGATAGATAGATAGATAGATAGATAGATAGATAGATATGAGAGAGATAGATAGATAGATAGATAGATAGATAGATAGATAGATAGATAGATAGATAGATAGATAGATAGATAGATAGATAGATAGATAGATAGATAGATAGATAGATATGAGAGAGATAGATAGATAGATAGATAGATAGATAGATAGATAGATAGATAGATAGATAGATAGATAGATAGATAGATAGATAGATAGATAGATAGATAGATAGATAGATAGATATGAGAGAGATAGATAGATAGATAGATAGATAGATAGATAGATAGATAGATAGATAGATAGATAGATAGATAGATAGATAGATAGATAGATAGATAGATAGATAGATAGATAGATATGAGATAGATAGATAGATAGATAGATAGATAGATAGATAGATAGATAGATAGATAGATAGATAGATAGATAGATAGATAGATAGATAGATAGATAGATACCATCCCCAGGTATATATGTAAGCTTAGTCCCAGTTCTGGGTGTATGTGCAGCGTAGGTTCCCACCTTACAGAGGTCGCCTTGTCGTGGCAGGTGGGCTAACACTTTTTGATCAAAATGTGCACTAAGAACCTCCCTATTTGTAAGTAGATTTAGCTTTAGTGCATATTTATTTATATTTAGTGGTTTAGGTGGCATTAGTGTCGCAGTGTGCTGTCGCCATTCTATGTCTGATAGATAGATAGATAGATAGATAGATAGATAGATAGATAGATAGATAGATAGATAGATAGATAGATAGATAGCTGATCGTGGTTAAATAGGCTTTCTTAGGCAGACCCATACAAATTAATGGAGCAGTGGCCGAGCATCAATTCATATGGGGATCCCAGGAACGGCAAGGTAAGCCCGTACTCATGATCGATAGGGGTCCCAGTGGTCGGACTCCCACCAATCAGATATTTATCACCCATCCAGTGGATAGGTGATAAATATTGATCATAGGAAAACCTTTGTTTTAAATCATTTACATGCGGGTTAAAGTATCAGCAATGTAAAGCTCCAAATTAAATAACAAACTTAGGTCTGCTACATATGTAGGTAGATAAGTAGACAGATACTGGATAGCAGCAAACATAAACACAAGTAAAAGTGGATCTTCAGTTATTGAAATAAAACTTCACGTGACGGTGTTTCTCGACCCTGTATTAAAAACACTTATTTTGTTGTAAAAAAAACAAAACACAGTAATAGCTACTATAGATGAGGCACTGCATTCAATACATTTTTGAGCATAGATATGACTGCTGGGAACAATAAACATTACCTAAACGTCTCTCCAGCCCATGTGGAAATAGAACACAAACACAATATTCTTTCTTTGGATGGATGGGGTCGGTCACAGCTTTATTTTATATCTCAAATCTTGTAACAACTGTCATATTGTAAAAACTGGGTCTCGAAGCAGTATGCCGATCGCCAGACTCCCAGCGAGCAAGTCCGCCTTCGATCCCCCACTCTCCATTTTCTCTTAACTGACTGCCGCTGCGACTTAAAAGAAGAACAAAATAATCAACAGCATAGAATTAGACATACATCCCAATAGTAAAAACAAAAGGGGAGGGAGGTCGGGACAAGTGACACCTCCAGGTCTCTGCAGGGAAGAGACAGAACCGGGAAACAGTAACTCCTTTTATTTATTCCCAAGGGGAATAAACCCATTGTCAAATTTCTATTTAGGCCAACCAATTAGGAAGGAAATAGAACTATCAGTGCAAAATTCATGGGCTTCTACCTCACAATAACTTTGTCATTAACCCTGTTCCATCAGTCAGGTGCCATCTCATGAATTACTACAGTGCACTTCAATCTTAGATATCAGTACTCAGCAATGCAGCACCGCCAGGGCAAGATTATAAAGAAGGCACAAGGGGAACGTGCCCATGCCTCTACCATTTGGGAACCTTGGTGGCTTCCATTATCCATCCTACCTGTCCAGGCTAGTTCTTCTGATTCAGTTGTTAAAATCACTACTGGATAGGGAGAACTGGTTGTTCAGTGGGTTTAAGGAAGCCTTAGACTCCATGCCCCGCTCTTCACCTACTAGGCTGCAGGCTGATTCTAGATTTCTAGATTCTAGATATGGGGCCTGTTTCCCTGTAGGTCTGGAAGCCACAATTTATATCGGTAGTGTGTGCACCGCTAATGTCTTAGCTCTAGTTGCATTGACTTTTACACTTGACAGCATTGGTGTAAAGGTCTATGACATCTGTGTATCATTATTATTATTTTTATTATTATTTAAATTATAAAGTGCCATTCATTTTAGGGCGTTGTACAAATGAAATACAGCAAGTGCAAAAACATGAGCTTGCTGAGTGACATACTGTTACTAAAGAATGGAGGGTCCTGCCCATGAGGGCTTACAATCTATGAGGGAAGGGGAAAGGAGGGTAGAAGATGTTCACCTGATACTGCAGTGGTGGCAGGGGTATTGTAGGTTGTAACCCTACTCCTTACTGTTCCCTTATAATTAGAATTTGCTGATTCTCAATACATTGACAAATAACACACTGTGACTTTATGCACAAAATAGGCTCTACATGGTTTCTATTTCTTTGAACTCACATATGGATGTGTCTCTCCCACTCATGGAGAACTCTAGAACTGTGTAAGAGACGGCCAATAACCATAGTGAAGAATAATTACAGTCCCCAATAGAGATGAGCGAATGGATTCTACATGAATCAAATCCGTTAGGAATTTCTCAAAAGTTTTGGATTTTAGTGAATACGAAACTTTCGGGATTTGTCCCGCACGAATTGCACAAAATAGCATCCACCATTTTACAGATCAGAAGAAAACAAGAAGACAGAGAAGAAGGACCACATGAATTTCGGCGGGGGCCCGATGACCTTTCCCATAATGCCTTGCATGCAGCCCTCCCTCATGAGGGGTATAGAGTGTATGTCACTGATGACCGAGTTGATGACAGTCAAATGAGTTTTAGCCACTATAAACAGCCCAACCACAAAATGCTGGTGCTTTGTGGGGATACGAATAGGAGAGAGAGGACGTCAGACAGAGAGTGAGAAATAGTAAAACAAAGAATACAGATAGATGGTGGATCAGTGTCAGTGAGCGTGCTTCATAATGAGGAGAAGAGAATACATTTTAGAGATAGATAGGAGTCAGTCAGTGTCAGTATGTTATTAAACCAGGCACAGGCAGCCATCGCATCGTGCAGCAATACAATTAATTTCTTACATTAATGAGTAAAATTGATCACATCATTCATAAATCTTCCTCAATATTATTAATCCTTGTGCTGAAAGCGTGCCCCTGCCTTCTGAAAGAAACGTCACGAACGTAACATCATTCATTGTTTTGCATATATCTAAGAGTGCGACCAAAAATTGGCGTATTTTTCAGTGTGAAGCTTTTATACAGCGTTGTTAAACTTTAGTCTGCATCCAAGTGACTATTTTTAAAAAAATAAATAAAGTGATTTTAATTTACATTTAAATCCTGGTGCTGATAGTGTACCTCTGCCTGATGATACAGACGTCACAGACATGACGTCACTCATAGTTTTGCACATATCTAATTGCTAATGATAGTGGCATCAAAAATTGGCGCATTATTCTGGATCAAGTAGTTATTCAGTCCTATATATACATCTGTGTCCAGGTAACAATTCATTTTCCAGGACGATCGTGTGGGGAAGAACTCATGCTACAGCCTTCCTGAGTTATGTATATTTCTATTTATTATTATGATTTTTTGGGGGTGATTTTGTTTTATAGACATTTCTTCCTTCTTGCTCTATTATGGGTATTTTATTTTATTTTTTCATTTTTCTGGTTTTCAAATTGTCACATGTTGTTCCTATAGGTATCTGGTGTTACATCACAAAGTACTGAATTTTTCCATTCTATATTGTTGGACATATACAGTGAAGGATATAAGTATTTGATCCCTTGCTGATTTTGTAAGTTTGCCCACTGTCAAAGACATGAACAGTCTAGAATTTTTAGGCTAGGTTAATTTTACCAGTGAGAGATAGATTATATTAAAAAAAAACTGAAAATCACATTGTCAAAATTATATTTATTTATTTGCATTGTGCACAGAGAAATAAGTATTTGATCCCTTTGGCAAACAAGACTTAATACTTGGTGGCAAAACCCTTGTTGGCAAGCACAGCAGTCAGACATTTTTTGTAGTTGATGATGAGGTTTGCACACATGTTAGATGGAATTTTGGCCCACTCCTCTTTGCAGATCATCTGTAAATCATGAAGATTTCGAGGATGTCGCTTGGCAACTCGGATCTTCAGCTCCCTGGGATTAAGGTCTGGAGACTGGCTAGGCCACTCCATGACCTTAATGTGCTTCTTTTTGAGCCACTCCTTTGTTGCCTTGGCTGTATGTTTCGGGTCATTGTCGTACTGAAAGACCCAGCCACGAGCCATTTATAATGTCCTGGTGGAGGGAAGGAGGTTGTCACTCAGGATTTGACGGTACATGGCTCCATCCATTCTCCCATTGATGCGGTGAAGTAGTCCTGTGCCCTTAGCAGAGAAACACCCCCAAAACATAATGTTTCCACCTCCATGCTTGACAGTGGGGACGGTGTTCTTTGGGTCATAGGCAGCATTTCTCTTCCTCCAAAAACGGCGAGTTGAGTTAATGCCAAAGAGCTCAATTTTAGTCTCATCTGACCACAGCACCTTCTCCCAATCACTCTCAGAATCATCCAGATGTTCATTTGCAAACTTCAGATGGGCCTGTACATGTGCCTTCTTGAGCAGGGGGACCTTGCGGGCACTGCAGGATTTTAATCCATTACGGCGTAATGTGTTACCAATGGTTTTCTTGGTGACTGTGGTCCCAGCTGCATTGAGATCATTAACAAGTTCTCCAGTGTAGTTTTCGGCTGAGCTCTCACCTTCCTCAGGATTAAGGATACCCCACGAGGTGAGATTTTGCATGGAGCCCCAGATCGATGTCGATTGACAGTCATTTTGTATGTCTTCCATTTTCTTACTATTGCTCCAACTGTTGTCTCCTTCTCACCCAGCGTCTTACTTATGGTTTTGCAGCCCATTCCAGCCTTGTGCAGGTCTATGATCTTGTCCCTGACATCCTTAGAAAGCTCTTTGGTCTTGCCCATGTTGTAGAGGTTAGAGTCAGACTGATTAATTGAGTCTGTGGACAGGAGTCTTTTATACAGGTGACCATGTAAGACAGCTGTCTTTAATGCAGGCACCAAGTTGATTTGGAGCGTGTAACTGGTCTGGAGGAGGCTGAACTCTTAATGGTTGGTAGGGGATCAAATACTTATTTCTCTGTGCACAATGCAAATAAATATATATAATTTTGACTATGTGATTTTCTTTTTTTTTTTTTTTTATCATCTATCTCTCACTGGTAAAATTAACTTAGCCTAAAAATTCTAGACTGTTCATTACTTTGACAGTGGGCAAACTTACAAAATCAGAAAGGGATCAAATACTTATTTCCTTCACTGTAGGTATATGTGACTGTATTATTTTACTATTGTATCATGGACTAGGACTTACAGTTCAGCCCTTGGCAACATAGACAAAATTGTATTTACAAAGTGTAGAGAGACCGAGGTTTATTGTTACCTCTTATTGGGGATGTCTTTTCTTCTGTAGCATATTACAGCACTTTTGTCTTTGTGTGTTTTTTAGATGTTTTTAACTCGTTTGTATTGAATAAAACTTGTACTTTTTGCATTATTTTGTATTGGGTGTGTGCTATTTTATAATGTGCTCTTTTTCTTTGGTTCAACATTTGCATTTTTGCAAATTTTTGTAGCACCAAAACCATTCATATTTATATACGTGCGTGTGTGTGTGTGTGTGTGTATGTGTATATATATATATATATATATATATATATATATATATATATATATAAAAGCACCAGCATGCATCTGCCCCCAAAACTGGATAATTTTTGGACCGCTTTTCAAACAACCATTGCTTCTTCCGATACCATCGTGTATAAACACCGGCAGGCATCTGCCCCCATAAAGGGATAATTTTTAGACAGCTTTTTACAGACAATGCTTCTTCCGATACCATTATTTGTGTATAAGCATCGGCAGGTATTTGACCCCAAAAAGGGATCATTTTTGGACCATTTTAATTTTTAAAAACATAAAAAATCTGACAGTGCAGTGTGTTTTTAAACCGGCTGTTTGTTACCATTGGCTACTGTCCATTAAGTCATAGCCATACATGTTGCTGTCACTTTGATATTACTAATGTTGTCTCAGTGTTATAGAGCTTGAAAGGAGTTGGATACAGTTCTCGCATACCTAAGAGTGTCATACATAACTTTTCATGGCAATCGGGGCACTTTAGATTCGTGACAAATTTATTCAGAACTAATCTTATCTGTTGGCCGGTTCGACCTGATCCCAAAACGGATTTTGAGAAATTCGCTGATCTCTTGTCCCCAATGCTCCAGAATGACAAAAAGTTGATGGTTAATTTTTCAAAATCTCACTAATTGTAATACTTGAGAAATTCTAGTTTGAAAAGCTTTTGCGAAAAGACTACATTCCATCCCAGTCAAAGCATTGTGTTGAATTTGTCTGTAAATACGTGCCATGATGCAAAAGTCTTGGGTGAGACGGGTGTACGACAGGCAGCAACAGGTAGACAGTTGTACTTCTGAGTCCAATGTCACTGACAAATAAGAGAGGAATACTTGGCTTTATCTCCAAAAATTTTAACAGCCTTCAAGACAGTTAATTTAAAAGATTTTGTTTTATAAAATGAACATGGATATATGAGATGGTGAGAATGATACTGAAGAAAAAAGATCAATAAAGTGGTCTAGGAATCCCTGAAAGTACACTTAGGCCTGATTTACACGAGCGTGTGCGTCTTGCGCACGCAAAAAACGCGGCGTTTTGCGCGCGCAAAATGCACTTAACAGCTGCGTGTGTCATCAGTGTATGATGCGCGGCTGCATGATTTTCACGCAGCCGCCATCATTATGACACTCCATTTGGATGTTTGTAAACTGAAAAGCACTTGGTGCTTTTCTGTTTACATTCAGAGTTTGACAGCTGTTGCGCGAATCACGCAGTTCGCACGGAAGTGCTTCCGTGCGACGTGCATGGTTTTCACACACCCATTGACTTCAATGGGTGCGTGATGCGCGAAAAACGAGGAAATATAGAACGTGTCGTGAGTTTTACGCAGCGCACTCACGCTGAGCAAAACCCACGGACTGTCTGCACTGGCCCATAGACTTGTATAGGTGCGTACGACACGCGTGAAAAGCACGCGCGTATATTACGCTCGTGTAAATGATGCCTTAGCAGAGGTTCTTGTAGCAGGAACACATCCTAATATCACTATGTAACATGGAATTTGGACAAATTTCTTTTTGGGAAACATTATATTATATTTTGACAGCGACTCGTGAAATTAAGGCTCGTGGGAACAGAACACTGTAAAACCCATTGAAAGCAATGGGCAAATGTTTGTAGGCGTATTAGGGGCATTTTTTGAGGCGTAATTCGAGGCATAAAACACCAAAATTACGTCTGAAAACACTGCGTGTGAACATACCCTTAGTTGTGAGACATAGAAAAAAAGTTATAAGTGAAACTCCTTTGTTATAAACCAAGGTATGTAAGACATAAAGTATTCTAAGTTTTTTCAATTAAAGCCTCATGTACATAGTAAAGCCTGTATGACAGCACACGTAGTACACATGGTTCCATGTGCCGCTGTATAGGGTTTCCATGCTGCAGAGTATTCTCTCGCAGAAGTAATGCTTCAAAGGGAGAATACCACCATAACATAGCATCAGAAGGAACATGTCACAATTTTTATGGAAAAAAACCCCGGATGTAGCTATAGGGGGTTCAGAGGTAGCAGTTGCACGCGGGCCCTGTTGCAATGGTCCAATGGTCCCCCTGCCACATAAAAAGACACTAGTATTGTAAATGGTACATGGTAGTTAGGGGGGCCCTGTTACCCATTTTGCTTTGGGGCCAAGGAGCTTCAAGTTATGCCTCTGCATACAGTGGGACACATAGAATCCTTTTGGAGCTGTATTCCAGCTCTGTACAACTCGGGATAAAGTCATAATACGATATTGCTCTAACAGTCATTGGGTAACACTATCAGAGTGTGATATGTCAGCCATAAGTAAGTAGAGTCTCTTTGTTGGCATGAAAATGGGAGAAATTGGCAATAAAATCAAAGTAAAATATACAGATTGTAACAGATAATAACTATTAGGCTATGTTCACACAGAGTATTTTGGGGGAGGAATATCTGCCTCAAAATTCCGTTTGGAACTTTGAGGCAGATATTCCTCTCCCAGCACGCCGATTTTCGCGGCAATTATTGCGCCGTTTTTCGACCGCGGCCATTGAGCGCCGCGGGCATAAAACAGCGAGAAATACGCTTTCTCCTGCCTCCCATTGAAGTCAATGGGAGGTCAGAGGCGGAAGCGCCCGAAGATAGGGCATGTCGCTTCTTTTTCCCGCGAGGCAGTTTTACTGCTCGCGGGAAAAAGACGCCGACGCCTCCCATTGAAATCAATGGGAGGCGTTCTCGGGCCGTTTTTGCCGAGTTTTGCGACGCGGTTTCCGCGTCAAAAAACTCGGCAAAATACCCCGTGTGAACATAGCCTTAAAGAGATTGTATCATCAAGACAACCACTGTCTATATTCCAAATTCCTATATTGTAAGAGCAACTCCCACTCTAGCAAATTCCAGCTGTCCATGTACATCCATGGATGTATTGCACATGTTTGGATGCCATGAAATACTTCCCCAGGAAAAATTTAGATTCTTTGCAAAAGTGCTGGAGGTCAGACCCGCAGTGACCAGTTCATCGTCCCAGCTGATCCAATGTGAGGGTTGTCCGTGATGAGACAACCCCTGAATAAGTAATTCTGTAAATAAGATGAGTTTGCCACTACCCTAAAATGATGAAACCAGAAAATACCATGTTGTATATTTTTCCCTATTCACTAGTTCAGCATTTGCTTTATTAACCGCTTTACAAATACCCATGGTACACAGTGGCGTAACTACCGCCATAGCAGCAGTAGCGGCTGCTACGGGGCCCGCGGCATGAGGGGGCCCGTGTCGCCCGCCGGCATGGGCCCCCACCATGGCCGGAGGCTCCGCTAGCAGCCGCTATGGCTGCTACAGCGCGACGCCACTGAACAGTACGGCAGAGCAGGGAGGTATCTTCCCGCTCTGCCATTAAACAAAAGACATGTATCCCCTATCCACAGGATAGGGGATACATGTGTGATCACTGGCAGCGATAAGGAGAACGGGGGACTGAAAGTCCCCTGAAGTTCTCCATCACAAACCTCGTACTTCCGGGGTCTGTGACGGCAGCTCCGGAGAAATGAATGGATCGCCGATCCCGCTTGTGCGCTCCTTTCATTTTTAGTGAGCTGCGCAGACGCCGGAAGTCAGAGGTTAGTCATGGAGAACTTCAGGGGGACTTTCAGTCCCCCGTTCTCCCTATCGCTGCCAGTGATCACACATGTATCCCCAATCCTGTGGATAGGGGATACATGTCTTTTATTAGGACACACTGTAGGTCGCATTTTTTTGGGGAGGGCGGACGCTGTATGGCGTTCCCTACAGGGGGGGGGCTGTATGGCGTTCCCTACAGGGGGGGATGCTGTATGGCGTTCCCTACAGGGGGGACGCTGTATGGCGTTCCCTACATGGGGGGACGCTGTATGGCGTTCCCTACAGGGGGGGACGCTGTATGGTGTTCCCTACGGGGGGGACGCTGTATGGCGTTCCCTACAGGGAGGGGGCTGTATGGCGTTCCCTACAGGGGGGCTGTATGGCGTTCCCTACATGGGGGGGCTGTATGGCGTTCCCTACAGACCCCCCCTGTGGGGAACGCCATACAGACTCCCTGTAGGTAACGCCATACAGTCCCCCCTGTAGATAACGCCAGACAGCCCCCCCCCGTAGATAACGCCATACAGTCCCCCCTCTAGATAACGCCATACAGCCCGCCCCTGTATATAGTGCCATACAGCCCCCCCCCTGTAGGGAACGCCATACAGTCCCCCCTGTAGGGAACGCCATACACCCCCCTGTAGGGAACGCCATACAGTCCCCCCGTAGATAACGCCATACAGCCCCCCCGTAGATAACGCCATACAGCCACCTCTGTAGATAGCGCCATACAGCCCCCTCTGTAGATATCTACAAAGGGGGCTGTATGACGTTATCTACAGGGGGGCTGTATGGCGTTATCAAAAGGGGGGGGTTTGTAAAAAAGGCACTATCTACAAGGCGGGGGGGTTGTGTGACACCCAGGGGAGGGGGGGCCCCAGTCAAAAGTTTGCTATGGGGCCCAGTCTTTCCTAGTTACGCCCCTGATGGTACATGTACGTCATGGGTGGAGGGGCAAACTGCGGGTGTCAGCTGTATATTACAGCTTACAGCCTGCTCTAACTGCCAGGATCGTAGATTACTGCAATCCCAGCTGTTTAACCAATTAGATGCCATGGTAAATAGCAACTGCGGCATCTAAGGTGTTGAAAATAGGGGGTAGCCCCCTCCAACAGCCCATCGTCTATCCCGCGACACAATTGTGGGGTGCCGATAGTCATCATGGCAGCCTAGGGGTGTAATGTAGGCCCCCAGGTGTACCAGCTGTGTGCTCCTATTAAGTCCTGCCATAGCCTGTTTTGTTGGCGCATACATTTTTGCACAAGTGATAACAGGAAGTACAACTCTATTTCTTGTTACCTTCGAATTATCTTCTGGTGACAAATTGCCATTTTATTATCATTCTCTATCATTAACAAGACAACCAATGTGGCTGCACTTCTGGTTCTAATTTTTTCTTTAAATGGCTACCACAACTGAATAGAAAGATGCCAATATATCTGTAAGTAAAACAAACGTCACTACCAAACTTTGGCTTCTGCTATAACTTTTACTCACATATGGCCATTTTGATTTTTTGGTTGGAAATCCTCTTTGAAGTGTACATTCAGGAAAAAAATAAAAGTACCTGTATATTACCTGTGGAAAGTCTTTCCCTTCAAAGGTAGCCGTTTGTGCTGTAGACCTCTTCTTCCTAATTCACTAACAAGAATTTGTCATTATATGCCATGTTACAAATACGGTGGAGCTAAAACCCGGCCATTATCTCTTCAAGCCGGATAGCTCACATTACACTTGCCAATCCTCCCCCTTTAACCAACCACTCTGACACTGCAGAAAGAGAGCGTGAGCGGGAGTACCTGCTTGAATCAGTGCCAATGCTGCTGTGATCACAGGACTCGAATAGCTAGCAAGTTCTCTCTACAGACACACAGAAAGCTTACAATTCCCTGTATGGGTAAGATATTCAAGTTTAGTTGTATCTCTATCTCAGCAGTGAGCAAGTAAAGGGTTGCAGTAATCGCTCTCTTTATCGATCTTTCCTGCTCACTACTCCTTCCTCTCTGCCTCCAGGGATTAAGTAAAGGCTGCAGTAATTCACATCTCCTCATTCTCTGCCCCATATTGAAATAGATAAAGTGTGCAACTTTATGCTGGTCTTCATGGTTAAGCAAAGAAAACAGCTACTTCACTGTGCGTGGATAGACGGCACCCTACTATAAACTGGGCCAAAACAAAAACAAATAATTGACTTAGAGCAGTGTTGCTATTAGCCAAGCTATGATGGTAAAACGTTTATCTGATAATCATCACTTTAGTCTCTCGCTACTAGGAGCATTCCTCTTCAATATTAATTAAAATAATCAATTAATAGGCATTGTTTTCTGTTCCATTGGGTTTGCGATGTTTTAGACGGCATGAATAGCGTAGTCTGCAGAATAATTCATGCCATTGAAAACACCAGAAACCCCGAACAGAAACCTGACAGATACCATTTTAAGTCACTGGTATCCATCAGGATTAGTTGGGTTCTGTTTAAAAACGGATCCGTAATAACAGTCACGGCTCCGTTAGTAGTGGTGTGTTCAGAGCCTTAAAGGGGTTTCCCAGGCTATAAATATTGATGGCCTATCCTCAGGATAGGCCATCAATAGCTGATGGGTCGGTACGATCAACTGATTTGAAGGGGCCACAGAGCTCATATGACCACTGCTTCCCCTTTATTTCTTCTTTCTCACTGTTAATCATCGACATGCATTTAGCAGCGATTCACAGATATTGCAGCCTTTTCTTCCGTTGAAGTGAATGGAAGAAGAATGCTGCAATACCTGTGAATCGCCGCTAAATGTGTGTCGATGATTAACAGTGAGAAAGAAGAAATGAAGGGGCCCCTTCAAAACAGCTGATCGGCAGGGGTCTTGGGAGTCGGACCCAGACCTATCAGTTATTGATGGCCTATCCTGAGGATAAGCCATTCATTTTTATTGGCTGGAAAACCCCTTTAAATTCCTAATGAACTTTTTATATTATCTATTTAAATGATGTTTTTCTTTAATCCAGACTAAACAAAATGCGCATTAACAGCAGATTAACCCCAAACGACATTGGAGCAACACATCACAGGAGTTTTCACCAAGGCAGGCTCCCTCATAATGAGATGCCATAGACGAGACACGATTGCCAATATACTCATGCTTGCAATGTGCTGAATAAGGACAATTTCTATTAAACAACACCTTTCGATTCTCAGTAAAACATTCCCCATCAATTCCCTATCAACTTTTGTTTCAATATTTATATCCGGGCATATATCACATTTTAATTGGCTTTGCAAATTACCAGTTGTGCTCTACCATTTTCCAAATCACAGATATAAAGGCTCCTTTTGTACAACTCCCATCATTGTTTCTATTTGGGTCTTATTTGTGGGATTAAATAGTTTTTGTTCTACGACAAGTTCAGCAATGTTAAAAAAGAAGACGGGGTATTTATATCTATGGCTTTTTCCCTGTGTACTCCCTGCTTACAAAGTATTCCATAGACTGAAAGAGATTTGCTTTCAATGTATAGTTTCCACTAGATTTGCTTCTGTAAGGCTTATAGGATATTTAGTCATTTGATCCACAAGGGATTACTCCAGAGATACAGACCACCTAATCTTTTCAAACCCATTGATTGATGGTGGTCAGTACGATCCCCCACTATTAACTGTTCAACCACTAGAACATGGCTGACATGGTCTAATCTGGGAGAGTAACCATTGCCTTGTTATGTCTCAATTCAGGTTAATAGCCATGAAAGAAAACTAGAACTTTAGTATTCTGACAACATTTTAAGAATTAACAATTATCATTACAAATCAGAGTCATTTTTAAGGGATATTCCGGTTTCAGCAAATAAAGGTTATTCTATGCATAATGAAGTTATACAATTTTCCAATATATTTTCTGCATTAATTTCTCATGGTTTTCAAAAACCTCTGCTTGCTGTCATTCAATAAGAACCTTACTTCCAGGATATAAAAAGCTTTCCTGGTCATGTGATGGACACATAGGTGTATGGTTTGTTACAACTCAGAACTCAGTACCCAGTGGCGTAGCTATAGGGGTCGCAGCGGTCGCAGTTGTATTTGCCGTGATGCCTGCACATTCTGGTTACAGGCATGGTTTGTTTAGACGTCAGTCACATAGTACCCTCAGTGTACCATGTGACCGTGACGTCACGAGAGGGGACGTTCCAGCCGCTGTAGAAGAGCCGATGCGGAAGAGCATGGAAGACTGCAGGTGAGCTGCAGAGGGGGCCCGTAATGTAGGTGTGTTGTATTGTATTGTATTGTATTGTATTGTACTGTCTGTGTTTGCAGTGGAGAGAGGAGAGGGGGGCTTTAAATTACAGGCCCCCCTCTCCTCTCTCCACCGCAAACACAAACTGCACGACACACTACATTACAAACTGTGAGTCGCAGTCCCCCTGGGGGGTCATGTGAAGACCTCCGGGGGGTCGCGAACCACTCACCGAGGTCCTGCTTCCAACTGTATTTGCGTCCTCAGGACGCAGATCCAGTTGAATTTAATCCTGGAGCAAGGAGCTGGCGGCTCCTTCCTCCAGCATTCACTGTCGTGAGCTATTAGCGGCTCGACGCAGACAGTCGCGATTTAGTGACGTCATCGCGCCTGTCTGCGCCGAGTCACTCATAACACAGGGCAAAGGAGGAGAAGGATCTCCTCCTCCACCCATCATGGGAACGGGGATAGGTAAGTAACTTTATTATTTTTCTATTATGCACATATGAAGGAATTATACTGTATAAGGAGGGGGCTGATATGGTGGCAGCTATGAGGGGCATTACTGTATGGGGGGCTGATATGATGGCAGCTATGAGGGACATTATACTGTATAGGGCTGCTATGGGGGCATTATACTGTCGGGGGGCTGATATGGTGGCAGCTATGGGGGAATTACACTGTAGGGAGACAGCTATGGGGGCTTTATACTGTGTGGGGGCAGCTAAAGGGGGCATTATACTGTATGGGGGCATTATACTGTGTGGGGCAGCTAAGGAGGGCATTATACTTTGTGGGGGCAGCTATGAGGGGCATTATACTGTATGGGGCTGCTATGGGGGCATTATACTGTATGAGGGCATTTATGGGGGTATTATACTGTATGGGGCAGCTATGGAGGCATTATACTGTATGGGGCCGCTATGGGGGCATTATACTTTATGGGGGATATATACTGTGTGGGGGCTGCTATGGGGGCATTATACTGTATGGGGCTGCTATGGGGGCATTATACTTTATGGGGGGCAATATACTGTGTGGGGGCTGCATGGGGGCATTATACTGTATGGGGGCATATTACTGTGTGGGGTGAAGCTATGGGAGCATTATACTGTGTGGGGGCAGCTACGGGGAGCATTATACTGTATGGGGGCAGTTATGGGGAGCATTATACTGTATGGGGCAGCTACGGGGAGCATTATACTGTATAGGGGCAGTTATGGGGAGCATTATACTGTATGGGGCAGCTACGGGGAGCATTATACTGTATGGTGCAGCTACGGGGAGAATTATACTGTGTGGGGGCGGCTGGCCATTGGTGCGGCAGGGGTCTTTTGGTGTTGGGGAGGGGTAGGGGGGGCCTAAGCTGAATTCTTGCACCAGAGCCCATGATCCTTTAGCTACGCCCCTGCTAATACCTGTATTGTAACTGTAACAAACCAAGCACCTGTGTGCCTGTCACATGAGCAGAACTAATTTGAAGGTTGTTATTGAATGACAGCAAGCAGAGACCTTGAGACCTGTGAGGAATTGATACAGAAAGTATATTTGAGAACCTCATAACTGCATACTCAATATACAATGAGTAACTTTTATTTTCATAAACTGTCAGATCCCTTTTAGTCTAAGTCAATGATGACAAAGTTATACATTAGAGCAATATTTATTATTGGGGAGGTAATTCATTCTTTCCTGTGCTGCTAGAATCACTATATCCTCCTTGCATATATTAGCATTTTAGCATAGAGAGGCATAACATTTAAATCATTTTCCTCCACAAAGTGTTTTATTTTTTTTCAGGTAAAACATTATAACCCTACACTTTACAAAAGATGCTGTAAGGAAAGAACAGAAGGCATTATTAGTAATTATTATTGGAAAATTCCATAAATCTGCAAAAGTGACAGCCCACTTTAAAAAAAAGAATATGGCATAACAATAATGCAATGAGCATCGCTAAAGTGGTTGTCTAGAAAGCGCATTTTAAAATACTCCATTAGGTCATTCTGAGGGAAAGGAATATACCCAGAATGGACACTTATCACCTATCCACAGGATAGGTGATAATCGTCTGATCCCTTGTGGCTCCTCCGCTGGGACCCCCACCGATCGCAAAAACTGGAGTTTCGAACATCCCGTTCCTCCTTACTGCTCAACTGCGTGAGTAGTACTTTAAATGGAGTGGCTGCCCAGCATGTGTGCTGACACGCCATTAAAAATGTCTATGGGACTGAGGGAAACAGCCGAGTACAGCGCTCGGCTGTATTCAACGGTCCTATGGACATTGAATGGAGCAGCAGGTGCAAGCGCGACCTCCAGCTCCATTCAAGCTCCTCCAGACTGTGGGGGTGCAGTGAGGAGAAACGGGTGTTCAGGTTGCCCGTTCTCGCAATTGGTGGGGGTCCCAGCAGTGAGGTCCCCAGTGATCATACTGTGGATAGGTGATAATTGTCACTTCTGGGACAACCCTTTTAATACTGGGGGTGGTCAGGACCTCCATCCATAAGCCAGAGCAGAGAGCAGCTACAAAGAGTGCCTTTCCCCCTGGAGAATCCAACATGTCCGTGCATTACACGGACAGCCAATTGTTTTCAGAGAGCACCATGTAATGCTTTATTTCCCCTGTGGTGGTGCTGCAGAAAAATGTAACACTACCAGGTTCCAATGCAGATTACAGCTGCGTATAATATGGGACCAGTAAAAAGGTTGTCAGGGTGATTTACAGTATAAATAACTTCTCCACATAAGAATATAAATGATAGAATAATTGAAAAGATAGAATCTTAACATACATGCTGAGTGGAGAATTGGGTCAAGGTGAAGCTTTCAGGACATACCAGAGAACAAGCAACAAATAACGAATAAGCAACTGCAGTGATGTTCGTTTTTTTGTGGGGAAAAAAACAACGGCAACTTTCGATGTCTAGCTCCACTATGTGGGTTTTCCTTTTGTGGAATTATCTGATATATATCCATCCTTTGGTTGCTGCTCAGGTTAAAGCAGACATTCCCCTATTTGCATTACTACAGTTCAGTTTTCTGTCAACAAGGTAGGAGCCCATTCCTAACTTTGCCATGAAGCCAGAGGTGTTGGAAGATTTGGACACTTGGGTACTATAGAGCATTGCTGGATGGAAAGGATGCAGATACAATTATATCTGGAGATCGCAACTGCCAAGAGACCTGGGGTACAGGTGCTGGCATAACCACTGTATGCAGCGCTATTCTAATTATGCCCCTGCATTTGCCCGTTATATAAGGCTCCAAGTGAATCCAGTCATTTTTAGCTACATTTTAATTCTACAACTGCTTCTTTCATTATTCTATCTATAAACTTATAGGGGACAATTTAGCAACTTTTCTACACCAGTTTTCTAATGCACAAAGTCCCAATTCATAAAAAAAAAAAGTTGAAACTTTTAATGCTCTTACGCACCCTTAGGGTATGTGCACACGTAGTGACCAAAAACGTCTGAAAATACAGAGCTGTTTTCAAGGGAAAACAGCCCATGATTTTCAGACGTTTTTTGAGCAACTCGCGTTTTTCGCGGCTTTTTTCGCGCCGTTTTCGCGGCGTTTTTTACGTCCGTTTTTGGAGCTGTTTTCATTGGAGTCTATGAGAAAACAGCTCCAAAAACGTCCTAAGAAGTGTCCTGCACTTCTTTTGACGAGGCTGTATTTTTATGCGTCGTCGTTTGACAGCTGTCAAACGATGACGCGTAAATGACAGGTCGTCTGCACAGTACGTCGGCAAACCCATTCAAATGAATGGGCAGATGTTTGCCGACGTATTTGTAGCCCTATTTTCAGACGTAAAACGAGGCATAATACGCCTCGTTTACGTCTGAAAATAGGTCGTGTGAACCCAGCCTTACCACTTTTAAATAGTGGATGCAGCTTAGTAAAAGGAGTCGGGGTCACCAGACGCATTTACTATAATTTTTTACCAGAAAGGGGCGTAAATTATATCGGATTTCTATGCCAACCCATAGCCAGCGTAGATTTCCCATTCTGGTGTACGCAAACCTGTTTAAGAAATAAAAACACGGAGCTCCAAAGTGAAGAAACCTTTTGGTAGGTTGAGAATGGACAGAGGGAGATATAACTGCTCACCTGGGCCGGGCGAGATTTGCTAATAACAGACACAACTCTGTACAGAAGCTTTGAGCTGCTTAGGACCAGGACTCAGGATCCTCCTTGGCCGGTTGTGCATAAAAACATCTGCAATAAGTAGCATAGATAAAGTTAGAAAAAACAGATATCTGGGCGCTGCTGGATGAAGGACATAGACTGGAATCCGTTTAAAAGAATTGTTTTATTTCATAGGGCTACGGTTTTCAACACTGAACAGGTCTCTTCCTCAGGCAAGTGTAACAGCAGTACATTACACATTATACAGGGGTTTATATAAAAACCAGTAAAAGGGAGTGAAAATAAAAGTATGACATCATAGGGTCAAGGGGTGGGGCCTAAAGAGTTCAAATCAATTGAGATTGTTGCAATACAAACATGATCAGTAAAAAATGTTTCAAAGTAATATTATAAATAGGTAAAATAGACAACATTGGTGGACTATGTACCAGCAGGAAGTTGGAACAGAGTTAGGGGAGATTCACACGAACGTTGCGTTTTTGCGCGCGCAAACAACGCAGCGTTTTGCGAGCGCAAAAACCATTTGACAGCTGCGTGTGTCATGCGTGTCTGATGCGCGGCTGCGTGATTTTCGCGCAGCCGGCATCATAGAGATGAGGCTTGTCAACGCCCGTCACTGTCCAAGGTGCTGAAAGAGCTAAATCTTTCAGCACCCTCGACAGTGAATGCCGAACACAACAGCGAAAAACCTGTAAAAAAAAAAGATAAAGTTCCTACTTACCGAGAACTTCCCGGCCGTTGCCTTGGTGACGCGTCCTTGGTGACGCGTCCTTGGTGACGCGCCTCTCTTGACATCGGGCCCCACCTCCCTGGATGACGCAGCAGTCCAAGTGACCGCTGCAGCCTGTGATTGGCTGCAGCCTGTGCTTGGCCTGTGATTGGCTGGAGCTGTCACTTGAACTGAAGTGTCATCCCGGGAGGTCGGACTGCAGGAAGGAGACAGGAGTAATCGGTAAGTTAGAACTTCGGTTTTTTTTACAGGTTAATGTATTTTGGGATCGCAAGTCACTGTCCATGGTGCTGAAACAGTTTAACTCCTTCAGCACCATGGACAGTGACTATCTCCTGACGTCGCGTACCGATAATTTTTTTGCCGGGATCGGCCAAAACGACTTTGGCCGAACCCGGTGAAGTTCGGTACGCTTGTCCGGCTTCGCTAATCGCAAAGACACTCCGTTTGGATGTTCGGAAACAGAAAAGCACGTGGTGCTTTTCGGTTTTCATTCATCCTTTTCACTGCTGTTGCGCGAATCACGCTCGTCCCTCGGAAGTGCTTCCGTGTGGTGCGCGTGATTTTCACGCACCCATTGACTTCAATGGGTGCGTGATGCGCGAAATACGCAGAGTTATTGAACCTGTCGCGCTTTTTGCGCAGCAGACAAACGCTGCGCAAAAAGCACGGACTGTCTGTACTGCCCCATAGACTTGTATTGGTCCATGCGTGCCGCGTGAAAACCACGCGGCCCGCACGGACCGAATACACGCTCGTGTGAATCCCCCCTTAAAGAATGAGAAGAGGTTTAAAAAATAAATAAATATCATGGAAATGCTTAGTACAGTGTATAAAGGAGGGGAGGGGCATTGGGGAAGAGCAGACTATGTAAACCAATAACTTGTTAACTGCATAAATAGGATTCCCAGGGTCTAAGAAAACATCAGGTGTCAGCAACCCTCGGCACTCCAGCTGCTGAGGAACCACAACTCCCAGCAAACCCTGGCAGCCTGTGGCCAAATAATACAGCTTTTAGTAGCCATGGTACGCATGGGGGCCGCAGCCCCACAACAGCCGAAGAGCTGATAGTCGCTTAACTCTGAACTGCATTAATGTGCACAGTGGACACCAGAGCAATTACAAAGGCTCTGTGGTCGTCAAGGCCACAGAAGCATGTTGAGCTCACTTTTACATTATTAGATGTCGGAAAAGGATTGTGGAGTTGGGTTGCAATTAATAACAAAGCGTTAGGTAAAAGGTAGTGGATGATATTTGCACATTTACCCTTTAAATGTGCATATATCACATAGGCTGATATATATATATGAATACATTAATGAACAGAAGGGTAATCTAAATCGAATCAATGTTTGCTGTGACCACCCTTTGCCTTAAAAACACTTGCACAAATTCATGGATTTTGTAGGATTATGGACAGGTGTATGATTAACCAATTATACCAAACAGGTGATAATGATCATCATTTTCATATGTAGGTTGAAACATAGTCATTAACTGTAACAGAAAGAGCTGTGTAGGAGGCTTAAAACTGGATGAGGAACAGCCAAACTCTGCTACAAAAGGTGAGGTTGTGGAAGACTGTTTCATGTCAAAGGTCCACCATGGCGAGACTGAGCACCACAACAAGACACAAGATAGTTATACTGCATCAGCAAGGTCTCTCCCATGCAAAGACTACAAAACAGACTGGGGTTTCAAGATGTGGTGTTTAAGCTCTTGAAGAAGCACAAAGAAATGGACAATGTTGAGGACCATAGACACAGTGGTCGGCCAAGGTAACTTAGTACAGTAGATCAAAGACACACCATGCTTACTTCCCATCGAAATCGGAAAATGTCCAGCAGTGCCTTCAGCTTAGAATTGGCAGAAACCAGCAAAACCCAGGTACACTCATCTACTGTTCAGAGAAGTCTGGCCAGAAGTGGTCTTCATGGAAGAACTGCGGCCAATAAGCCATACCTTCAATGAGGAAGCATGGCCAAGGAACTCAACTATGCATGAAAACATAGGAACTGGGGGGCAAAAAAATGGCAGCAGGTGTTCTGAATTGATGAGTCAAGATTGAATATTTAAAAATTTCATATTTCAATATTTGGCTGTAACAGAAGGCAGTTTGCTCACTGAAGGGCTGGAGAGCGTTACAATAATGAGCGTCTGTAGGCAACATTGGCAACATTGAAGCATGGTGGAGGTTCCTTGCAAGTTTAGGACTGCATTTCAGCAAATGGAATTGGGGCTTTGGTCAGAATTAATGGTGTCCTCAATGCTGAGAAATACAGGAAGATAATTATCCATCATGTAATACCATGAGGGAGGCGTCTGATTGGCTCCAAATGTATTCTGCAGCAGGACAACGACCCCAAACATACTGCCAATGTCATTAAGAACTATCTTCAGCGTAAAGAAGAACAAGGAGCCCTGGAAGTGATGATATGGCCCCCACAGAGCCCTGATCTCAACATCATTGAGTCTGTCTAGGATTACATGAATAGACAGTAATATTTGAGGAAGTCTACATCCACAGAAGATCTGTAGTTAGTTCTCCAAGATGTTTGGAACAACCTTCCCACACAGTTCCTTCAAAAACTGTGTGCAAGTGTACCTAGAATTGATTCTGTTTTGAAGGCAAAGGGTGGTCACACCAAATATTGATTTGATATAGATTCCTCTTCTGTTCATCCACTTTGCATTTTGTTAATTGATCAAAAAAACTATTAACACTTCTAGTTTTGAAAGCATTCTTTGGGTATGTTCACACGCTAAGTCAAAAACGGCTGTAAATTATCAGAGAAAACAGCCTCTGATTTTCAGCCGTTTTTGAAGCTGAGAACTTTTTTGAGCCATTTTTCTAGACGTTTTTGGAGCTGTTTTTCCATTGACACAAGGAAAAACAGCTCCAAAAACGACTCAAGAAGTGACATGCTCCTTTTTTTTTACAGGGCGTTTTTTTAAGCGCTGTTTTTTAAAATGGCGGCATAAAAAACACCCCATCTGAACAAAGCTGCCTAAAACTTTTGTACAGTACTGTATATATATATATATATATATATATATACACACAGAAACATATACACAAACACAGAGACATATATACACATACAGTCACAAATATAGACACATAGGCACACATATACTCGCATGGAGACACATGCATACATACTGGAACATATACACATACAAACACAGAGACATATATACAGAGAAACATATACACAAACGGAGAGACACATATATACACACAGGGCTGTTGGAGGAGCTTTCTCCTCTCCTCTTGCTTCTTCTGCTCCTGTCTCCTCCGTGTGTGTAACTAGGAGCAGAGGATATAGTGCTTGTCAAACGGTCTGCCCAGTGTCTCCCTTTACATACAGGGAGGTTGCAGCACCCTGTGCACTTTCACAGCTCGCAAACCCCTAAGGCTGGACCTGTGTGCATTGTAATTACCATTGAGGTGTCATAAGTGTACTGTGTCACGCCGTCTGGTCTCCAATACCGCCCTTTCAGGCTTGATTGCCATCCCCCTACTAGGTTGACCTTCCCCTTGGTGGCTCTACATCACTACCAGCCTCCTCCAACTCTCACGGATTGCCTTGTACTCCGTGGTCCTGAGATGAAGTTGGGCAGATTACAAGGCATGACGTATCAGCGAGAGTTGGAGAAGGCTGGAGGAAGATGTCAATCAAACCTGGAAGGGCAGATTTTGAGACCAAACTGTGTGACTGCTCACTGTCCCTATGACTCCTCAAAAGTAATTAGCATCCTGTGCATGCCATTTTAAAAGTTGATTTTCTAAATTTTTCTGCATATGAAAAAACATACAGGGGCATGTTTGGAAACATTATCAGGTCATGTATTACAGCATGGTGGCAGAACGAGCCCCTTGTAGCAATGTAATTTTGTGATTAGTAAAGTTTTGTTGAACTGCTATGCTGTGTTGTTGCTACTGTCTTCTTTATCCCTCAGCTGGGTGGCACTTTTTGCAGTGGTAACACCTGCCACAGTCTGACAATGATCGAAGAAGATATGCTACGATATGCTACATGGGAGCTGAGGGTGATTAATCTGGCCACCAAAGACGTTGTGTACACATTGAATCCTGTTGTGTTTATTGACTGTTTTGATAAGGTAAGTCAAGGTGCTTGCCTTGCTCACACTACATTTAGGACACCTGGTTGTACGAAAAAACTGGGGAGCGAGAAGAGGGTGGTGTGGCCGATCGCTATTGTACAGATAGCTGAAGAGTAGCGGTGATGGGATCATGAGAGTGAGACCTGACCCAAGACAGTCAGAGAACTGTAACAGTCAGTGACCAGCAAAGCGAAAGACTATGGTTTGAGAGTTGGTCTATTTTGAGGCTTACAGAGATTTTTACAGAGATTTTTACAGAGCAGCCAGTAGCTAACATCCCGTGGGTCACTAGGTCCGAGGCTCAGCTCATACTGTGTGCATGTGTTTTCAATGGGGAAAAGGGGAATAAGTCGCCGCAAGACCTCTCTGGTAGTGGCTTATCTACCGTGGGAACAAATATGCATGATCCTTCTTTTCCCTGACATTAGTCATCAGGGGAGAGTCGGGACACCCCCATAAACATTAACTAGTAATCTGTCTCGCCAAGTTCGATGGGTACGGACAATTTTCACCTAATAAGTATGTAAATAAGCAAAAATTAAACTGTATCATTCTTGTGACTTCCATATAAAGTATAATAATGGTATTCATCTTGTGCGCTATTAACATTTGTAATTCCATTTATTCTACAATTTTGCTGCCATCAAATTAGATTTTTTTTTTTACCAATTTAACATTTTGGCAAATTAACAGATTAAGAAAATTTATTTTTGAAAATGTAATTAATTGTCCAGCTGTGTTACTAATAGGTCTACATCTATACTATTGATTGATAAGTTTAAAACCAGCCTCTGTGGGAATAATTTGGTCTGGTCCATAGAATAGTGACACAGATATATGTGAAATAAAGATCAAAGTGTTAATGTCCCTATTTTATCTGTCTTCTAGAGCTTTTTAAAAACTTAGGTCAAATCAATGAATTTAATGAAGGCACTTTAACACAATAGAATGCCATTGAATTTTGACCCATATAAAGAGAAGTCAGTCCAGGTCACAAAGCTTTAGCAGAACTTTAAGTAGTTAGTACACAAATGTGACAGAACATTTAGAATCTCAGAGTCTTGCAAGCCTCATTGACAAGCAGTTAAAAGTATTTCAAATAGCTGCATGACTTAACTTTGATAAGGTAGTACCATTGTTTCCTATTGTCTTCTTTCTCTTTAGATGAAAACTTGCCCGAAAAAAGAACAAGGCCATGAATGCGAAATGTGATGTCTGCTTTTGCTGGAATCTGACTTTCTTTCAATGCACTGGGCTGTGCCATGCCTCTTGATTGTTTTTAAGATTTATACTTTGTTTTTACTCTTTTTAACAAACTTTTTAGAAGTCATTGTTAATCATTGTTTCTGTTTTAACATTAGAACAAGGGCAACCCACTACTCTTATTATCAAAGAATTTTCTAGAAAAAGGTTTTCTCCTAGTGTCTAGAAATACTGATGCAGATCTAAAATGGCACTGTAGATAATGTCATGTATTAAAACCTTTATTACAATGAAGGGTACCTGCAAAAGACTAACATTTCGTACAAGGCACCAAACTGAGCTGTGTTTCCCAACTGGGGTTCTGCAGAAACCAGTCGGGGGTACTACAACGACCAAACTGCTCTAACTTGAATAATTGTGGCTTTTGCCAACTGCCACTAAAAGGGAAAAGGGCACTTTAACAGGCGGCGATGTGGAACACATGGTGTCACATGTGGAATGCCAATGCCTGCTTGGGCATATTCCAGATCTTTTTTAGAAGTATACAGAGCTCAATGTTGGACTAGATCAGCCTCCTGCCTTCAATTCAGCCCCTGTCACTGTAACAGTGAAACTGAATCATTATATTGTATGGAACAGTGCCTATTATAG
This sequence comes from Rhinoderma darwinii, assembly GCF_050947455.1. Lineage (NCBI taxonomy): Eukaryota > Metazoa > Chordata > Amphibia > Anura > Rhinodermatidae > Rhinoderma > Rhinoderma darwinii. The sequence goes on along the minus strand of NC_134688.1, from coordinate 58,670,872 downwards.
TACTCATCACAGATTTTTAACCTGATGTTAATAGTCCCCATGCTATAACGTCACTCCCTTAGGACCCCCAGCATCATGGCCCTAAGAAACTGTTTGATACTTGTTGTGGGCTATGTTTCAGGATACATGCTTGCTGCATGACCTTGTTATCTGCCCTCTACGTGGCCTTATTATCTCCAATATCCCCTGTGCCTCCATTTTATCTGCCCCTTTCCTCATGTAAGCATGCTATGTGATCCTGTCTTTTTAAATGTTTTTTCTTGTTATTTAGGTGCTAAGTGTCTAATTTTGTTAACTACTTGTACTTGTAGTAGTTGCTACCCCTCTTTATTAACATTTCCATTGAAAGAGTTTTCCTGAGATGGGAAATATTTTTTTCCAAGGGTTCCCCTGTGGTAAAACGCTTGGGAACCATTGGTATAAAATATATGTATGTTTGGTCCCATATACACAGCAAAGCAGCATACACAGACCAACATACATCAGCATACGGAGTCCCTATGGGTTAAATTGAGCTTACATTTTTATTACATTTTTTAGTTCAACAATTAAACTTTATTAGAATAATTGTAATCAATTCTGCAGGATTAAATAACATTTAGATACACAAATAATTGTGGGCAGTATACAATGTATTTTCACTGTGGTACAGGGTTACAAAACTAAAAAAAAATGTACCCAACAAAGTGTCCATGTAGTTTTAGTCGAGATTATTAATAACAAATAATATTTTCAGCAAATGTCCATACAACTTATAGATATAAGGTAGATCTGTATCTCGCAAAACTGTATCCAAACATCAAAAAGGATAATGATAGAATAGTAGACCTATACGGGTATGTTCACATGGCTTATTTTCAGCCATTTTTCGTGCCACAAACGCCCCGAAAAACGGCTAAAAATACAGAGGCTGAACACCTCCAAATATCTGCCCATTGATTTAGTAAAAAAACGCCCCATAAAAAAAGAAGTGCATGTGTCACGATCTGTGGGTATGCGGACCCACTGGGCTGTACCACCGTAGCGGGATAGCAGCCGACCAAACAGTGTACCAAGTCAATGTATAGATATAGTCCAAGCACAATGGTACCTGTAGTCGTTCAGACAGTAATGGAGGCTCAGCACAGACGGGACCTTGGCAGCAGACACCAGGCGTGGTGTAACACAGCAGGCGAGACCAGGGGCACAACACGACTCCAACTTTCTAAGGCACAGGAACAAAGGTAGCAGGGGCTACAGGTAGCAGGACAGGGAAACACTGGGAACAGGATAATACTAAGGGACCATTTGCAAGACTAACACGGGTAAACACAACAACGCTCAGGCAATGAATGAAAGGGCAGAGCCCCTTTTATAGTCCAAGGTGATCATGGGCTAATTACAGATTTTACTCATGTGTGTGCACTGGCCCTTTAAGGCCGGGCGTGAACATGCGCGGCCACCCTATGGGAACCAGTGCAGCGATGCGGAAGTGAGTGCCGGCGTCTCTCAGGAGGGAGACGCCGCCCGGCACTCACTTATCCATGGCCACGGCCGTCAGGGTCAGGTAAGCACGAAGGTTCGTGGCTGTGGACATTACAGTATCCCCACTTTTACGACACCACTTCTTGGGACCAGAGCGAGAGAGGAACTTCTTAATGAGGGTAGGAGCATTGAGGTTCTCTTCTGGCTCCCAGGACCTCTCCTCTGGACCAAACCCCTTCCAATCCACCAAATAAAAAGTTCTGCCTCCTTAATTATTTGAAGTCCAGCATCTCCTTAACCTCGAACACGTCAGATGAACCGCTGGGGGCCACTGCGGGACCACGAGTCTTACTATAGCGGTTCTGGACCACAGGCTTCAGGAGGGACACATGAAAGGAGTTGGGGATTCTGAGGGTAGGAGTCAGTCGAAACTTATAGGAGACAGGGTTTATTTGTTGTAGTACCTCAAAGGGTCCGAGGAACCTGGCAGCAAACTTTTAGGAAAGCACCTTTAGACGCAAATTCCTAGAGGACAGCCAGGCTTTGCTACCCGACAGATACTGAGGCGGCTCTCTTCTCCTAGTATCCGCCTTTCGCTTCATGCGATCGACTGCCTGCAGAATAGAGGACCGGGTTTGCTGCCAGACCTGTATAAAGTCTTCAAATGCAAAGTCAGCTGTGGGTACCTGAGCCGGAACAGGAAGAGGGATTAGTGGATGTTGGCCGTACACAATGTAGAAAGGTGTAGAAGCAGTGGACTCACTTGTGTGGTTGTTGTATGAGAACTCGGCCCAAGGAAGAAGCTGTACCCAGTCATCATGCCGCGTGGAGATGAAGTGGCGAAGATAATTCCCCATGATTTGGTTAATCCTCTCGACTTGGCCATTGGATTGGGGATGGTAGGCTGAAGAAAATTCCAACTTTACGTCTAGGAGTTTACAAAGGGCTCTCCAGAATTTTGAGGTGAACTGAACCCCCCGATCAGACACGATATGAAGGGGCAAGCCATGCAAGCGAAAGATGTGCAGGATGAAGAGCTTTGCCAGTTTAGGAGCAGAAGGAAGGCTGGTCAACGGGATAAAATGTGCCATCTTTGAGAACCGGTCCACCACCACCCAGACCATATTGCATCTTGTTGAGGAAGGAAGGTCTGTGACAAAGTCCATTGATATATGCTGCCAGGGAGGGTTGGGCACAGGCAGAGGCTGGAGCAGGCCGGCAGGCTTGGAGTGAGCAACTTTGTTTGAAGCACACACCGTGCAGGAAGCGACGAAGTCCACAACATCTTTGAGCAGCGAGGGCCACCAGAAATGACGAGCAATTAGATCTCGCGTCTCAAGAACCCCCGTGTGTCTGGCCAGTTTGGAGCTGTGTCCCCAGCGAAGGATTCTCCTCCTGTCTGCCAACCGCACAAACGTCCTCCCCGGAGGGATGTCTCTAACTTACAGAGGGTTAGCAGAACTAAGGCAGGATGATTCTATGATACATTGAGGGAACTCCACAGGGTCCTCTGTTTCAAATGACCTAGACAGGGCATCGGCCTTCACATTTTTGTCAGCGGGACGGTAGTGGAGCACAAATTGGAACCGGGTGATTGTAACGTCTTTGGCCACAGACCATCGTTCTGACTTACCCTCTGACGGCCGCGGCCATGGACGTGTGAGTTCTCGGCGGCATCTCCCTCCTGAGAGACGCCGGCACTCCCCCTTCATTCTGAGCTCATCTCCCTGTTTGTCCTGCCCAAGGCCGTCAACCCCGTGATGCTGGGTTTGCCTTGGCTCCGTTCTCCAGTGGGGTCCTAAGTGCGTCAACTGCTGTCTGGGACATATATATCCGCTTCAGCCTCCTCTGCATCAGTCATTGGCAGGGTTGCCCTCCTGCTACTCTCAGTTCTCCGATGTCTTCAACAAGAAGAAGGAGGCAGAGACGTTGCCACCACATCGAGCTTATGATTGCCCTATTGACTTGGTTCCTGATTCGTCCCCTCCTCGCGGTAGAGTATATCCTCTCTCCTTACCGGAAACCCAGTCAATGTCTGCCTATGTTAAGGAGAATCTAGAGAGGGGCTTCATACGCAAATCCTCATCCCCGGCTGGGGCGGGGTTTTTCTTTGTCAAAAAGAAGGACGGATCCCTCGAACCCTGCATTGACTTCCGGGGTCTCAACCAGATCACGGTAAATAACAGATACCCATTGCCTTTGATCTCCAAACTGTTTGATCGCATACGGGGGCCAACAATTTTTTCTAAACTAAACCTGCGGGGGGCTTACAATCTAATCCGGATTCGTCAGGGTTACGAGTTGAAGACTGCATTTAATACAAGTGATGGGCACTACGAATACCTGGTTATGCCCTTCGGCCTGTGTAACGCCCCTCACAGTTTTTCAAGAATTCGTCAATGATATTTTTCGTGATCTCTTCTATGTCTGTGCTGTGGTGTATCTCGATGACATGTCCGCCAAGTGTTGCTTCATTTAAGGAGAATCACCTATTTGCCAAGCTGGAGAAGTGCGTGTTCAAAAGAAAGTCTCTACCCTTCCTGGGCTATATCATCTCCGATCAGGGCCTCAAAATGGATCCTGAGAAGGTAAAGGCTGTCCTGGAATGGCCACGCCCTCAAGTCTTAAGGGCCATACAGCGCTTCCTGGGATTCGCCAAGTTCTACAGGCTGTTCATTCCCAAATTCTCCTCAATGACTGCTCCCATCTCTACCCTCACCAAAAAGGGCATGAATGCAACGAGTGGAATCCAGAAGCAGAGGCCGCGTTCAAGAGCTTAAAGATGGCCTTCACGTCAGCCTCAATTCTTCATCATCCTGATGTGACCCTACAGTTTTCCTTGGAGGTGGACACCTCCTCTGTTGGTGCTGGCGCACTTCTGTTCCAGAGAGGTTCCAAAGGCAAGATTGTGGTATGTGGCTACTACTCTAAGCTGTTTTCTCCTACAGAGCGCAACTACTCGATTGGGGATTGGGAGTTACTGGCCATCAAGCTGGCCCTGCAGGAGCGGAGACACCTACTAGAAGGCGCAGCTCATCCAATCCTGGTCTTCACAGACCACAAGAACCTCAGCTATCTTCAGACGGCTCAATGGCTGAATCTTCGTCAAGCCAGGTGGTCACTGTTCTTCGCTCGGTTCCAGTTTGAACTCCACTACCGACCTGCTGAATGTGAGGAATGTGAGGGCCGATGCCTTGTCTAGGTCATTTGAGACAGAGGACACTGTGGAGCTCCCACAGAATATCATTGACCATTCCTGTATCATCTCTGTCAACCCTCTGAAAGTTAGAGACATTCCACCGGGAAGGACCTTTGTACGTCTGGCAGACAGAGGAAGAAATCTTTACTGGGGACACAGTTCCAAGATGGCAGGTCACGCGGGTGCCCGTAAGACCCGAGACCTAATTGCCTGTCAGTTCTGGTGGCCCACACTGCCCAAAGACGTCACAGACTATGTCTCCTCCTGTACGGTGTTGCCCACTTCAGACCAGCTGGTGTGCTCCAACCACTGCCTGTGCCTGATGCTCCCTGGCGACATATTGCAATGGACTTTGTCACAGATCGGCCTCTCTCTGCTGGGTGCAGTGTGGTCTGGGTGGTGGTGGATCGATTTTCCAAGATGGCTCATTTTGTTCCACTGACTGGTCTTACTTCTGCTTCCCAACTGGCCGATCTCTTCATCCCACACATCTTCCGTCTGAACGGCTTGCCTCTGCATATTGTCTCGGATCGAGGGGTCCAGTTCACCTCGAATATCTGGAGAGCACTCTGCTGTCTCCTTGGTGTAAAGTTGGACTTCTCGTCCTACCATCCCCAGTCCAATGGTCAAGTCGAGAGGGTTAACCAGATAATGAAGAACTATCTGCGGCACTTTTTCTCCAGGAGGCATGATGACTGGGTGCAGCTGCTTCCGTGGGCTGAGTTCTCCTATAATAACCATACTAGTGAGTCCACCACCTCCAGTCCGTTCTTCATTGTCTACGGCCAACATCCACGAATACTTCTTCCTGTCTCTACTATGTCCCAGGTGCCTGCATGAAGAAAAAGGCAGACACTAGAAGATGAGAGCCTCCCCAGTTTCTTTCAGGTACGAAGGTCTGGCTGTCTTCCAAGAATATCCAGCTGAAGGTGCCATCTTGCAAATTTGCCCCAGGTTCCTCTGACCTTTCGAAATTCTGCTGCAAATTAATCCTGTGTCTTACAAGCTTCGGCCGCCTCCTACCCTCAAGATCCCTAATGCCTTCCATGTCTCCCTGCTGAAGCCCGTGGTCCTGAACCGCTACTCCAGGACCCCTAGTTCTGCAGTGGCCCCTGGCGGCTCATCAGGGACTTTCGAAGTGAGGGAGATCCTGGCCACCAAGAAAGTGGGAGGAAGGACGTTTTATTTGATGGATTGGAGGGGATTTGGCCCAAAGGAGAGGTCTTGGGAGCCAGAGGAGAACATTGATGCCCCTGTCCTCGTGAAGAAGTTTCTCTCCCGCTCTGGCCCCAAGAAGAGGGGGCGTAAGAGGGGGGATACTGTAACGTCTATGGCCGCGGACCGTCATTCTGACTTTTTGGCGGCATCTCCCTCCTGAGAGACACCGGCACTCACTTCCTGGTTCAGAGACCGTCTCCCCCAGGGCGCGCACAGTTGCGAGCACAGTTGCAGAATATCTGGAATTAGCCCAGAATGCTTCTGGATTATAAAAGGGGCTCTGCCCTCTTGATCATTGCCTGAGCGTTGTTGTGTTACCTAAAGTTTGTCTTTACAAATGGTCTACCTAGTGTTTTCCAGTTCCCAGTGTTACCCGTTCCTGCTGCCTGTACCCAGTATCCCGTGCTACCGTGCCTCTGTGCCGTCAAGAGTTGGAGTCGTGTTGTATCCTCCACTGCATCTACTGTTTCGCACCCAGCCGGGTGTCTGTCTACTATCAGAGCCTCATCTTAGCCTAAATCCATTGCTACCATCTACATTGCCTCAGGTACCCTTTCTGAACTATAGACTTTACATTTTACCTGTTTGGCCAGCTGCTATCCCGCTACGCGGTACAGTCCAGTGGGTCTACACCCCGCGCCGTGACAGTGATGAACAGCGACCAACTGGCTTGACGGGGGTTCAGCCATTGAGCCGACTGGAGATATGCACCGACCACAAGAACCTTACATATCGGGATGGGGTGGGCTGCGCACTCTAGCAGATGTCTCCACTCCTCCAGAGCCAATTTAATGGCCAGTAACTCCCCAATAGAGTAATTGCGCTCTGTGGAGGAAAAAATGTCTCGAGTAATAGCCACATACTACTGCCTTTCCTTTGAGGCCTCTCTGGAACAGAAGTGCACCTGCACTACAGAGGAAGCGTCTACCTCCAACGAGAACTGTCGAGAGATGTCAGGATGATGGAGGATTGAGGTAAAAGCATTCTTGAGCTATTAAATGCTGATTCTGCCTCTGGAGTCCACACCTTGGCGTTCACACCCTTCTTGTTAAGGGTAGAGATGGAAGCCGTCAATGATGAGAAATTTAGGGTAAACTGCGGGTAGAAGTTGTCGAATCCCCAAAAACGCTGTATGGACTGCAGGCCCTGAGGACGTGGGCATTCCAGGATGGACTTTACTTTCTCAAGATCCATCTTGAGACCTTGATCCGAGATAATGTAGCCCAGGAAGGGCAGAGAGTTTTTTCAAAGACGCACTTCTGCAGCTTGGCATACAGGCGATTCTCCCTTAAACGCAGCAGAACTTGACGAACATGCCTCCGATGAGTTGTCAGATCTGGAGTGAAAATCAGATTATCATCAATATAGACCACAACACAGACATAGAGAAGATCTCGGAAGATATCGAATTCCTGGAACACCGCGGGAGTGTTACACAGGATTTTTGTATGAAACCCTCTCCAGATTCTCCTTGATATAGGCTTATAGGCTTATTATCCGTATTCCTTATTATCAAGTAGCAGCGCCTCTTACGATCCATTTTTTTCACTTTTAACATTATTACATTTGCGGTGGCCAATTGGTTTAACCGGCTTTGGATCTCGGCAGCAGCACTTTCTCTCATCCTGTTCGTTTATTCATATATTAGCGTATTTATCCATCTGAACTTTGGTGAGCATACCTCTGTCTCCATTTGGCTATACCGCCTTGGATTTACCTGCACCATGTGGCACCGTGCTCTTTTCTTCTATTTCTCTTGATATAGGCCGACATAGACTGAGTCTCTGGCAAGGAGAGAGGGTATACTCGTACACGGGGAGGGGACGCATTTGGAACCAGTTCAATGGGGCAGTCATAAGCCCTGGAGGAAGCGTCTCAGCCTCCTTCTTGCTGAAGACATCCGCAAACTGAAAAAAATGAGGTGGTAATCCTGCCAATGACTGGGGCAGAGGAGGCTGGACAGGATGGATCTGTAACAGACAGTGGCTGCGACATTTGAAGCCCCATTGAAGAACCTCTCAAGAATTTCAGTCCAGGACTGGGGCATGTAGTCGGAGCCGAGGCAGACCCAGTAGGACAAGATTGACGGCTTTAGGCAAAACGAGAAACAAAATTAGTTCAGAATGAAGGGCTCCAACTTGGAGCTTCAGCGGGTTGGTTTCAGATACGATCGGGTCGGGCAGAGGCAGTCAATTTACCGAGGCAACAGCCAAAGACGTCTCCAGAGGAACTGTGGGCAACTGGAGAAGATCCACCAGGTCTTTTTGGATGAAGTTTGCTGCGGACCCAGAGTCCAGAGTCCAGATATGCAGAGACCCGTTGCGCCTTTTCACCAGACACTATGGTCACGGGGATGGACAGTTTTGAGGAGAACTTTCTATTTAGTACCGTTTCACCTAGGGTTGTCTCTCCAACCAATCTGAAGCACTGGAATTTGTTTGGCTTCTGAGGGCACAAACGCATAACATGGCCTCCGAGGCCGCAATACAGACAAAGTCCCGAAGTGTGTCTGCGGTGTTTAACCTGGGTAGACAGTTTGAGCCGGTCCACCTGCATAGGCTCCTCTGGTGGAACAACTGGTGAGGGCAACAGAGATTTCTGGAAGGTAGGAGCCAGCCTAGGGAATCTTCTCTCCCGACAAACCTCTTGGGATCCCTCCCGGATCCTCATGTCAATCCGGGTGGCTCGAAGAATGAGGTCATCCAGGGTAGGTGGCAGATCACGAGCAGCAAGCTCGTCTTTTTAGAAGACAGTCCCTGCCAGAATGTAGCCACCAAGGCCTAGTTGTTCCAGGACAGCTCTGCCGCCAGCCTGGGGAACTGAATGGCGTACTCACTCACGGAGGTGTCCTCATGGCAAAGGATCAGAAGAGATGCAGCTGCTGAAGAGACTCGTCCAGGTTCCTCAAATACCGTGCAAAAAGTCTCTAGGAAACACTAGAAGTCACGGGTCTCCACTCCCTGACATTCCCAGATAGGATTCGCCCATGCTAGGGCCTTGCCAGTAAGGATCAATACTATAAATGCGATCTCTGCGCCATCAGTAGGAAATGCATGTACACTGAAGTGGATCTGGCACTGGTTCAGAAATCCCCATCTCTGTCGTAGCGAGGAGGTAGTGGCAGCAAGAATCGGGAGTTGGCACTGGTACTGATTGGAGGTGTAGTAGGAGGAACAGCCGAAAAAACAGGAACGGGTGCCGTGATAACTGCAGCTTGCGCATCCAGCAGATGTGTAATGGTGTTCACCGCCTGGAGGAGTTGGTCCTGTTGTAATTGGCAGACTAGCATATCCGCCTGCATGTATTGTGATGTCGTCAAGGTCTTGGGTTGACCAGTGGGGTCAACGGCCTGAGCATACTGTCACGATCTGTGGGTATGCGGACCCACTGGGCCATACCGCCGTAGCAGGATAACAGCTGGCCAAACGATGTACCAAGTCAATTTATAGATATAGTCCAATCACAAGGATACCTGTACTCATTCAGACAGAAATGGAGGCTCGGCACAGACAGGTGCTTGGCTGCAGACACCACGCATGGTGTAACACAGCAGGCGTGACCGGGGCCACAGCACGACTCCAACTTTCTAAGGCACAGGAACAAAGGTAGCATGGGATGCAGGATACAGGTAGCAGGACAGGGGAACACTGGGAACAGGATAACACTAAGGGACCATTTGCAAGACTAACATGGGTAAACACAACAACGCTCAGGCAATGAATGAATGGAAGGGCAGAGCCCTTTTTATAGTCCATGGGCTAATTACATATTTTACTCATGTGAGTGCACTGCCCCTTTAAGGCCGGGCACGAGCGTACGCACCCTACGGGAACCAGTGCAGCAATGCGGAAGTGAGTTCCGGTGTCTCTTAGGAGGTAGATGCCGCCCAGCACTCACTTGTTCATGACCGCGGGCGTCATGGGGCAGGTAAACATGATGGTCCGCTGCTGTGGACATTACAGCATGTCACTTCTTGAGCCGTTTTTGGAGCCATTTTTCATTGTCTCAATAGAAAAACAGTTCCAAAAACGGCCGTACAACACGCATCAAAAAACGCTTGATGCAGAAAAAAGGGCTGAAAATCAGAGGCTGTTTTCCCTTGAAAACAGCTCTGTGTTTTACAGCCGTTTTTAGTTTGCCGTGTGAACATACCCTAAGTGTGTCATGTACAATAACCAGCATAAGAAATAAAAGCATGTAAATGACAACAATCCTACTGGCAAAGTCGCGACACCCACATACTTTACTATGTAATATGGCACGCATCGGAACATGACATACATTGAATATAAATCTGTGACAAAACCTCTGCGCACCTCCATATAATATTGGAGGCATATGGAGGACAAGTATGGTGCCATAACAGTCTATAGGCACTGTTTTACATAGGTAAAACTTGATACATATAGTGTACATTTCATCAGTCATATTTATCGTCAAATGACACCATTATTTATGTGACTGACACTTGATAAACGAGGCCATATGTGTCTTTTATGAACAGATAGTCTATATAAGCAAAAAACGTATACGATTATTATATGCAACAGAGACAGCTCCCCAGAAACAAATAGAACTGAAATTAGAGATGAATACATTTATAGATTTAAACAATTAGAAATTTTCTCACCATTCGAATACAGTAGGTTAATTAATTTAAAGGGTTTTGCCCATCAGGGACATTTATGGCATAATCCCAGGATATGAATTGTGGAATTGACACCAAATATACTTGATTTCTCCCACAGAGATTCTATGACATTACAACATGTTTGTGTTATATCCCCGAATTAATTTTGAAGTGTGAAGACATTCTAAGGATGAGTGGGTGACTTCAACTGTGCCACTCAGAAAATGCAGCTGTCACTATATATCATGGCCGTGTCTACCTCTTCCTGGTGTCTTCACTTACGGCACCGGCACCGCGCCGCTCCTCCAGTTCACCCGACTTGCAGCCTACCCCGCCGTTGCTCTCCTCCATGTCCTCTGCCATCTGCTAATGCGCACAATGGCTCCTCCTGCCCTTAAGGGCCAATGCGCTCCAATGTACCCAGCTTTCCCAGGGTACATAAGGTACTCTGGGCCTGAGCAATTTGGTTCCTTACTAGCCTGCCAGTTTGTGTGCTGCATTGCCTTTTAGACTGTTACCAACTCTGCTTGACCACATCCTGTCTGTCGCCTGCCCTGACCTTCTGCCTGTGTTCCGTTATGACCGCACTCTGCCTGCCCTGACCTTTGACCCGTCTAACCGCGCGTGACTGTCTGCCACCTGCCCTGGTTATATTGGCCTTGTATCTCCTTTACTGTTTTGGTACTTTAAATGTTCACGTCAGTTTTTGCCAATGAAGACTACTCTGGAAGGTCGCAACCTGGGGATTCCTAGGAGCCAAGTCAACATCTCCGTACGGAGGTTAAAGGGTGAACACCTGGGAATCCCTTAGACTCCACTCCCTGGATTAGCCCCATGCCAAAGCCGTGGGCAACACAAAGGTTTCACACTGTCCTTTACAGGTCATTGATCCCACTGACATTCCCCTGTTTGAGGCTTATGACCTGGCCCAAGAACTTTCCATACATTGTGTCCTCTAGGATCAATTGTTTTAGTGGCTGCAAAATGTCCCTTCTCGTCTGAATGCCTTGTCATCTCCAGCTGTACTTTTTGCCTCACCTACAGTGCAAACGCCACCGCCTGAAGCAGCTGCCTGCAGTCCTGGTTTACATCTACCAACTCCTTTCCTTTATGATAACAACTAGAGATGAGTGAATCGCCCAAAATTTGTTTCAGGGACTATTTTATCGAAAAACAACTGTCCAATTCGATTCAGTCCAGCAGGGACTCATCGCTATGGGAAACCAGGAAGGTGAGTATGGTATTTTTTTTTATATTAGGGGTGGAATCGCAAGTGCACGAATTGCCCTATCTGTCTTTCTGATTTCTTATTGGACTGTATCCAAATTGGATACAATCTAGTAGACATCAGAGAGTCAGTACGAGAGACCTCTCCTCTTCTCCCATCTTCCTTTTTCTAATCTGTAATATGGCGTCCAGCAGCCACTATTTTGATGATTTGTGCACCACAAACCCTAAAAGAACCCCAATTTGATTTTTTTAGAATCTATTTGCTCATCTCTAATGGCCACTCCAAGTTCTGCATAGGCTTTTTGAACCAGTGCACTATCCATTTTGAAGTTATGGCACATCAGTTAGCTTCTGATAAGGCCAAGGTGGCCTACATCTTGTCCCTGCTTTCTGGAGAAACATTGGCCCAGGCATTACCTTTATGGGGATGTAACAACCCTATCATGTCTAATATACAGGCATTCCTTCCTACCTGTAAAAAAGTTTTTGAAGAACCAGCCGAGGCTTCATCTGCGGCTTCCTCCTTACTCAGACTATGTCAAGGAACTTCTTCGCTGGGACAATATGCCATCCAGTTCTGTACCTTGGCTATTGAGTTGCAATAGAACAATGAAGTCCTAGTGGCTGCCTTTTGGTAAGGTCAGGCAAGCCTCATCAAAGATAAATTGGCTGGTCAGGATTTACCCGCCTTGTTATACTACTTAATCTCCTTGGCCATCCGTATTGACATCCGGTATCAGGAGATGCAACAGAAGACGCACCATACCCGTTGACTACCCTGGCTGGAATCCACCTTTCAGAAACCTCTACTAGCCTATGCTCCTCTTCACCCCTATAAACTTATGCACGTGGAAAAACTAAAACTCTTGGTAGAAGAACACCAAAGAAGGCGTAATAATAATCTATGTCTGTACTGCAGAGGCAAGAGCCATTATCAAAGTGACTGTCCAGTGAAGCCGGGAAACTCCAGTGCCTAGGGCAAATAGAAGAGGCAAAGATTCTTCCTTTCAAAAAATTACAGTGCTAGTTTTCCTGTCCACCTCTGGAGCCTCTTTCCTCATTCTACAGGATATTTTCTTTGTCAGTCTCTAGTCTCTTAATATTGTAAATACTGTGCTCCAGTTGGACAAGCCTCATTCTATTGCCTCCGTGGATGGCAAATTATTGGCTGAGTTCATCAATCAAGTTACAAAACCCAACTCAATGTAAGTGGGTGCACTCCATCATGAACAAATTTCGTTGTGCATATTGCAGAATTCCACCAGTCCTCTTCTCCTGGGTCTTTTTACTGGTTGTAAAAGCCCTTTCCAGTTATTTGTTGGGCTTCTAGCTAGATAATCCAGAAGGGAGAAACTTGCTACCAATATTTTCTGCCTGTCATCTGTCCCTCTAAGCCTCGACCTGTGGATCAAGTTTTGGACGGTATGGCAGAAGATGCCAGATTTACAGATCCCTTCTGCAATGCCAAGCAGAGACTCTTCCTCCTCACAGACCGTATTATTGTGCCTTTGCATTTCTACCCAACTCCACACCACCCCAAGGTAGAGTGTTTCCATTGTCACTTCCTGAGAGTGAAGCAATGTGTAACGTCCATGGCAGTGGGCCGTCTGGTTTACTCACCTCCCGACGCCCGCAGCCATGGATCCGTGAGCGCTGGTCCCTGTCTCCTTCCTAGGAGACGCCAGCGCTCACTTCCGCTCCGTCCTGCTGTGTCCCGTAGGGTGCGCGCACTCGCGCATGGCCTTAAAGGGCCAGCGCGCGCACAAATTATTTGTCATCATCATCAACTGCCCTGATTTCCTGGTCTATAAGAAGGCCCCAGGCCTTCTGATCCTTGCCTGAGCGTTGTTAGTCTATCCCAGTCTATCTTGCAAATGGTCCCTTAGTGTCTCCCGTTCCAGCTGTTGCCCATGCCCTGTTACCCGTTCCTGTATTCCGTATTGTTCTAGTTCCTGTGCCTACCTGCGTTGGAGTAGTGTCATCTGCCACGTCCAGTGTCGTCTGCCACGTCCAGTGTCATCTGCCACGTCCAGTGTCTTCTGCCACGTCCAGTGTCTTCTGCCACGTCCAGTGTCTTCTGCTTCATCGGATACTGCCCGCCACGTCTGGCGCCACCTGCCGCACCAGCCTCCATCCGTACTGAAGCCACAGCCACCGTCCGGACTATTTCAGGTACCCAAGCGTTACTTCATACCAAAGAGAAAATAGAGCTTGTAGTCAGAAAATATAGAAATATATACATTTTATTAAATAAAATAACACACATTTAAATACACATGATAATGAAGACTCTAGTACTAACACTGTGGTACATGGTTCAGCACGGAGACATACTAGATAAAGCGGTATACTGGCATAGAATGCAGGCTATATACACTGCCAACATAGATACTGCACTATCACATCAGATGGATTGTGTATTGATTGCCCATAGTGTCCTCACAATCTTATAAATTTAAAGGCTAATGCCGGATAAAGGGAGGATCAACAGGGGGCCAAACAATTGTTAAAGTGAGCAATATAGCAATGCAAGCTTACCCATTTGAAGGAATGAAAATTGTCTATACACATCCGTGCAGAATCCACCACAGGGAACCCCAACGCGCGTTGGGGTTCCCTGTGGTGGATTCTGCACGGATGTGCATAGACAATTTTCATTCCTTCAAATGGGTAAGCTTGCATTGCTATATTGCTCACTTTAACAATTGTTTGGCCCCCTGTTGATCCTCCCTTTATCTGGCATTAGCCTTTAAATTTATAAGATTGTGAGGACACTATGGGCAATTAATACACAATCCATCTGATGTGATAGTGCAGTATCTATGTGGGCAGTGTATATAGCCTGCATTCTATGCCAGTATACCGCTTTATCTAGTATGTCTCCGTGCTGAACCATGTACCACAGTGTTAGTACTAGAGTCTTCATTATCATGTGTTTTTAAATGTGTGTTATTTTGTTTAATAAAATTTATATATTTCTATATTTTCTGACTACAAGCTCTATTTTCTCTTTGGTATGGTCTAATAATTATGGAGCAGTCGATCCGATAAATTATGGGGGGAAGTTGGTTTCTTAAACTTTACCCAGCCTGTAACAAATATGCCATCAGAGTCTATTTTTTCTTTTCTTTACCCAAGCGTTACTGTCTGCCATTGACCTTCGTATAGACTGTGACCTGGTTAGCTGCCTCCCCGCTACGGCGGAGCGGCCTAGTGGGTCCACATACCCTGTGTCCGTGACACATACCCTGTGCACGTGACAGTACGCTCAGGCCATGGAACCCGCTGGCCAGCCCAAGACCGCAGTTCAGAAGATTCAGACAGAGATGCAGGACCTACGCACATGTCAGGATCAACGCCTTGAGGCGGTGAATTCTATCCTGGTCCGCCTGGATCTACTCGCTGTTCCACCTCCGGTTCTTCCTCCTGAAGCTGTTGCTGTGCCACTGCCCGTTGCTCCTCCTGTTTGTTCCGGATCCACAGTTCCTCTGCCTCTTCCTCCTCGCTACGACGGTGACCCCAGAGCATGTAGAGGATTTCTCAATCAATGCACGGTGCATTTTAGGCTACGGCCTCATCTCTTCCCCTCCGAGGAGGCCAAAGTGGCGTTCATTGTCTCCCTCCTCGCTGGCAAGGCCCTCGTATGGGCGAACCCAATCTTGGAGCAACAAGGACCTGTATCCGCGGACCTAGCCTTGTTCCTGCAGTCCTTTCGTGCCGTGTTCGAGGAGCCGGGTCGAACATCCTCTGCCGCAGCCACTCTGTTGACCCTCAAGCAAGAAGGCTCCACAGTAGGGGAGCATGCTATCTCCTTCCGTACCCTAGCAGCCGAGCTGGCATGGAACAATGAGGCACTGGTGGCGACCTTCTGGCAGGGACTGTCCTCTCACATCAAGGACGAACTGGCAGCCCGCGACCTTCCTTCTACCTTGGATGCCCTCATCCTGTTAGCCACCCAGGTTGATATGAGAATCCGGGAGCGCTCTCAAGAGGTTCGTCAGGAGAGCCGGGTCCACAGACCAGCACCCTCTGTCCAGAGACCACTATTGTCCACTCCTAGTGCGCTACCTGAAGAACCCATGCAGGTAGACAGAGTCCGGTTATCTGAACAGGAGAAGCAGCGCAGACGCTCCTCTGGACTTTGTATGTATTGTGGCCTCAAGGGTCATTTTGTGCGCCAATGCCCACAGAAACCGGGAAACTCCAGTACCTAGGGTTGATTGGAGAGGCAACTCTAGGTGGAACGTCTCCAAACGTTAAAACCTCTTCCAGATTATCGATTCCTGTGGCCATCGCCACCGGAGAGACATCATATCCTTCCTCCGCCTATCTTAACTCTGGAGCGGCTGCTAATTTTATCCAGCAAGATCTAGTGGATCGGTTTCGACTACCCACAGTCCGTCTGTAGAGACCCCTGGCAGTTGCCTCTGTGAATGGTCTACCATTGCCTGATCCGATCATGCTCATCACAGAGCCGTTGACACTACGGGTCGGAGCCCTTCACTCAGAACACATCACCTTCCTGGTACTACCCAAGGCTATCAATCCTATCCTGCTGGGTCTACCATGGCTCCGTCTACACGCCCCGACACTTGACTGGAATTCTGGAGAGGTTCTTCAATGGGGTTCCAGATGCCATAGCCATTGCCTGTCACAAGTCCGTCCTGTTGTGCCCCCTCTGCCTCAGTCACTTTCCGGCCTACCATCTCAATATACCAGTTTTGCGGATGTCTTTTGCAAACGAGAGGCTGAGACGTTGCCTCCACATCGGAATTATGACTGTCCCATTAAACTGGTTCCCAATGCTTCTCTTCCCCGTGGACGAGTAAATCCTCTCTCCTTGCCAGAGACTTTATCGATGTCAGCCTATATCAAGGAGAACTTGGAGAGGGGTTTTATTCGAAAATCTTCCTCCCCGGCCGGGGTAGGATTCTTCTTAGTTAAAAAGATAGATGGATCTCTTCGACCCTGCATTGACTACCGTGGTCTCAATCAGATCACGGTCAAGAACAAATACCCATTGCCACTTATTTCCGAGCTCTTCGATCGCATACGAGGAGCCAAAAATTTTTCTAAGCTAGATCTGCGGGGGGCCTATAATCTAATCCGGATTCGCCGGGGTGACGAATGGAAGACGGCATTTAACACTACGATGGGCACTACGAATACCTAGTGATGCCCTTCGGACTGTGTAATGCTCCCGCAGTATTTCAGGAGTTCGTTAATGATATCTTCCGAGATCTCCTCTATATGTGCGTTGTAGTTTATCTCGATGATATTCTAATTTTCTCCCCAAATCTGATGACCCATCGGAGGCAAGTTCGTCAAGTTCTTCTGCGACTAAGGGAGAATCGCTTGTATGCCAAATTGGAAAAGTGCACCTTTGAAAAGAGGTCTTTGCCCTTCCTGGGCTACGTCATCTCGGATCAAGGCCTTAAGATGGACCCTGAGAAACTAAAGTCCGTCCTGGAATGGCCACGTCCTCAAGGGCTAAGGGCCATACAACGGTTCCTGGGATTCGCCAATTTCTACCGGCAGTTTATTCCGTACTTTTCTTCTCTGACGGCTCCCATCTCTAACCTTACCAAGAAGGGTGTGAACGCCAAGGTGTGGACTCCAGAGGCAGAGTCCGCATTCATTAGCCTCAAGAAAGCCTTCACTTCAGCTTCAATCCTCCATCACCCTGACGTATCTCGGCAGTTCTCACTAGAAGTGGACGCTTCCTCTGTTGGTGCAGGTGCACTTCTGTTCCAGAGGAGCTCCAAAGGAAAGGCAGTAGTATGTGGCTACTACTCAAGACTGTTTTCTTCTGCTGAGCGCAATTATTCCATTGGAGATCAGGAGCTACTGGCTATCAAATTGGCCCTGGAGGAGTGGAGACATCTTCTAGAAGGCGCAGCTCACCCCATCCTGATCTTCACCGACCATAAGAACCTCACCTACCTTCAGTCCGCTCAAAGACTGAATCCTCGTCAAGCCAGGTGGTCGCTGTTCTTCACCCGTTTTCAATTTCTGCTCCACTACCGTCCCGCGGACAAGAATGTGAGGGCCGATGCCCTGTCCAGATCATTTGAGACGGAAGACACGGTGGAGTCCCTTCAGACTATCATAGACCCATCCTGCGTTGTCACCGGCAATCCTCTGCAGCTTAGAAATATCCCTCCGGGGAGAACTTTTGTTCGGTTGGCAGACAGAAAAATAATTCTCCGCTGGGGACACAGTTCTAAATTAGCTGGGCACGCTGGTGTCTGTAAAACCCAAGACCTGATTGCTCGTCACTTTTGGTGGCCCACGCTACCTAAAGATGTTCTGGACTTTGTCTCTGCTTGCACGGTGTGTGTGCCTCTAAGAAAGTGACTCACTCCAAGCCTGCCGGCCTGCTTCAACCTCTGCCTGTACCAAGTGCCCCCTGGCAGCACATCGCAATGGACTTCGTCACAGACCTTCCTCTCTCAGCAGGATGCAACACCATCTGGGTGGTGGTGGACCGGTTCTCTAAGATGGCACATTTTATCCCACTGACCAGCCTACCTTCTGCTCCCCGACTGGCGAGTCTCTTCATCCAGCACATCTTCCGCTTGCATGGCTTGCCTCTTCACATTGTCTCCAACCGGGGGGTTCAGTTTATCTCTAAGTTCTGGAGAGCCCTCTGTAAACTCCTGGATGTGAGTTTGGACTTTTCCTCAGCCTATCACCCCCAGTCCAATGGGCAAGTTGAGAGGATCAACCAGATCATGGAAAATTATCTCCGCCACTTCATCTCTTCACAGCATGATAACTGGGTACAGCTTCTTCCATGGGCCGAGTTTTTATATAACAACCACACAAGTGAGTCCACCACTTCCACTCCATTTCACATTGTGTACAGTCAACATCCCAGAGTCCCTCTTCCTGTGTCGACTTCATCTCAGGTACCCGCTGCTGACTCTGCATATGGGGACTTCCTGCAAATCTGGCAACAGACCCGGTCCTCTATTTTGCTGGCAGTAGATCGCATGAAGCGAAAGGCAGATACTAGGAGAAGAGAGCCACCTCAGTATCTTCCGGGGACTAAAGTCGGGCTGTCCTCTCGGAACATTCGCTTGAGGGTGCCTTCATACAAGTTTGCTCCCAGGTTCCTTGGTCCTTTCGAGATCCTGCAACAAATCAACCCTGTCTCCTATAAGCTGCGGCTGCCTCCTACCCTCAGAATCCCCAACTCCTTTCATGTGTCCCTCCTGAAGCCAGTGGTCCTGAACCGCTACAGCAAGACTTCTAGTTCCACAGTTGCTCACAGCAGTTCTTCTGATATATTCGTGGTGAAGGAGATCCTGGACTGCAAGAGGGTAGGAGGAAGGACTTTGTATTTGGTGGACTGGAGAGGGTTTGGTCCTGAGGAGAGGTCCTGGGAGCCAGAAGAGAACCTCAGTGCCCCTGCGCTTATTAAGAAATTCCTCTCACGCTCTGGCCCCAAGAAGAGGGGACATAAGAGGGGGGATACTGTAGAGTCCATGGCCGCAGGCCGTCGGGTTTACTCACCTTCAGAATCCCCAACTCCTTCCATGTGTCCCTCCTGAAACCAGTGATCCTGAACCGCTACAGCAAGACTTCTAGTTCCACAGTTGCTCCCAGCGGCCCTTCTGATGTATTCGAGGTAAAGGAGATCCTGGACTGCAACAGGGTAGGAGGAAGGACTTTCTATTTGGTGGACTGGAGAGGGTTTGGTCCTGAGGAGAGGTCCTGGGAGCCAGAGGAGAACATCAGCGCTCCTGCTCTCATTAAAAAGTTCCTCTCCCGCTTTGGTCCGAAGAAGAGGGGGCGTAAGAGGGGGGATACTGTAACGTCCATGGCCTCGGGCCGTCGGGTTCACTCACCTCCAGACGCCCGCAGCCATGGATCCGTGAGCGCTGGTCCCCGTCTCCCTCCTAGGAGACGCCAGCGCTCACTTCTGCTCCGTTCGGCTGTGTCCCGTAGGGTGCGCGCGAGCGCTCGCGCCTGGCATTAAAGGGCCAGCGCGCGCAAATAGGAAATCGTCATCATCATCAACTGCCACAATTTCCTGGTCTATAAGAAGGCCCCTGGCCTTCTAATACTTGCCTGAGCGTTGTTAGTTTTCCCAGTCTGTCTTGCAAATGGTCCCGTTCCTGTTGTTACCCGTGCCTTGTTCCCCGTTCCTGTTTCCTGTGCTGTGCCTTAGTTTCAACCACGTCCTGTGTCATCTGCCACGTCCAGAGGAATCTGCCACGTCCAGAGGAATCTGCCATGTCCTGTGTCTTCTGCCACGTCCGGAGGAATCCACCACGTCCTGTGTCATCTGCCACGTCCAGAGGAATCCGCCACGTCCTGTGTCATCTGCCACGTCCGGAGGAATCCGCCACGTCTGGCACAACTTGCAGCTCCTGTGTCATCCGCCACGTTTGGCGCTGTCTGCTGCAACCATCTCCATCTGTGCCAGAGCTGCGGCCACCGTCCGGACTATCCAGGTACCTGTACTTGTACCAGGTACTTGTGCGGGACATTGTATCTCTGGGGTTTCCTGTGGTTTGGCCAGCTGCCTCCCCGCTACGCCGGTACGGCCTAGTGGGTCCACTAACCCGCTTCGTGACACCTTCTCTTTTGGAAGTGGATGCTTCATCAGTGGGAGTCCTTTCTCAGAAATTAAAATAAAGGTAAAAGCCTGTGAATTTTTTTCCAAAGTTTTTTTTCCAGTCAAAAATTATGGCATCGGTGATCCTGAACTCCTTGCCATCAAGTTGGCCCTCGAAGAATGGAGAAATCTGTTTTAAGGCGCTTGTCATCCCATTGGCCTTGTATTTTGCTTACTGTTTTGGTATCTTTATCTGTTCCATGTCAGCCGTTGCCAACAAAGACTATTCCATGGGTAGCAACCTGGGGATTCCTAGTATCAAAGTCCACATCTGTGTATGGAGGTTATAGAGTGAACACCTGGAAATCCCTTAGACTCTGCTCCCAGGATTAGCCCAATGCTAAATACATTAGTAACACAGAGGGTTCACACCATCCTATGCTGGCCTCGTGACACTAGATAGTTGATAATGTGGATTCATGTTAAATCTGGTCCTTCTGTCGAAACATTCTGAGGCTCTACATCAGCCATTGTCAGAATACCACTTGTGCTATTTGTGATGGTTTAACCATGGAATGTGTGGACATAAATGGATGATTTTTATAGAACACCATTTAGACAGGCCCAAAATCATAATCCTGTTTATAGCTGTGGCACCAGAATGAAATTCATGGCTTAGATGTGCGGGGTGCACAATTTGCAATAGCACCTAAACCTCAGTGTCTGAAGAGATCTAATAGCCTCTCTGCCACATAAGACTACACTAGTACTACAAATGGCAACTAAGTGATAGTTAAAGGACCTTGTTACAGATTTTGCATGCAGGCCCAGGAGAGTAAATTTATGCATCAACCAGGGCTGGATTATTCATAAACGAGATGCCTAGGTTTAACACGTAGAGGCAGCGTCGGACTGGCCCACTGGAGGATCCTCCAGTAGGCCCAGGCAGCGAGCTGCTTTTATCCGGCAGCAGAGAAGAGAGACATTGTCTCCCTGCCCCGCTGCTTACTCTTGTAGGCATGTCCGGCGTTAGGGCCCCTGCCGACTATAGCAACCATAGAGGCTGCTACGGGGCCCATGGCATGAGGAGACCCACGCCACCCAGCTCGGGCCCCCTCATGCCCGGTGGCGTTGCTAGCACTGGAGGGGGCTCTGGTGCTAGTGACTGCCACATTCACTTGTATCTGCGTCCTCAGTACACACATACAATTGAATAGTATATGCTGCAGACCACGTAAGGCCTGCAGCCTATAAGCCACTGGGACGGAGTCCCTGCACAGGCTGGCATGATGACATCATTGCATCACGCTGACCTACGCCATCTGAGATGCTGGAGCGCTCTGTCCGTCGTAGAAACGCTGCTAGGTATGTACAATTGTTTTGGGGGCAGTGACGCTATCTACTGAGGGGGCTCTATCACCTAGGGGGGCTGTGTGGTGCTATCTATTAGGGGGCGCTGTGTGGCGCTATCTACTGGGGGAGCTGGGTGGCGCTCTTTACTAGGCGGCTGTGTGGCACTATACAGGGGAGGGCTGTGTGGCACTATCCACTAGGGGTGACTGTGTGGCACTATCTACTAGGGGGGCTGTGTGGCACTATACAGGGGAGGGCTGTGTGGTGCTATACAGGGGGAGGGCTGTGTGGCACTCTACAGGGGGAGGGCTGTGTGGCAATATAAAGGGGGGCTGTGTGGCACTATACAAGGTGGCTGTGTGGCACAAGAGGGGGGCTGTGTGTGTGGCAATATCTACAAGAAGGGGAGTATAAAGAAAGGGAGGAGACCTCCAGCTCACCGATTCTGCGTCTCCAGATATCACGCTCGGATCCCCGCGACGGCTCGCGGTATGCAAATGTAGAAAAGAAGGAGAGATGATCCAGCGTTGAATGAGGTTTAAAAAGGAAGAATTGCCACTTTTATTGGCAAAATCATAAAAAAATGAAGTAGAGACGCAGTCTCAAGGCTCATCTCTCCTTCTTTTCTACAAGAAGGGGACTGTGTGTGTGGCACTATCTACAAGAGGGGGGCTGTGTGTGGCACTATCTACAAGTGGGAGGCTGTGTGTGTGGCATTATTTACAAGAGGGCTGTGTGTGTGTCACTATCTACAAGTGATGGGGCTGGCTGTGGCACTATCTACAAGTGATGGGGCTGGCTGTGGCACTATCTACAAGAGAAGGGTCTGTCTGTGGCACTATTTACAAGAGAAGGGGCTGTGTGTGGCACTATCTACTAGAGGGGGCCTGTGTGTGGCAATATCTACAAGAGGGAGGCTGTGTGCAGCCCTATCTACAAGAGGGAGGCTGTGTCTGGCACTATCTATTATTGTGGGGCCTAAATGGGGTACTATTATAGTGTGTGGCACCGAGGGGGTATTATTTCCATCTGGGGCACTATAAATGGTGAGGTTTTTGTAGAGGGTGGGGAGGTGCCATAAAAGCGACAAGCCAGAGATGTTGGTGTTTCAAATTCTGCAGAGGCGATTTGTAGTTAGGAGAAGGCGTCAGGGCAATCAGAAAAGAAAAGTGTATAAGAAAAGGAAAAGTGAGCGACTACAATCTGAGAAGACGTTCACAGATAAGTCACTGGATTTCACTGTATTGTATTAAAGGAGTTTTCCCATCTTGAACATTTATGGCATATCCACGGGAAATGGCAAAAATGTCTGATAGATGATGGTCCCAGCTTTGGGACCCGCACCTACAGTGAAGGAAATAAGTATTTGATCCCTTGCTGATTTTGTAAGTTTGCCCACTGTCAAAGACATGAACAGTCTATAATTTTTAGGCTTGGTTAATTTCACCAGTGAGAGATAGATTATATTTTTAAAAAAAACAGAAAATCACATAGTCAAAATTATATATATTTATTTGCATTGTGCACAGAGAAATAAGTATTTGATCCCTTTGTCAAACGAGACTTAATACTTGGTGGCAAAACCCTTGTTGGCAAGCACAGCAGTCAGATGTATTTTGTAGTTGATGATGAGGTTTGCACACATGTTAGATGGAATTTTGGCCCACTCCTCTTTGCAGATCATCTGTAAATCATTAAGATTTCGTGGCTGTCGCTTGGCAACTCGGATCTTCAGCTCCCTCCATAAGTTTTCGATGGGATTAAGGTCTGGAGACTGGCTAGGCCACTCCATGACCTTAATGTGCTTCTTTTTGAGCCACTCCTTTGTTGCCTTGGCTGTATGTTTCGGGTCATTGTCATGCTGGAAGACCCAGCCACGAGCCATTTTTAATGTCCTGGTGGAGGGAAGGAGGTTGTCACTCAGGATTTGACGGTACATGGCTCCATCCATTCTCCCATTGATGTGGTGAAGTAGTCCTGTGCCCTTAGCAGAGAAACACCCCCAAAACATAATGTTTCCACCTCCATGCTTGACAGTGGGGACGGTGTTCTTTGGGTCATAGGCAGCATTTCTCTTCCTCCAAACACGGCGATTTGAGTTAATGCCAAAGAGCTCAATTTTAGTCTCATCTGACCACAGCACCTTCTCCCAATCACTCTCAGAATCATCCAGATGTTCATTTGCAAACTTCAGACGGGCCTGTACATGTGCCTTCTTGAGCAGGGGGACCTTGCAGGCACTGCAGGATTTTAATCCATTACGGCGTAATGTGTTACCAATGGTTTTCTTGGTGACTGTGGTCCCAGCTGCCTTGAGATCATTAACAAGTTCCCCCCGTGTAGTTTTCGGCTGAGCTCTCACCTTCCTCAGGATCAAGGATACCCCACGAGGTGAGATTTTGCATGGAGCCCCAGATCGATGTCGATTGACAGTCATTTTGTATGTCTTCCATTTTCTTACTAATGCACCAACAGTTGTCTCCTTCTCACCCAGCGTATTACTTATGGTTTTGTAGCCCATTCCAGCCTTGTGCAGGTCTATGATCTTGTCCCTGACATCCTTAGAAAGCTCTTTGGTCTTGCCCATGTTGTAGAGGTTAGAGTCAGACTGATTAATTGAGTCTGTGGACGGGAGTCTTTTATACAGGCGACCATTTAAGACAGCTGTCTTTTTCATAATCTGAATTTTTTATTAAGAATTTCAAGTACAGAGCAAACAAACTCAAGAAAAACATTTCAGTATACATACATGTTATTTTGCATTATCTATATTTCTCTCAGGTAAGATGTTAACATGTTTCCACATATTACCCACACACCTTACCCCCAAATTCATCTCTCAGAATATAGGCATTGTCTCTATTTGATAAGGTTTCTTTATAAAAATATAATTAAAGCTTTGTGTAATGTATGTGTTATCCTTCCATTCCCACTAAAGGAGGGAGGAAGGAGAAAGGGAAGAAGAGAGATAGGGAAAGAACCCGGAAATAAAAAGAAATAGAAAGAAAAGGTTCCCTTCTCCCAGACAGGAGCC
Organism: Rhinoderma darwinii; assembly: GCF_050947455.1. Lineage (NCBI taxonomy): Eukaryota > Metazoa > Chordata > Amphibia > Anura > Rhinodermatidae > Rhinoderma > Rhinoderma darwinii. Next base: position 58,646,178 of record NC_134688.1, on the reverse strand, counting down.
CCCAATTTAGCAGACTGCTGCTGGCCGACCCCTCTATGGGGGGGTTCCGCCTAGCCATTTAGCAACGTGTGGACCAGATTAGAAGGACGACCATGTACTCCACAGAGAAAGAACCGCACCAATGCGATCACTGTCCTCTGCAACCACAGATTCCATTCGACATAAAGAGTCCATCTCCACTACCCATTCCACAACTGAGGGCGGCACGGTGGACTTCCAATGTCTAGGAATAACTGTTCGTGCCGCAGTCAGGAAATGCCTTAGCAGCCCCTTTCTAATACTCGGCAGAGGGCCCGGAATTAGAGATAGCAAAGCCATTTGAGGAGTGGGTACCAGCTGTGTACCTTCCACTTCTGTATAGATTTCAAAAATCGCTTTCCAGAAGGTCTGCAAAACGTGACATGACCACCAGATGTGCAACATTGTTCCGGTCTCGGTCCCGCATCGCCAACACAAATCTGACACCTCAGGGTACATTCTGTTCAGATTCTGTGGGCAACGGTACCATCTAGTCAGGATTTTGAAGTTTTTTTCCTGTGCCTGACATGCTACCGGCATTTTGTGAGACAGAAAAAATATTCGATCCCACTCAGCCTGTGACAGGACTACTCCTAGTTCTCGCTCCGATGTGCTGACGTATGCAGGAGTCTGGTCATCACCGGCCTCTAAAAGTAAGGTATACAGGTTAGATATCACCCGATCCGGAGGCTCAGTTTGAAGCAACAACGACTCAAACGCAGTGCTAGTGCCGATATGTATCCCACCCGGTAGCGCCGAGCGTAAAAAGGTGGACAATTGGGCATGCTCCATCCAGGAAAGCTTCCTCCCCGGGCATGTTCCTCGCAACTCGGACCAAGAAGGGAGCCTCCCCCCCCTCCGACATTACCTGACATAATCTCGTGTTTTCAGAAGAGGACCAAATCATAAACTCTTTCTTATTCACGGCTGGTAAAAATTCTGGGTTATCAAACAGCGGGCTAAGGAGTCCGGGTCTATGTGAAAGGCCCTTTCTAACCATCAGTCTGTCCCATAGAGTGAGGCAGTGCTGGGTCAGCAAGGGCAGGGTCGCAAGTGCCGGCCTATAATCAGGAAGAATCCATGGCAGCGATCTAAGTGAGAGCGCGACTATAGATTGCTCAATCCCTACCGATTGTTTCTTGGGTCCATTATGGAACCAGTCCACCACCCTTGCGAGTACTGCGGCCTGATGGTAAGTGACCAAGTCCGGGAGTCCCGCTCCCCCCTTCAGTTTTGGACGGGACAGTGACTTCATATTAAGGCGTGGCCTCAATGTGCCCCACACAAATTTCCGAAAAGCTTTCTCCAATGCCTTAAAAAATGTTCCGGGGACTAATACTGGGAGAGCCTGAAACAGATATAAAAACCGAGGGAGGATGTCCATTTTGATTGCATTGATGCGGCCAAACCATGCTCGATCATATGAAAGTAGATTTTTGAGAGTGGCTTGTAGTAACGGCTGATAATTGAGAGTGAAGAGATCCACCAGATCCCTGGGAATCTGAACTCCCAAATATTTGATTGACCTCGCCTGCCATTTAAAATTAAAGGATGACTTTAAAAGCTCCAGTGTCTCAGCAGATAAGGAGATGTTGAGTGCTTCAGTTTTCGTACAGTTTACTTTAAAGTTGCTGACCTGGCCAAATACTTCGAATTCTCTAATGAGTACTGGTATGGAGATCACCGGGTTTGTCACGAAGAGCAAGAGATCATCCGCATATAGGGCCAATTTATGACAATCTCTACCTATTTCTATCCCTGTTATATCTGGGGAATTACGTATAGCCACCGCTAAGTGCTCCATCGTGATGACATAAAGCAATGGTGACAAGGGGCATCCCTGTCTAGTGCCGTTAGCAATCGAGAATGTTGTGGAAAGTATTCCGTTTGCCCTAACCCTTGCAGTAGGTGTCTGGTATAGGGACAGTATCTTATCTAGCATAATGGGGCCGATCCCAACCTGCGACTTCAGGAACCCCCAGTGTACCCGATAGAAGGCTTTTTCCGCGTCAACCGATATTAAACATGTGGGTAGGGACTTTTTCTGGACGTAGGAGATTAAGAGAGTAGTTTTATTGGTGTTATCCCTAGCCTCTCTATGTCGAACGAATCCCGCCTGATCTCCGTGAATACAACGTGGTAGGAGTGGGGCTAGTCTATTAGCAATAGCCTTGGAATAATGTTTTACATCTACATTTATCAGGGAGATTGGACGGTAGTTAGAACATGCCGAGGGATCTTTCCCTGGTTTGGGGATCACAGTGATGGTTGCCGCCAACGTTTGCGGAGTGAATGGCACGGAGGTTGTAACTGCATTATATACCTTAGTCATATAGGGGAGAAGTTTATTAACAAAGGTTTTGTAAAAGGATGCCGGGAATACATCCGGACCCGGACTTTTACCCGCTGGAGCTGACTTTATGATTGCCTGTATTTCAGATTCCGAGAAGGCCTCCCCTAGTGAGGCCGTCTCGGTCTCCTCCAAAGTCGGCAGCGCCGTCTGTTCAATATAGGAATCAATCCTCCGTTGAAGGGCACTTGGAGACATGTCCGCCAAAGGCCCCCTGAGGTTGTATAGGGCCTGATAGTAGTCCTTAAATGTATTAACAATGTCTTCTGGCTTATGTTTGACCTCACCCTGTGTTGTTTTTATCGCCGGTATAAAGGATTGAGGGGCCCGTGGGTGTATTGAATTAGCTAATGCCCTCCCGCATTTGTTAGAATGTTCATATGCGAAACGCCTCATCCGGTCTCGAAACGATGCATGCGCCTGATCTAATAAATTCCTCAGCGAATTTCGAGTTTCTAGTAGCTCTGTTAAAGTCTGGGGGAGTTGGGACTGCTTGTGAGTGGTCTCTAAAGTCTGTATCTGGGACAAGAGCTTATCAATTTTGAAAGCCCGTTCCCTCTTCAATCTCGAGCCTTGCTGTATAAATATACCTCTTAATACACTTTTCAACGCCTCCCACTGAACCGGCAGAGGGGTGGAGTCCTCCTCATGGTGCTCCAGAAACTCCGAGATGGATTTGTTAATTGCCGTTTGGCAAACAGCATCCCGTAAAAGATGGGGGTTCAACCGCCAGTGCCATTCCCGCTGTTTAGTATCTGGGAAGATAAGAGACAAGTAAACCGGCGCATGATCCGCCCAAATCATAGTTCCAATCTGAGACTTCGGGGACCAGGAAAGTAGATGATGACTCATAAGAAACAAATCTATCCTGCTGTACATGTCATGTACTGGAGAATAAAAAGTGTAATCCCGTGTTTGGGGGTTGAGGATCCGCCAAATGTCCACCATTTGCATACCAAACAGTTTAGATTTAAGGGAAGCCAATTGAGAAGCGGGAACCGAGGATCTGCCCGAGGAGGAGTCTGCAACCCTGTCCATTGTGAAATTAAAGTCTCCTGCAGTTACCAATAGGCCTTCTGCGAATTTGGAGAGTTCCGTTAAGTAACTCCTGCATACGCGCACCTGGTCATGATTAGGAAGATACAAGTTTGCCACAGTGAACAGTCGCTCACATATTCGAAGCTTCAAAAATACATAACGCCCCTGAGTATCATATTGGGTAGCAACAACCGAGACCGGAAGAGATTTATGTATAGCTATACTCACTCCTCTGGATTTCGCGTCAGGGTTGGTACTATGGAACCACTGCGTATAGTATCGATGTTTCAGAGTGGGCACATGGTCGGTCCTGAAATGAGTCTCCTGCAAAAGTAAAATCTGAACACGTTGTTTGTGCATATGATGTAGAATTTGCGTGCGTTTTTGCGGGGTATTAAATCCCCGAACATTTAATGAGCAACATTTTAAAGGCTCCATCTAGGAAAGAGGAGGAAGGGTAAGAGGAGACAGGAAAAGAAAGAGTAAGTGAACTAATGGATTCACTACAGACAGTGATCCAGCCCCAAAACTACTCTGTTTAGGGGAAAGAAATTAAAGTAAAGTGTTCAACCGAACACGCCCTAAGTGTGGGTTTGACTGGACTATGGAAGAAGGAAGCTCCCAACCAACTCCCAAATGCCCGACTCCTTGTATAGACACACATGTATATTATCACATTATCACACAACAATGAACCAACAACCCGTAACTGGCTCTTATAAGCCTAGCACCATTGATCTTCATTAAGGGAATCCGCCCCTTAGTTACTATAACCTGTATTGTGTCTAAATGGTTCTCCTTACCATATAGGTACGTATATCCACTGCTATTCTGACTATACCGCCATTTATATAATCCTGACTAGGTTCTCAGGTTCTCATCCTGGGGGAGGGGGGGGGGGCTTGGTGTGTCACTGCCGAGCCTATTATGCTGGATCTATTTATATGCCATTAGCACCATCAACTCCCTCCCACCACATCTCGGGGGTCTGCAGACATGATGCGAGGTGATCCCTATAGACCAAATTGACCCCTTGTCAGAGAGGAGGAATGCATCCCTGATCCCTTACTTGTTGCTTGTTCTAATCTGTAATGCACACATAAATCCCCAATGCAGTCCCCTTCCCCCACTTCTTCAATGCAGCATTTTAGAACATAAAACAGTAAAAAAGTAACCCCAACCACTCCTTGTCAGTGGAGCGTAATGTTCCAGCATCTTATTCCAGCAATCTTGACCTGGTCAGGCCCGACGTCGAGGTAGCCACCATCTGTGCTTCATCTAGACAGTTCTGCAGGGCAGGCCAGTCTTGTAATATGTCTGGCAGGGGGGGCAATTTCTCGGGACCCGTGGAACTGAGTCCAACATATACGACCATGGCTGTCTTAACCGCTGTATAACTCAGTAAGACTCCATAAAGGCCGCCGGCTACGCATCAACGGAGCAATCCCAAGATTCCTGAGAGTCATGAGCGGGAACTCCTGGGCCCTGCACTCTTCTGCGTCTCGCAGGGGTCGAGGAGTGATCCATCCGGTGATTTCGTCTTGGTGTGCGTTGTGGCATGGGAGGAAAATACGGCCACTCTGGGATGGAAATCTGTGGGAGATCTAGTTCCGCGAGGAAATCAGGAATATCTTCCGGTGAATAGACTGTGTACAAGGAAGATCCCCGGCGAACTTGCAGTTGGAAGGGGTATCCCCATGAATACTGGATATATTTTTCCCTGAGTGCTACCAATAGGGGTCTCAGAGCTCTCCTTTTTGCTAAAGTGGAACGAGAAAGATCCGCCAGTAATTGCACTGGAGCCCCGTCAAAGTCCAGTGTACCCCTGTTACGGGCTTGCCTCATGATAGATTCCTTAAGTTGGAAATAGTGGATTCTACACACCACATCACGCGGTCTGGCCAAATCCGTGCTTTTTGGGCCCAGGGTGCGGTGCGCTCTATCAATTTCCACCGGAGAATCCGCAGGTCTTTCCAGCAACATGTTAAATATCCCCTGCAACGTGTGAACGAGATCCTGGGGCCCCGTAGCTTCTGGGATACCCCTGACTCTAATATTGTTTCTCCTATTTCTGTTCTCTGCATCATCCGTCATATCAAACAGCATTTGTATATGTGTAGAGTGTTGATCCAATAAAATTTGTTGGGAGGCCTGATGCTGCTGCAGTTCCTGTGTTTGCACTTCAATAGCTTCCACCGATTCATTAATATGTGTAATGTCCTCTTTTAGGGAACGGATCTCGTTTTTGCATACCGCTTCAAGGCGGGAAATGTAGCCCTCCATATCTTGTTTAGTGGGTATGGCCGCCATTTGTGTCGTTAATGCCTGCAGCTCCGGGCTCATACTACAGTGTAATATCGGGTTAGAGGCTGACTCACCCCTCTGAGGTTCCAACGAGCTATCCTGCGGCTGGTCTGGAGGAGTTGCCGTTCCCCGAGGCGGCGTCCCTGAGGTGCCAGTGCGGTCCGCCATCTTGGAAAGCCGGGCCGGAGATGCAGGTAGGCCTGAATCCGCGAAATAATGAGGTATACCTCTCCTCGTTCTTGTCTGATCGCTTCTTGCGGGTGTCGGGGGTTTGGTGCTTGATCCCCTTCGCATTAGTGCGATGTGTGTCGCAAATAGACGCTGTTAATCGGGTTTGGGAGCAGTCGGAGAGCAGGAGCTCTTACACCACGCGTCTCACCAGTTCCATGTCCAGGCCACGCCCCCCCCAAGACAGCTGTCTTTAATGCAGGCACCAAGTTGATTTGGAGCGTGTAACTGGTCTGGAGGAGGCTGAACTCTTAATGGTTGGTAGGGGATCAAATACTTATTTCTCTGTGCACAATGCAAATAAATTATATCATTTTGACTATGTGATTTTCTTTTTTTTTTTTTATATATAATCTATCTCTCTCACTGGTAAAATTAACCTAGCCTAAAAATTCTAGACTGTTCATGACTTTGACAGTGGGCAAACTTACAAAATCAGCAAGGGATCAAATACTTATTTCCTTCACTGTATATCTAGAACTAACCGCAGAATCCAGGCGGAGACCAGTGGAGTGAGGGTCACGCGAGCGCACAGCTCTCTCTATTCTGTTGTATGGTTGTTATGGAAATAGTCGAGCAGTGCTTGCTCGGCTGTTTCCGTAACTCCCATTGAACAGAATGGAGAGAGCTGCGCGCACGCGTGACCCTCACTCCACTGGTCTCCGCCTGGATTCTGCGGTCAGTTCTAGATATAGGTGCAGATCCTAGAGATTAATAAAAGACTACCCTACAAATTTGCTAAATCATATCCTACGTAGAGTTTATAAAGTATATATATATATATATATATATATATATATATATATATATATACAAATGATTTTTAGTATTAATGCTTTTATTTTTGAGTTTTTGTGTTTTTTTTTTATTTTTTACTTTGTTCCTTCACATTTTCCCCCATTATTTATTTGTCAGTAACTTTGTCACCGAACTATGACTTTCTCTTTTAAACCTGCATTAAAGCTGTCAGTTACGTATGCCTTTCCCCCACCCCCTTTCTTGTCGATATTTGACAGCAAAAGCTTTCTTTTGCTTTTTATCCTTTTTTGTTTGCTTTATGACATAACCAGTGCAAAGTGGCAGCGCTACCCAGTCCTTGTATGTAAAATTTGCTACATTTTTTTGAGACGGGTCATTGCCCATTTTTTGACTCTTTTCTTTATTTGAGTACCGTGTTAAAACTTTTTTTTTTTTTGCAGATGCAAGCTATTCAGGAGCAGCCCGTTGGCTGCATGCAGAGCAGAGGTAAAAGAAAAGGCCTCCCTATTTTGTGATTGCCATAGTAACTCAAACAGTGCCAATGCGTTTGTGGATTTGCTAGGCTGAGGATAGTGATTCTTGTTTCCTGTGCAATCAAGCCCTCTACTGGAGATCGTGGCTTTCATGACACAGGGTTACAGAGAGGACAGTGTGCTTGTAAGGCCTGAAATTAACCATTTCACTTTAAAATAATGCCCATTTGTATCCATTTTGTTCAACATAACAACAGCTGCTGCCATCGCACTGACAGATTTTGGCTTTCCAATCAAAGCTCTATATGACAGATATGAATGAGGCTGAGTCAATTCATCTCAGAGTTCAACTCACAATACTTATTTTGGCATTTTTAACTTGAAAGTGGCTATTTCCAATTCAAATTTGCTCTTTGTAGATGGAATTATTAGGTTTAGGATCAAATTTGCTGTGAAAATTTGTACAAGATTATATATTAATGTGGAATTACCAATAGCCAAAACTGAATGTCATACAATTCTATCAGGGTACAAATATAATTAATATATATTAGTATTTTGTAAGTGCTAATATAATTTAGTAGTAGCATTTATTTTTACCATTCAGAATTTTGGCAGAGTTGTGAGATTTAAAAATGAAATAATAAATTTTTTTATAACAATATGGCACATTTTTGTCGATTTTTGAAATAAATTTTGTTTATTATATACTAGTCCTTCTCAATAAATTAGTATATCATCAAAAAGTTAATTTATTTCAGTAATATTCTAATTTTCTGAGACACTAAATTTTGGGTTTTCATTAACTGTTAGCCATAATCATCAACATTAAAAGAAAAAAATGCTGGAAATAGATCACTCTGTGTGTAATGAATCTATATAATATAGGAGTTTCACTTTTTTCATTGAATTACTGAAATAAATGAACTTTTTGATGATATTCTAATTAGTTGAGAAGGACTAGTATATATTGTCACACTTCACAAAAATCCTCACTGCCAATTGGAGATTATCAAGTAACAGTCTATTGCTGACAGTTCCCCGACTCAAGTTAAGGAAACCAAATGCAAGTCCACAAGTCTCTATTGTGCCTACTCCAGAGATTAAATAATAAGTAACATCATTATATCCTATTGGGTTCTCTAGTAGTTAGGCTCAGTTCACACCACATTTGCGTATGCAGCAGGAAAATCTCCCACTTAAAATGCTGATGTGCCCTTAGATTTTAATGGGCAAATATATTTTTAAAGAGTGTCCTTTCAGCATTCGTCTGGCACCTGTGTGCCCATCAAATACCATAGAGAGAATTTTATCCACTGGAAATAAACTATGAATGTTCCCACTGAAAAACATCAAGCAGAGATCTTGAAAACCTTCAGGAATTTATATAGAAAGTGAATTAGAAAATCGCATAACTTTTAATTATACAAAAAATAACATTAATTTGATGAAACCAGACAACCCCTTTAAGAGCAATACCCTTTTTCAACCAGGACCAATTTGAGTAGCAGAGGAGGAGGGCTTTAACCCCTTCCCGCTCCTAGACGTACTATTAGGTCATGGCAGCTGTATCGTTCGCGCTCCATGACCTAATAGTACGTCACGGGAGTAACGGCCATTTCGGCCGTCCTCCCGACACATGCAGGAGCTGTGACAGCTGCTGTCTCGTACAACAGTTGCCGCAGCTCCTACAGCTGCGGCAAGTCAGGACCCACTATGCTTGCTGTCAGTGAGTAGCTGACAGCTCTGATACACTGTACTACGCTTGTAGTGCAGTGTGTTAGAATGGCAATCAGGGCCTCCTGCCCTCAAGTCCCCTAGTGCGATAAAGTAAAAAAGTAAAAGAAAAAGTAAAAAAAAGTTGTGTAAAAACGTAATAAAAGTAAAAATCCCCCTTTTTCCCTTATCAGTTCTTTATTATGAATAGAAATAGATAAATAAACAAATAAACTTTACATAAATGGTATCACCACGTCCGTAACGGCCTGAACTACAAAATTATTTCGTTATTTATTGTGCACGGTGAACGCCATAAAAGAAAATAACAATAAACCGTACCAGAATCACAATTTTTTTGTCACTTCACCTCCCAAAAATGGAATAAAAAGAGATCAAAAAGTCGCATGTACCTAAAAATGGTACTGATCGAAACTGCAGTTCGTTACGCAAAAAACAAGCCCTCGCACAGCTTTATTGATGGAAAAATAAAAAAGTTCTGGCTCTTAGAAAAAGGTAACACAAAAAAGTAAATGATTTTTTACAAAACGTATTTTATTGTGCAAACGCCATAAGACATAAAAAAACTATAAACATCTGGTATTGCCGTAATCGTATCGCCCCGCAGAATAAAGTGAATGTGTCATTTATAGCGCACGGTGCACGCTGTAAAAAAGAAGGAATAAAAAACAATAGTAGAATTTCTGTCTTTTAGTCACCACGCCACCTAAAAATAGAATAAAAACTGATCAAAAAGTCGGATTCACCCCAAGAAAACTGCAATGAATTCGTCAAGGGGTCTAGTTTCCAAAATAGGGGGGTTTCTACTGTTTTGGCACCACAAGACCTCTTCAAACCGGACATGGTGCCTAATAAAAAGGAGGCCTCAAAATCCTCTAGGTGCTCCTTTGCTTCGGAGGCCGGTGCTTCAGTCCATTACCGCAGTAGGGCCACATGTCGGATATTTCTCAGAACTACAGAATCTGAGCAATACATATTCAGTTGCGTTTCCCTGGTAAAACCTTCTGTTTTACAGAAAAAAATGGAATAAAAAGGATTTTCTGACAAAAAAATATAAATATGTAAATTTCACCTCTAATTTGCTCTAAATTCCTCTGAAACTCCTAAAGGGTTAATAACCTTTCTATATGCTGTTCTGAATACTTTGAGGGGTCTAGTTTCTAAAATGGGGTGTTTGATGGGGGTGTCTAATATATAGGCCCCTTAAAGCAACTTCAGAACTGAACTGGAACCTAAAAAAATTAATTAGGCAATACTTCACTTCTTACATTATACTGATAATGAGCCGTGCCCACCCCGAGATGACCCCAGTTTTGACTGTTTGTATAAACGGAGACCCCCTATTAGACCATTTCAGTGCCCGGTTTTCCAAAGCATACACCCCCGAGAAGTGTATTTCTATTGATGAGTCGCTGGTACATTTTAAAGGGAGGCTTCAATTCCACCAGTACCTGCCGAGTAAGAGGGCAAGGTATGGTGTGAAGATGTATAAGCTGTGCGAGAGTGCATCAGGGTATACATACAAATTTAGGATGTATGAAGGGAACGACACCAGTATTCAGCCCCCAGAATGCCCCCCCCCCCCTTACTGGGAGTTAATGGAAAAATTATGTGGGATTTGGTGCACCCACTGCTGGACCAGGGTTACCACCACTACCTGGATTATTTTTATACCTTCGTCCCACTCTTCAAGTGCCTCGCTTCCAGAAGTCCTGAGGCATGGGGCACTGCTAGAAGAAATCTGAGAGGCCTCCCTAAGACTCTGCTTGGGCAAACACTTAGAAGGGGTGAGAGCAGGGCACATTCTAGCAGCAACATATTGTGTGTCAAGTACAAGACGATAGAGATGTCCTTGTATTAACAACAATACATGGCCACACCAGTACCCATGTACCAATAAGAGGTACCAGTACAGAGACCCCCAAACCAGACTGCATCCTGGACTACAATAGGTACATGGGAGGTGTGGACTTGTCAGATCAAATCCTGAAGCCCTACAGCGCCATGCGGTGTGGTATAAGAAGCTGGCCGTGCACATCATACAGATGGCATTGTACAATGTGTACGTGCTACGTCGATGTGCAGGCCAGAAGGGAACTTTCCTGGAATTTCAAGAGGTGGTTATCAAGAACCTAATCTTTAGGTACCAAGAAGGGGGACACCCAGTACTTCTGGAAGCGAGGCCACACGCATCGTACCAGGGCAACGCTTTCCAGGAGAAGTTCACCAAACTGGCAAGAAGGGAAAAAGTTAGAAGAGGTGCAAAGTCTGCTATAAGAGGGGGATAAGGAAGGACACAATATATCAATCTGACACATGTCCCGAAAAACCAGGGCTCTGTATGTAAGAGTTTTAAAATTTATCATACATCCCTTAGATTTTTAATCTACCCTGACGCACTCCGCACAGCTTATTCCCCTCATCTTTCCCTTCAGAGCCATGCTGTGTGCGCAGGCAGCTGATAACAGCCACATGTAGGGTATTGCCGTACCCAGGAGAACCCACATTACAGTTTATGGGGTGTATATCTCCGGTGGCGCATGCTGGGCACAATATATTGGACACTGAAATGGCATATATGTATAGAAAATTGCAAATCTTACACTGCACCATCTGTTGCGCATAATCTTTTACACAATACCTGTGGGATTAAAATGCTCACTACACCTCTAGATGAATGCCTTAAGGGGTGTAGATTTTAAAATGGGGTCACTTCTTGGGGGTTTCAACTGTACTGGTACCTAGGGGCTTCTGCATACATGACTTAGCACCAAAAAAGCTCCAGTAGGCCAAATGGTGGTCCTTCCCTACTAAGCCTGCCGTGTGCCCAGGCAGCAATAATAGCCACATGTAGGGTATTGCCGTACCCAGGAGAACCCACATTACAGTTTATGGGGTGTATATCTCTGGTGGCGCATGCTAGGCACAATATATGGGACACTGAAATGGCATATATGTATAGAAAATTGCAAAATCTCACTCTGCACCATCTGCTGCGCATTACCTTTTACACAATACCTGTGGGATCAAAATGTTCACTACACCTCTAGATGAATGCCTTAAGGGGTGTAGATTTTAAAATTGGGTCACTTCTTGGGGGTTTCAACTATACGGGTACCTCAGGGGCTTCTGCATACATGACTTAGCACCAGAAAAGCTCCAGTAGGCCAAATGGTGGTCCTTCCCTTCTAAGCCCTGCCGTGTGCCCAGGCAGCAGATAACAGTCACATGTAGGGTAGTGCCGTACCCAGGAGAACCCACATTACAATTTATAGGGTGTATATCTCCGGTGGCGCATGCTGGGAACAATATATTGGACACTGAAATGGCATACATATATAGAAAATTGCAATTCCCACACTGCACCCTCTGCTGTGCATTACCCTTTATACAATACCTGTGGGATCAAAATGCTCACTACACCTCTAGATGAATGCCTTAAGGGGTGTAGTTTCCAAAATGGGGTCACTTCTGGTGGGTTTCCATTGCTTCGATACCTCTGGGGCTTTGAAAATGCGACATGGCATCCGAAAACCAATCCAGCAAAATCTGGACTCCAAAGAGCAATAGCGCTCCTTTCCTTCTGAGCCCTCCCATGGGCCCAAACGGCAGTTTATCATCACAAATGGGGTATTGCTGCACTCAGGACAAATTGGGCAACAAAATGGGGTATTTTATTTCTTTATTTTGAGCCAAAACTACATATTATTGGAAAAAATTAAATTTTGGGTCACTTTTGGGGTATTTCTACTGTTTTGGCACTTCAACACCTCTTCAAACCTGGCATGCTGCCTAAAATATATTCTAATATAAAAGAGGCCCCAAAATGCACTAGGTGCTTCTTTGCTTCTGAGGCTTGTGTTTTAGTCTACGAGCGCACTAGAGCCACATGTGGGACATTTCTAAAAACTGCAGAATCTGGACAATACATATTTAGTAGTGTTTCTCTGGTAAAACCTTCTGTGTTACAGAAAAAAAATTAATAAAATTGAAATTCAGCAAGAAAAATTACCAAATTTCACCTCCACTTTGCTTTAATTGCTGTGAAATGCCTAAAGGGTTAAAAAAACGTTCTAAATGCTGTTTTGAATACTTTGAGGGGTCTAGTTTTTAAACTGGGGTGTTTTATGGGGGTGTCTAATACATAGGCCCCTCAAAGCCACTTCAGAACTGAACAGGTACCTTAAAAAAAAAAGTATTTTTAAATGTTTAAATTTTCTTAAAAATATGAGAAATTGTAACGTCCAAGAAAAATAAAAGAATGTTCAAAAAATGATGCCAATCTAAAGCAGACATATGGGAAATGTGAACTAGTAACTATTTTGGGTGGTATAACCATCTGGTTTACAAGCAGATGCATTTAAATTCAGAAAAACTCTATTATTTCTAAATTTTCTCTAAATTTTGCAGTTTTTCACCAATAAACACTGAACATATCGAACAAATTTTACCACTAACATAAACGTAAAGCCCAATGTCTCACGAGAAAACAATCTCAGAATCGCTTGGATAAGTTTAAGCATTCCGAAATTATTACCACATAAAGTGAAATATGTCAGATTTCAAAAATGGGCTCTGAGCCTTAAGGCCAAAACAAGGCTGCGTCCTTAAGGGGTTAAAGAGGCTCTGTCACCAGATTATAAGTGGCCTATATTGTACATGATGTGATCGGCGCTGTAATGTAGATTACAGCAGTGTTTTTTATTGAGTTACTCAATGGACAACTGAGTGTGTTTTACTTTTTGACCAAGTGGGCGTTGTACAGAGGATTGTATGACGCTGACCAATCAGCGTCATACACTTCTCCCCATTCATTTACACTGCAGATAGCGATATAGCTATATCGCTATCTGCAGCCACATAAACACACTATAACATTACTGCAGTGTCCTGACAATGAATATACATTACCTCCAGCCGGGACGTGATGTGTAATCCGAATCCTGACAACTTCTCTGCACTTCTCTATGAGCTACAGCATAGCAGGCGTAGTCTCGCGAGATTACGATGTAACCTGTCATTTACAGCGAGATCTCGCTGTGCTGTGCTGTAGTCTTACACAGACGCTACAGAAGTGGTCAGGATTCTGATTACACATCACATCCTGGCTGGAGGTAATGTACTGTACATTACAGCGCCGATTACATCGTGTACAATATAGGGAATTTATAATCTGGTGACAGAGCCTCTTTAATAATGCCTGTCCCCACATTGCAACAGACCCTCTGCTCTATATAGTCACAGAATACAGGTGCCCCAAACAATGTTTGTACTCCATTGACTGTGCTTGCAATGCAGCAAGAAATAGAATATCCCACTGTTGCTCTCCATTATTGCTTGAATCGTACTATCTTAAAAGTTAAGCCATTCAGGTACTAGAAACATAATGCATTTCTCTATTAAAGAAGTGTAAATTCACCGAAGATTGCTTTTACCAATATAATATATCGAATATACCGCCGCCACATGTTTGACATTACATGCTGGCTTGGCATTAACCCGTTAGTGACCGCCCATATGCGTGTTTACGATGGTCACTAACGGGCTTAATGTTCAGACATGGCGGAATAGCTGCAGACACTGTCCGCATCAATGCCGCACATAATCCGCGTTGCCGATTCCATTGAGGATTTTGCTAAAATGATAGGTAAAATGCTGCGGATTTGTCGTTGCGGATTCAGGTTCTGATCACACCCTGTTCTCTTTCAAACATTCCATCCCAGTCTGGGTATAGACCTCGACACACACAGGTCCAGCCTTGATCCCGTGTGTTGCGCTCACTATACCCTGCACTGGAGGTGTCCCACAATTCGGGACGGTTATGTACCTGAAAAACAAATAGACAGTGCATATTGAAGTTTGATTTGTACTTATGAATAATGTTCTATATGTTACATGTTTATCTTTGTATAATGTTTACATACTGCAGATGCTGCTATTCAGACATCATACATACAAGTAAACTAGTGAAAACTAATCCGCATCAATTTACTGCACATTTTTGGCAAAGCCGCAACAGAATCTGCAACGCAGATCATGTGCGGCATTGATGCGGACAGTGTCTGCAGAAATACGTCACGTCTGGCCATGCCCTAATAAGAGTGGACACTTCCATATCCATTCGCCTATATCAGGCCATGGTAATAGCTCTGTGTTCATGTAATAAGCCTGGAAGGCGAAAATGGAAGTTTTCTCTTCCTCATCAGAAAGATAAAATATCCTGTTCCTGAAAGAAATCCGCAACCAACGCAACATACAGCAAATCCGCAACACACATTACATCTGCGGATTTCATTGCGTAATTTTGAAACTCCATTGAAGGTAATGGGGAAATTCCGCAACAACTCCGCAACAGACAGTGCATGCTGCGGTCTGAAAATTCCGCACCGCAGCCTATGTTCCGCAGCGGAGTTTTCCGCAACGTCCGCAGCGGAATTCCACGGCAATTCCTCCACGTCTGAACGTGCACTAAGTCTGAATTCACACGAGCATGTTCGGTCCGTAATGGACGGAACGTATTTCGGCCGCAAGTCCCGGACCGAACACACTGCAGGGAGCCTGGCTCCTAGCATCATAGTTATATACGACGCTAGGAGTCCCTGCCTCGCTGTGGGACAACTGTCCCGTACTGTAATCATGTTTTCAGTACGGGACAGTAGTTCCACGGAGAGGCTGGGACTCCTAGCGTCATACAAAATTATGATGCTAGGAGCCCGGCTCCCTGCAGTGTGTTCGGTCCGGGACTTGCGGCCGAAATACGTTCCGTCTTTTTGGGACTGAACATGCTGCTCTCAGCTACAGGAGGTAGCTGAGGGCTCTGAGCAATCCTGCTCGAGTAGGAGGAATCAAAATCAGCATCGATCCTGTCCGTTTAACCCCTCAGAAGCGGCAGTCAATAGCGACTGCCGCATCTCAGTGGTTTTAGAGGGAGGGGGCCCCCTCTCTCACCCCATCAGCACACCCGCGATAATTTTTGTGGCAGCCGTGGGCACTATAAAAGGCCCCAGGTCTGCCTTTAGAGAATTTCTGTTAGCCAGAGGCATGGCCTAACAGATGCTTGTCAGTTTTAGGGTATGTTCACACACAAACTCAAAAACGTCTCAAAATACGTAGCTGTTTTCAAGGGAAAACAGCTCCTGATTTTCAAAAGTTTTTATGACACTCGCGATTTTCACAGCATTTTTCACAGCGTTTTTTACGGCCGTTCTTGGAGCTGTTTTCTATAGAGTCTATGAAAAACAGCTCCAAAAATGGCCCAAGAAGTGACAGGCACTTCTTTTTCGCGGTCATTGTTTTACGCGGCCTTTTTTCAAAACGGCCCATCGGAACAGAACGCCGTTTTTCCCATTGCAATCAATCGGCAGATGTTTGGTGGCGTTCTGCTTCCGATTTTTTGGCCGTTTTTCGACCCGAAAAACGGACAAAAATATCCAGTGTGAACAAACCCTTAGGCCATGTTCAGACGTGGCAGAATTTTTCCGCTGAAAATATTGCTGCAGATTCTTTGCGAATTTGCAGCAACATTTTCATATTTGACAGGTAATTCAGACGTTGTAGATATCACAGCAGACTTGCTGTAGATTTCAGCCTTTCAAATGCAAATGAAGTTTTACGCAGTGAAAGTCCGCTTCTTCTCTGCAACATAATGAGCATGCTGCGGAGGGAAAATTCCACACAGTTATTTTCCGCAATCCAACACGTATTTGCTGCAGGATCCACAGCAGAAATTCGAGTCTTATCTTGGATTTCTGCTGAGGATTAGCAGTTTGCTGTGCGGTGGATCTGCACACGGATTATCTTCATTCAATGAGGCTAATCCACGTGGAAATCCGCCGGTATTGCACACAGATGCGGATTTCTCATTTAAATTAATGGGAGGCAGATTTCGTGCGAAATTTGGCACGGATTTTGGCGCAGGAAAATTCCCTTGAAATCCTGAATGTATGAGCAGGGCCTTAAGTGTTAGAAGCCTATGTCGGGGGTTCTAATAGGAGTTTCTGCATTTTTGGTGCCAAAAATGGAGCAGCATGCAGTTATATTCTTGTATTCAATACAATGAAAGCACTCGATGGAACCCTGAACCCCATTATAAATCAAAAGAATCCATTGGTCATCATTTGGATACATCATATGTCGGATCCGTCTCAGCGTCATGTATCATCTCATGCAGGGCCTGAGGGAGCAGTTACACGACTCAGAATTTCAAAGAACACCAAGGAGAGAAGCCATGCGCCACCTCTTCTAAGTTATATTACAAAATAAGAGTAATAAAATGTGAACTCTATGAAAGACTTCAGTTACACGGAGCATATATTTCCTCAATGTGCCTGTATCCTAATATTTAATGCCCCTAGACATAATAGTACATCAAAGGCCTCAGGTAGCTGAGGCACATTCAAGTACTATAGCGTCAATGTGATTAGTGCTGCTACTGTGCCCGCAGGATCACTGTTAGGGGGACAGCTGTAATACACCGCCTCACTCCTGCACCAACTGCCGGGATCAGAGAAAACTCTGATCCCAGCAGTTAAACTGTTCAGTGCCACAAATAATATCTGCTGACATAACTGTACAAGGGGGACCCCCCTTGTACCCATGATCACCGAGGGCTGGCATCCCTATGGAGAGAGCCTGGGGTACCCAGGGCTGTCTCTCGTAAAATCCTGTTAGCATACCACTGGTATGCCCTAACAGGATAAAAATTACACCAAACTTTTCTTTAAAAATACAATTTTATCGATGCCGCAAAGGCATTCGATAGAGTGAGCTGGTTATACATTGAAAAGGTCTTGCTAAAATTTGGGATCCCTAGAGCTTTCATTACGGCTATCCTCTCTCTATATTCGAATCCCTCGGCTCGTATTCAGATCAATGGTTCCCTATCAGAACGTTTCTTCATAAGAAACGGCACTAGGCAGAGGTGTTCACTGTCACCAACCCTCTTCATATTAGTGATAGAAACTTTGATCAACAAAATTAGACAGGATCCGACTGTTCAGGGTCTCAAGGTGGGGAATTTCACACCTCAAACAGCAGCTTTTGCTGATGACTTATTATTATTTACCACCGATCCCCAGACTGCCCTTCCCTCGTTCATGTGAATCTTTGAGCAATTTGGTCATGTATCCAATTTTAAAATTAATTATAGCAAGTCGGAAGCTCTCAATATAACACTTCCTAAAAGTCAAGTAGAGCATCTGAGAACGACTTCCTTTATAAACTGGCCTGATGACTCCATCAGGTATTTAGAAATTCGAGTACCAGCTGACCCAAAAAATGCTTTCAAACTCAATTACCCACCCCTATTGAAATCGTTCCAGACAAAACTGGATTCCTGGAATAATATTCTCACAACCTTAATTCTCCCACAAATTCTTTATTTGACACAAGTTTTACCGTTGGATATACCAGCCTCGTACTTCCATAAATTCCAGAGGATTTTCTCAAAATTTTTATGGGTGGGATCTGCACATATTTGATACCCCATAACCGTCACAACATGTACTCTAAATATATACACTTATTTTAAGTCGGCGATGAACAACATATATATATATATATAACATGGCAAAATGGCGTTTTGTTTTGTTTTTTTACTTGTACCTCCTCCCCCAAATTAAACTAATAAAAAATAAATGCCAAATAGCTTGGTATTTAAGGGTCTTTTATACTTTTATAAGATGGTTGGATAGAAAGGGATGGATAGATAGATAGATAGATAGATAGATAGATAGATAGATAGATAGATAGATAGATAGATAGATAGATAGATAGATAGATAGATAGATAGATAGATAGATAGATAGATAGATAGATAGATAGATAGATAGATAGATAGATAGATAGTACTCACAAACATGTATATATACAGTAAGCAATAATAAATATGTCACAACAAGCTTTTTTCTTTATTCAGAGATGAATGAATGCATTGATTCTGCCTGCATTGTATCCATTCCGCTAAGAAGCATAAGTCAGAGTGGAGTGTGTAGCCTAAACCCCTTAAGAACACCCTATAAATGCAGCGTCCGTAATGTGATTATACTTGTAAAGCCGACTGGTTGGGGGAATTTGCATAGTTTACAATTGAAAATATATTCTTTTCTAGATTTGAAGTTGAAAGTTCATGTTGCAGTCCATATTTATTCTATAGAAACAGAAAACAATAGAACCATTTTATTTACTGTGGCTGGGAAGAAATAGATGACCTCAGGCATAGCTCCTTAGGCTGGTACGAAATAATCTGCAGCCATCATTTATCTATCTTTATCCTACTGATTATTTCTAGACCCGTTCTTGGTTGGAAAATATACTCATTTAATGAACATTTTGAGCATTTAATTTGAACTTTGGGCAAACATTAGTGCCACCCTATAAAGATATTACATTCATTTCTATGACCTGATGTGGTTCTATCTGCATAGATTTAATATTTTCTCTCTATATTTTTATACCATATACTTATGGCAGTCTAGTAAAAAAGATATAAGTGTAACTTTTAAAAATCCCAACAGCCCTGCAGGCCATCAGAATGCTCATGTGGTTAAAGGGATTATATTATATATTAAAAGTGTTAAAACAAATCTGAAATAGCTATTCAATGTTCAGCTATCACATTAAACCTCCTGTCTAATGTTGTGTAGGTCTCCCTTTTCTCCCCAAAACAACTGCGACCCGTCGAGTCATGAACTCCACAAAACCTCTGAAAGTGTCCTGTGTTATCTGGCACCAAGACGTTAGTAGCAGATTTTTTAAGTACTGTAAATTGCGAGGTGAGGCCTCCATGGATCGGACTGGTTTTTCAATCACATCACACAGATGCCTAATCGGACTAAATCTGGGGAATTTGGAGGCCAAGTCATCACCTTAAATTCAACACCCGTCCTGCACGAAGCCTGTGATCCTGTCAGCAAGGAGGATGGTGAGTATCTCTGTGTGTCTGTGTGTATACAGTATGTGTCTATGTGTTTTTATGTGTATACGTTACAGTGTGTGTGTGTGTGTGTGTGTGTGTGTGTGTGTGTGTGTGTGTATGTGTGTTTGACTTTTTGTAAAAGTGTGTGTTCAATATTAAAATAGAACAGATAAGACAAAGATATCTGTGCTGCCCCCTATATACCCTGCTGCCCACTATATACCCTGCTGTCACTATATATCCTGCTGTCCCCTATATATCCTGCTGCCCCCTATATATCCTGCTGCCCCTTATATAACCTGCTGCCCCTTATATACCCTGCTGCCCCTTATATACCCTGCTGTCCCTTATATGCCCTGGTGCCCCTTATATAACCAGCTGCCCCTTATATAACCAGCTGCCCCTTATATAACCTGCTGCCCCTTATATAACTTACTGCCCCCTATACACCCTGCTGCCCCTTATATACTCTGCTGCCCCTTATATACTCTGCTGCTCCTATGTACCCTGCTGCCCCTTATAGACCCTGCTGCCCCTTATAGACCCTGCTGCCCCTTATATACTCTGCTGCACATATATATATATATATATATATATATATATATATATATATATATATATATATATGCGTGTGTGTGTGTGTGTGTGTGTGTGTTTATATGTGGCTGTGGGTATAGTTATCATCTACGACATTATCTGTACCCAGAGAGTTATCACTGTGTTATCAGCGGTGTTACATAGGACTGCAGGTAACATCTACGACATTATCTGTACTCAGAGAGTTATCACTGTGTTATCTGTTGTGTTACATAGGACTGCAGGTAACATCTATTAAATTATCTGTACTCAGAGAGTTATCAGTGTGTTATCAGCAGTGTTACATAGGACTGCAGGTAACATCTACTTCATTATCTGTACTCAGAGAGTTATAACTGTGCTATCTGTGATGTTACATAGGACTGCAGGTAACGTCTACTACATTATCTATACTCAGAGAGTTATCACTGTGCTATCTGTGATGTTACATAGGACTGCAGGTAATGTCTACTACATTATCTGTACTCAGTTATTACTGTGTGTTATCTGTGGTGTTACATAGGACTGCAGGTAACATGTACTACATTATCTGTACTTGGTATATATGGATCTGTTTGTGAATGTGTCTTTGTGCTTGTATATATGTGCCTTTTATGTATTTGTATATGTTCCTGTCTGTGTATTTATCTGCCGGTGTGCGTGTGTGTGTGTGTGTGTGTGTGTATGTGTCTGTACGTCTATATATTTACCTGTATGTATATATTCCAGATGTGTGTATGTATATTTGCCTGTATGTTTAAATATCTGTCTTTATGTATGTACAGTATATATGTTCCAGTATGTGCGTGTCTATACAGTATATGTAGTTAATTTTTTGGTTTGTGTAGGGGGCGGCAATAGAGAGTCCCGTACAGGGTGCCTTCCAACCTAAGGCCGGCCCTGCTTCTGTGTACTCTGATACCTTTCTATCATAGCCAGAACTAACTTTTTCAGCAATTTGTGCTACAGTAGCTCTTCTGTGGGATCTACCATCAGAAGCTCTATACACCAGTGGCTGAGGAGGGGGCACGGAGAGCTCTCAGACATGTCCCATAATAGGACCTTATATGCTGACATTGGTTTCTATGTTAGTATCTCTTAAGTAAACAAGGTTGAAGGTTTACAGCAACAAAGGTCCAGCAGAAGACAAACCCATTTGGAGGTGACTTTGAAACCAATCACTTGACACTAGGGTCTATTTCTTTTGGATCACAGATAACCTATTAGATCATATTGATGATATGTTCCGTGTGTAGGATAATAACAGCAGTTTACAATGCAATTAAAAATGGATGTGTGCCTGTGCGGCAGAGAATGAGGCATCAGGATTTTTTCCTAAAATAACCTAGTCCAACACTACGGCATCCACTCAGTGGCGGATTAAGTAGACCATAGGCCATGGCTGTTACCCATACTTTTGCCGCCCTTCTCCACCACCGCCCTGCCACGCCGTAACTATTGTTAACTCCACCTTTTTGTGCAAGCATTAACAAATGGGTGTTACGATTCCCCTTGTCAAAGGGCTGTGTCCCTACATACTGACAGTTTCCAACCATCGCTGGCTGTATCACATTGTGCAGGGACACATACTCCTGACAAGGGGAATGGTAACACCCATTTGTCTATGAGTCCTGGACTGCACAAAGACTTTTTGGTAAATACAAGGATTTCCTATAATAAACACGTCAGTAGATGTGACAGATTCTCTATAAATCAATGACTCACAGGTGACAACTTCTCAGATTCTAGTAGTTTTTTTCCTCTTTTCTTCTTCATCCGGTCCAGACTTTATGACGACTTCTCCTGGCCATGACCCATTTCTGCAGAATTTACCACTCAGAGGTCTTCGGTTCCCAACTTTTCCAACATTTCCACACCTATAAACGAACATAAAATTATCATGGTGCCACACACTGTGCTCCTAAATATAATAGCACCATGAATAAAATATAATAGCCCCTGAATAAAATAGTGCCAAACACTGTGTCCCTGAATATAATTGTGTCAAACATTGTCAAGTAAAGCACCACACACACACAGCCCCCTGTAGATAGCGCCTCACACAGCTCCTGTGGATAGCATCACACCCACCCCCCCCCCCCCCCGTAGATAGCACCACACACATCCATCACCCTGTAGACAGCATCACAAACAGTCCCCCTATAGTTAGCGCCACACACATCCTCCTGTAGGCAGCATCACACACAGCCCCCCTGCAGAGAGACCCCATACACACCCCTGTGGATAGTGCTACCCACACCCCCCTGTAGATAGAGCCATACACAGCCTCCTGTAGATAGCGCCACATACAGCCCCCTGTAGATAGTACCACACACAGCCCCCTGTAGATAGCATCACACACAGCCCCCTGTAGATAGCGCCACACAGCCCCCCTATAGATAGGCCACACAGACCCCCTGTAGATAGTGCACATAGCCCTGTGTAGGTAGTGCCCCACACAACCCCTGTAGATAGCGCCACACACAGCCCCTGTAGATAGCACCACACAGCCCTCACCCTCTTGTAAATAGCTCCACACAGCCCCCCTTGTATATAGTGACACACAGCCCCCTTATATATAGTGCCACACAGCCCCCCTTGTATGTAGTGCCACACAGCCCCCTCTTGTATATAGTGCTACACAGCAATCCCCCCATGTATATTGCCACATAGCCCCATTTCCGCGACGGATGGAGCGCTGCACAGCCTCCGGGCGGGACGCTTGCGCAGACCAGCATGATGCAGTGACGTCACCACGCCAGCCTGCGTAAGGGATTCTTCCCAGCGCCTTATAGGCTGCAGGCCTAATGTGGCTTGCAGCCTATAGTACTCATTTGTATCTGCGTCATGAGGACGCAGATACAAGTGAATGTGGCTGTCTCTAGCACCGGGGGCCCCCTCCGGTGCTAGCGACGCCACCGGGCATGAGGAGGCCCATGCCGTCTGGCACATAAATGTTATCGGCCGGCCCAGTTTCCCCCCTAACGCCGGCCCTGTCAGAGCCTTGGGCCCCAGGCGGCAGTCCAACCCCGCCCTTATGAGGATTCACTACTGAAGCCACTATGGGACAGGATCATTGTACCTTTTTGGGATGAAAAAAAACAAAGTGGTGGCTTCCTGCTACAGTAAATATTGCTTGAATAGAAGGAAAAAACGGCTGGCACTGCTGAACCAGAATCACTGGTATGAACGGAGCATATAAAAATGGTCTTCTTATCTTTGCTGATTGTAGCAGCTACGTTGCCTAGGGGTGCTCATAGATCAGTACAGCACAATGGAACTTGAATCAAACAAGTAGAAATATCGAGGCACTCACCGGATTGCAACAAACTTCTTTATTTCTGGATCTCGGTCAGGATGTGGAATTAAGCTTAATTCCACATCCTGACCGAGATCCAGAAATAAAGAAGTTTGTTGCAATCCGGTGAGTGCCTCGATATTTCTACTTGTTTTATTCCTGCTACAGTACCTGGCACTGCTATGTGTGTACTCTTCTGAGCAGAAAATCTGATCGCAGCTCAAGTAGAAGCAGTAATATTGCTGTTGTCATTACTACAGTTCCGTTTTCTGTTAACATAGTAAGGGGGCATTCTTGACTTTGCCCCATGAATTTTAGTTATATCCATAGTCCTTTTGTGTGCATATTTATATTCATGGTGGTCATAGAAGATGGTCCTACCCATTACGGCGTAAAGATAAAAAAAAATACTTCCAGGACATCTAACGTGGCAGTAACCAATACATTAGCCCTTTTATTGTCAAAAAGTTGGAGCTGAGAGTGTCCATCTGGCAAAATATAGTCATAAAATAATTCACCACCACAATTCTCAGTTCAGTCCTTGAGGCCAGGATCACACAAACAGTTTTGATGCAGTTTTTATTCAAACACAGGAGTGGACACAAAGACACAGAGATTCATCAGTCTTTTCTTTATACCTTTACTTTCATATGGATCCACTTCTGGCTTTGGCTTAAAAAAACTGAGCCAAAAACTGCACCAAAACAGTACGTGTGATCCTGGCCTTACGGTTAGCTTGCATGTTTTGAAGCAACACACAAGGATATATATCAATTGTTGAAGATTGACCGGTGACGTAGTAGTAGAGCATACCAAGGCTGTAACCACATTCAGGGGCGTAACTAGGAAAGACTGGGCCCCATAGCAAACTCTGGCCCGGGGCCCCCCCTGGTGCTACAAGCAGCCCCCCTTATAAATAGTGCCCCCTGTAGAATGTGCCATACAGCTCCCCTGTAGACAGTGCTATATAGCCCCGCCTATAGACAGTGTCACACCCCATTTGTAGATAGCGCCCCTACCTCCTCCTTGTAGATAGTGCCATACAGCCCCACTCTAGATATCGCCATAAAGCCCCCACTGTATACAGCGCTATACAGCTCCCACTGTATATAGTGCCACACAGCCCCCTTCCCTTGTATATAGTGCAACACAGCCCCCCTTAATAGAAAGTGCAGCACATCCCCCCCCCCACTTAGTAGAAAGTGCCACACACAGACCCCTGTAGATTGCGCCACACTGAGCCTCCTGTAGATAGAGCCACAGTCCTCCCCCTTGTAAATAGTGCCATACAGTTCCCACTTGTGTATAGTGCCACACAGCTCCCCCTTGTGTATAGCGCCACACAGCTCCCCCTTGTGTATAGTGCCACACAGCTCCTCCTTGTGTATAGTGCCACGCAGCGCCCCTTTGTGTATAGTGCCACAAAGCCCACCCGTGTGTATAGTGCCACACAGCCCCCCCCCTTGTGTATAGTGCCACAAGGCAATGGCGCATCCGAGAAAGTTGTATCAGCCAGGGAGACGTCACTCAAATATGGAAAGGTGGGTTTGGAGGCAGGACTATGTGACTCTTCAGGATAGCGGCACTGCCACATGACCCTCTAATGAGCAATTAGCATATAGTATGTGACGTTTTAAAAATAGATTTTAAGAATTTTGCTGCATCTGAAAAAAACATACAAGGGAATGTTTGGAAATATTGTCAGGTCATGTATTACCGCATGGTGGCAGTTCAAGGGGTTAAAGCTACCTGACAGATTCCCATTAAATATACAATGAATTGAGAACAATTCCATCTGCCCTGCAATTTTGTTATTATAAATATATCCTACATAATTACAGATCCAGAACCAAGCTCTGACATATATACAGTACCACAACCAAGCTCAGTACATAAATACAGCAATAGAACCAAGCTCAGTACATCAATTCAGCACTAGAACCAAACTCTGACATATATACAGCACTAGACCCAAGCTCATACATGTATACGGCACAAGAGCCAAGCTCATACATATATAAAGCCCCAGAACCAACCTCAGTACATAAATACAGCACTAGAACCAAGCTCATACATACACTACCGTTCAAAAGTTTAGGGTCACTTAGAAATTTCCTTATTTTTGCAAGAAAAGCACAGTTTTTTTCAATGAAGATAACATTAAATTAATCAGAAATACACTCTATACATTGTTAATGTGGTAAATGACTATTCTAGCTGCAAACGTCTGTTTTTTAATGCAATATCTACATAGGTGTATAGAGGCCCATTTCCAGCAACCATCACTCCAGTGTTCTAATGGTACATTGTGCTTGCTAACTGTGTTAGACGGCTAATGGATGATTAGAAAACACTTGAAAACCCTTGTGCAATTATGTTAGCACCGCTGTAAACAGTTTTGCTGTTTAGAGGAGCTATAAAACTGACCTTCCTTTGAGCTAGTTGAGAATCTGGAGCATTACATTTGTGGGTTCGATTAATCTCTCAAAATGGCTAGAAAAAAAGAGCTTTCATGTGAAACTCGACAGTCTATTCTTGTTCTTAGAAATGAAGGCTATTCCATGCGAGAAATTGCAGAGAAACTGAAGATTTCCTACAACGGTGTGTACTACTCCTTTCAGAGGACAGCACAAACAGGCTATAACCAGAGTAGAAAGAGAAGTGGGAGGCCCCGCTGCACAACTGAGCAACAAGACAAGTACATTAGAGTCTCTAGTTTGAGAAATAGACGCCTCACAGGTCCTCAACTGGCAGCTTCATTAAATAGTACCCGCAAAACACCAGTGTCAACGTCTACAGTGAAGAGGCGACTCCGGGATGCTGGCCTTCAGGGCAGAGTGGCAAAGAAAAAGCCATATCTGAGACTGGCTAATAAAAGGAAAAGATTAATATGGGCAAAAGCACACAGACATTGGACAGAGGAAGATTGGAAAAAAGTGTTATGGACAGACGAATCGAAGTATAGCTGTTTGGATCACACAGAAGAACATTTGTGAGACGCAGAACAACTGAAAAGATGCTGGAAGAGTGCCTGACGCCATCTGTCAAGCATGGTGGAGGTAATGTGATGGTCTGGGGTTGCTTTGGTGCTGGTAAAGTGGGAGATTTGTACAAGGTAAAAGGGATTTTGAATAAGGAAGGCTATCACTCCATTTTGCAATGCCATACCCTGTGGACAGTGCTTGATTGGAGCCAATTTCATCCTACAACAGGACAATGACCCAAAGCACACCTCCAAATTATGCAAGAACTATTTAGGGAAGAAGCAGGCAGCTGGAATTCTATCTGTAATGGAGTGACCAGCGCAGTCACCAGATCTCAACCCCATAGAGCTGTTGTGGGAGCAGCTTGACCGTATGGTACGCAAGAAGTGCCCATCAAGCCAATCCAACTTGTGGGAGGGGCTTCTGGAAGCATGGGGTGAAATTTCTCCAGATTACCTCAGCAAATTAACAGCTAGAATGCCAAAGGTCTGCAATGCTGTAATTGCTGCAAATGGAGCATTCTTTGACGAAAGCAAAGTTTGAAGGAGAAAATTATTATTTCAAATAAAAATCATTATTTCTAACCTTGTCCATGTCTTGACTATATTTTCTAGTCACTTTGCAACTCATTTGATAAATATAAGTGCGAGTTATCATGGAAAACACAAAATTGTCTGGGTGACCCCAAACTTTTGAACGGTAGTGTATATACGGCACGAGAGCCAATCTCAATACATATATACAGGATCAGAACCAACCTCAGTACATAAATACAGCACTAGAACGAAGCTCTGACATATATACTGCACCAGAATCAACCTCAGTACATAAATACAGCACTAGAACCAAGTTAAGTACATATAGACAGCACCTGAACCAAGCTCAGTACATAAATACAGCACTAGAACCAAGCTCATACATGTATACGGCACGAGAGCCAAGCTCATACATATATAAAGCACCAGAACCAACCTCAGTACATAAATACAGCACTAGAACCAAACTCATTACATATACTGTATACACAGCACCAAAACCAATCTCATACGTGTATACAGCGCCAGAACAAAGCTCAGTACTTACATACAGCATCAGAACCAAGCTCAGTACATATATACAACACCAGAACAAATACAGCTCAATTTAGTGCAACCCCTGACGTATAGGTTTGTACGGTGTAAAACTACAGCTCCCAGCTTCACAAAAAAAAAAAATCATATAATCATCTCACTGCAGATTATACAGTGACTACAGTGCTGATTAGAGGCAGAATAAACATTTACATTAAGTCACTCACCGGTGATGTCTCAGATTCTAGTTCTTTTCTTCTCCCTCCGGTCCAGACATCTATGATGGATTTCTACCGGCCATGACCCATTTCTGCAGTTTTCCACTCAGATGTCTTCAGTTTCTCACTTTTAAAACATTTCTGCACCTATAAACAAAGTTAAAATTCTCAACACCTCTAAATATAATAAAGCGCCATACACTGTGTCCCTGATTATAATAGTACCATACACTGTCTCACACACACACACACACACACACACACACACACACACACACACACACACACACACACACATACACCGTGCCCCCTATAGATAGTGCCCCCATAGCCCCTTGTAGATAGTGACCCCCATAGAGCCTCTGTAGATAGTGAACTACATAGAAGCCCCTGTAGATAGTGCCCATGTTAGGGATCTGCCAGGTACTACGTCTAGGTATACTCCTGGGATTAATCAATCCACACCTGAGGCCAGACCTGTTAGACTGACACCGTCTCCCACCAACCAGGGTGGCAGGCTCAGGAGTGGGAGAGCCTATCGCGGCCTGGTCAGTCGGAGTTAGCTCCGCCCCCTGTCCTTTATTACCTGCCGTGTTCTCTTCCTCAGTGCTTGTAATTCTTCTGGATTCCTGGCCCCACTGCTGCTTGCTCCAGCTTGCTCCAGCTTGCTCCAGCCTGCTTCTGCCTTGCTGCAGTTCCGCTTAACCTGCTTCGCTTTGCCCCTGGCTTGCTTCTCCGTGCTCACGTTGGTATACTCCACTTCATCCTGGTCCTGACTATTCATTCACCGCTCCGTTTCCTCGCGGCGTTCCGTGGGCTACTGCCCCTTCCCTTGCGTGTTCCCTGTTTGTTCTCCCGTGCACTTAGACAGCGTAGGGACCGCCGCCCAGTTGTACCCCGTCGCCTAGGGCGGGTCGTTTCAAGTAGGCAGGGACAGGGCGGTGGGTAGATTAGGGCTCACTTTCCCTTCACCTCCTTCGTGCCATTACATAATTACAAGCCCATACCTAGTCTACCATTCTCCTACGCTGACGCTATCATGGACCCCCTTGAGACCCTGACCCAGCAGATGCAGGGCCTCTCCCTACAGGTCCAGGCCCTGGCCCAGAGGGTCAACCAGGGTGACGCTGCCTTAGTAGTATCCCTCACCTCACCTCTAGAACCCGACCTCAAGTTACCTGACCGGTTCTCAGGGGACCGTAAGACGTTTCTCTCCTTCCGGGAGAGTTGCAGACTGTATTTCCGCCTAAAACCCCACTCCTCAGGTTCCGAGAACCAGCGGGTGGGTATCATCATATCCCAACTCCAGGAAGGGCCCCAAGAGTGGGCCTTCTCCTTGGCTCCTGACGCCCCTGAACTTTCCTCTGTTGATCGTTTTTTCTCTGCCCTCGGACTCCTTTACGACGAGACTGACAGGACTGCTTTAGCCGAGAGTCAGCTGGTGACCTTACGTCAGGGTAGGAGACCGGTTGAGGAATACTGTTCTGATTTTAGAAAGTGGTGCGTAGCTTCTCGGTGGAACGATCCGGCCCTAAAATGCCAGTTTAGGTTAGGATTATCTGACGCCCTGAAGGATCTGCTGGTTAGCTACCCCTCTTCTGACTCCCTTGACCAGGTTATGGCCCTAGCAGTACGACTTGACCGACGTCTCAGGGAACGTCAGCTTGAACGTTTCAATGTGCTCCCCTCTGACTTTTCTGCGATCCCCCCCCCCGAGGTCCCGTCCCCTCGCCCCTCCACGGAGGACTCGGAGGTACCTATGCAACTCGGGGCCTCCATGTCCCCTCGACAACGTAGGGAGTTTCGCAGAATGAATGGTCTCTGCTTCTACTGTGGGGACGACAAGCATCTACTGAACACCTGTCCCAGGCGCAAGAATAAAAAGCCAGAAAACTTCCGCGCCTAAGGGATCATCGGGGAGGTCACTTGGGCGCACAGACAATTGTAGGAGAAAAATGCGGATCATTCCAGGGGCGCTGCTGTGTGGTGATAATAATTGGGAGCGAAATCCAGAGGTATTGATAAGTTCAATTTAATTGCATGAGTGGCTACGCGTTTCAACGACGGACAGTCGTCTTCATCAGGCCATGTATATATTACAAGTAACAAAGCTTATATAGTGTCTAGGTTCATTATCCCAGGAGTGAAAAAACCGCCAAATCTGTAAAAGGTCAAGGTGCGATCGTGACGTCACACCCGGCTTTTTTCACAATGAAAGCGCGAAGCAACAAAATACAATTTAAAATTAGTATAAAATCACATATAAAAGAACAGTTTAAACAGACGAAGGGGTGAGGGTTGGGAACAGCGATAATAAATGCATGAAAATACATTGTTAAGTAAAATATTCACAAAAAATATATACAAAAAATATATATATAATGTCTTTAATATACAGATATAAAAAAACATACCCTAGTCAGTTAACAGGGTATGGTGAGACCAATGAGGTAAGTGTATGAAATAGTAAAGATTGTTTTAACGTAAGGCTATAGTAAAAATCAGTTTATTGCTGGTTTGCAGAGCGAGAAGCCGGGACGCGGTCTCGTTGCCAAGGTAACCAAGCAGAGAGTGAAGCAACGGAACAGATGGAGTGGTTCGTGCTTGCTATAGGTGAGATATTAAGAGTTTAAATAGGATAAGATATACATTGTAGGATTGGTGAAAAAAAGTTATTAGTCTAAATGATTTACAAGGATAGATCAAAAATTCCGGAGCTCTTTAAAATGAACAGTTCTATATTGAGGAGTTTTATTTTGGGTAGAAATACGGAGTGTATTTTTAGCTCAAATATGTATTTCTATAATAGAAATAGTAGGTTATAAGTTTCTCGAAATATAAACTAATAGTCTGTAAAAACTCTTGCTTATATTACTAGGTTGCTAATGTCGGGCAGTCGGACTTGAGGAACCAAACGGGACGGGAACGAAACGGGCAAGGCATGCCACAGGTGAGTGGATACCTAGGAAAATAATTATTAATCTTCATGTTTAAGGATGTTAATTTAAGCATTATTTCATGTTTACTATTTCAATAAAGGAAGGAAGCCTCTGTATGGATGAACTTAGTGGATAGCGAAGTAGTAGAAAAAGAGCGTATAGTGTATCAGTAAATATTTGTATTTAGATTCAAGTGTTTAATTTACGGTATAGCGGATAATGAGGATGTGGGTTAGTCTAATGTAGATTCAGAGATATCGTTTAGGCCCTCTGGATGTAGTGTCTGTAGTTTAAATATCCAGTAGTTTTCCCTCTGTTTAAGCCTATTGAATCTATTGGGAACATCATGTTGTATGCTTTCAATAGGTGTAACTGTGATTTGATCGAATTGGCATTTATGTGCATGGGTGAAATGGCGTGAAACACTATGTTTTAAGAAACCTGTTCTCACATTAAATCTGTGTTTATTTACTCTGGCTCTTAAGCACTGTGTTGTCCTCCCTACGTATTGGAGTTGGCATGTACATTCCATCAAATAGATTACATAGGTGCTGCTGCAACTTAGGGGTGATTTAATTGTAAAAGACTCTTTCGTAACCGTTGATATATAGGTATATTTTTTATTACTGATACTATTGCAGCATAGACATCGCGGGTGGCCACATTTGAATGATCCATTAGGTCTAGATAAAAAGCTAGTTAGTAATGCTTGATCCAACCCCCTCTGAACTTGGGCGCACAGGTATTTCCCGTTAATGTGAAACGCAATAAAATTTTGCTACCCTTTCAGGTCTCGTTTGCTGGCCGGTCTGCCACGGGCAGTGCTTTCGTGGATTCTGGCTCATCTGCTAATATCATGTCTGTGGAATTTGCTATGTCTCTAAAGATGCCTTTTATTGATTTACCTTATCCTATCCCTGTAGTAGGTATCGACTCAACCCCCCTTGCTAATGGTTATTTTACTCAGCATACTCCTGTTTTTGAACTCCTGGTTGGCTCCATGCATTTGGAGCAGTGCTCTGTACTGGTGATGCAGGGATTATCGTCTGATCTGGTATTAGGTCTTCCCTGGTTGCAGTTGCATAATCCCACGTTTGATTGGAATACTGGGGAGCTTACCAAATGGGGTAATGAATGTCTTATGTCATGTCTTTCTGTTAACTCTATTTCTCCCCGGGAGGAGGTAAACACGCTTCCTGAGTTTGTTCAGGACTTCGCCGATGTGTTTTCTAAGGAGGCCTCCGAGGTGTTGCCCTCCCATAGAGATTACGATTGCGCCATCGATTTGGTGCCTGGTGCCAAGCTTCCTAAGGGTAGGATATTTAATCTTTCATGTCCTGAACGTGAAGCTATGAGGGAGTATATCCAAGAATGCCTGGCCAAGGGTTTCATTCGCCCCTCGACTTCTCCTGTAGGTGCTGGCTTCTTCTTCGTGGGGAAGAAGGATGGTGGTCTTAGGCCGTGCATTGATTATCGTAACCTGAATAAGGTCACCGTAAGGAACCAGTACCCACTTCCTTTGATTCCGGATCTTTTTAATCAGGTTCAGGGAGCCCAATGGTTTTCTAAGTTCGATCTACGGGGGGCATATAACCTTATCCGCATCAAAGAGGGGGATGAGTGGAAAACTGCGTTCAAAACACCCGAGGGTCATTTCGAATACCTGGTCATGCCCTTTGGGTTGTGTAATGCCCCTGCTGTCTTCCAGAATTTTATTAATGAAATCCTGAGAGATTACCTGGGTAATTTTCTTGTTGTGTACCTTGATGACATACTGGTGTTTTCCAAGGACTGGTCCTCCCACGTGGAGCATGTCAGGAAGGTGCTCCAGGTCCTTCGGGAGAATAATCTGTTTGCTAAGACTGAAAAATGTGTCTTTGGGGTACAGGAGATACCATTTTTAGGGCAAATCCTCACTCCTCATGAATTCCGCATGGACCCTGCCAAGGTTCAGGCTGTTGCGGAATGGGTCCAACCTGCCTCCCTTAAGGCGTTACAGTGTTTTTTAGGGTTCGCCAACTATTACAGGAGATTTATTGCCAACTTCTCGGTCGTCGCTAAGCCTCTTACGGACCTTACTCGCAAGGGTGCCGATGTCCTCCATTGGCCCCCTGAGGCCGTCCAGGCCTTTGAGACCCTCAAGAAGTGCTTTATCTCGGCCCCCGTGCTGATTCAGCCCAACCAAGAGGAGCCATTTATTGTGGAGGTTGATGCATCCGAGGTGGGAGTAGGGGCCGTCTTGTCCCAGGGTACCAGCTCCCTCACCCATCTCCGCCCCTGTGCTTACTTCTCTAGGAAGTTTTCGCCCACGGAGAGTAACTATGATATTGGCAACCGCGAACTGCTAGCCATTAAATGGGCTTTTGAAGAGTGGCGGCACTTCCTGGAGGGGGCCAGACACCAGGTAACGGTCCTTACGGATCACAAGAATCTGGTTTTCCTAGAATCGGCCCGGAGGCTTAATCCTAGACAAGCTCGGTGGGCACTATTCTTTACCAGATTTAATTTATTGGTTACCTATAGGGCTGGGTCCAAGAATATTAAGGCTGATGCTCTGTCACGTAGTTTCATGGCCAATCCTCCTTCCGAGAAGGATCCTGTTTGTATTTTACCCCCTGGTATAATCGTTTCTGCCACGGATTCTGATTTGGCTTCTGATATTGCGGCTGATCAGGGTTCAGCTCCTGGGAACGTCCCTGGGGACAAACTGTTTGTTCCCCTGCAATACCGGCTAAGGGTACTCAGGGAAAACCATGACTCCGCTCTATCTGGTCATCCTGGCATCTTGGGCACCAAACACCTCATTACCAGAAACTATTGGTGGCCTGGGTTGCCTAAAGACGTTAGGGCTTACGTCGCCGCTTGTGAGGTTTGCGCTTGGTCCAAAACCCCTAGGTCCCGACCTGCGGGTCTACTACGTTCCTTGCCCATTCCCCAGAGACCTTGGACCCATATCTCCATGGATTTTATCACCGATTTGCCCCCATCTCAGGGCAAGTCGGTGGTGTGGGTGGTAGTAGACCGCTTCAGCAAGATGTGCCACTTTGTGCCCCTTAAGAAGCTACCTAACGCCAAGACGTTAGCTTCTTTGTTTGTGAAACACATCCTGCGTCTCCATGGGGCCCCAGTCAATATCGTTTCTGACAGAGGGGTACAATTTGTTTCCTTATTTTGGAGAGCTTTTTGTAAAAAGTTGGAGATTGATCTGTCCTTCTCCTCCGCCTTCAATCCCGAAACTAATGGCCAAACGGAAAGGACTAACCAATCCCTGGAACAATATTTAAGGTGTTTCATCTCTGACTGTCAATTCGATTGGGTCTCATTCCTTCCCCTTGCTGAATTTTCCCTGAATAACGGGGTCAGTAACTCGTCAGGGGTCTCCCCGTTTTTCTGTAATTTCGGGTTTAACCCAAGGTTCTCTTCCGTTTCCCCTGGTTGTTCCAATAATCCTGAGGTAGAGGATGTTCATCGGGAACTGTGCACAGTCTGGGCCCAGGTTCAGAAGAACCTAGAGGCGTCCCAGAGCGCACAAAAGATTCAGGCTGATAGTAGACGTTCTGCTAACCCCCGGTTTGTCGTCGGGGATTTGGTCTGGTTGTCGTCCAGGAACTTGCGCCTTAAGGTCCCGTCCAGGAAGTTTGCTCCCCGATTTATTGGACCTTATAAGATCATTGAAGTCCTCAACCCTGTATCCTTCCGTCTGGAGCTGCCCCCATCCTTTCGCATACATGACGTCTTCCATGCCTCCCTCCTCAAACGCTGCTCCCCGTCCTGGTCCCCCTCGAGGAAACCTCCTGTTCCCGTTCTCACCCGAGGGGGTGGAATTCGAGGTGGCCAAGATTATGGACAGTAGGATGGTCCAGGGCTCCCTCCAGTACCTGGTCCATTGGAGAGGATACGGGCCGGAGGAGAGGACTTGGGTACCTGCCCGTGATGTTCACGCTGGGGTATTGATCAGGAGGTTCCACCTTCTCTTCCCTACTAAACCGGGTCCTCTTAGTAAGGGTCCGGTGGCCCCTCATAAAAGGGGGAGTACTGTTAGGGATCTGTCAGGTACTACGTCTAGGTATACTCCTGGGATTAATCAATCCACACCTGAGGCCAGACCTGTTAGACTGACACCGTCTCCCACCAACCAGGGTGGCAGGCTCAGGAGTGGGAGAGCCTATCGCGGCCTGGTCAGTCGGAGTTAGCTCCGCCCCCTGTCCTTTATTATCTGCCGTGTTCTCTTCCTCAGTGCTTGTAATTCTTCTGGATTCCTGGCCCCACTGCTGCTTGCTCCAGCTTGCTTCTGCCTGCTTCTGCCTTGCTGCAGTTCCGCTTAACCTGCTTCGCTTTGCCCCTGGCTTGCTTCCTTCTCCGTGCTCACGTTGGTATACTCCACTTCATCCTGGTCCTGACTATTCATTCACCGCTCCGTTTCCTCGCGGCGTTCAGTGGGCTACTGCCCCTTCCCTTGCGTGTTCCCTGTTTGTTCTCCCGTGCACTTAGACAGCGTAGGGACCGCCGCCCAGTTGTACCCCGTCGCCTAGGGCGGGTCGTTGCAAGTAGGCAGGGACAGGGCGGTGGGTAGATTAGGGCTCACTTTCCCTTCACCTCCTTCCTGCCATTACAGCCCACATATGCACTTGAGAGCTGCAAGGCAATAGTGCTAACCACTGAGTCACCGTGCTGCCCTAAATATAGCTTCCCCTATAGATAGTGCTCCACGTATAGCCCACCTCTGTAGACAGTGCCCTACATATAGCCACCCTGTTGCTAGTGCCCCACAGGTAACCCACCCCTATATATAGTGTCCCACATATAGCCCACCCCTATAGAAAGTGCCCTAAAAATAGCTCCCCTATAGGTAGTGCTCTACATATAGCCCACCCCTGTATAGTGTCTCACATATAACTTCCCCTGTATATAGTGCGCCGCTAGCCAATCCGCGTAATTTTAATGCGCTGAATGGTAATGCGCTGAACATGCCTGGCCATTCAGCTGTAATGCATGTATTTGGCTGTCGCTAGCACTGGGGCCCCCTCCGGTGCTAGCGACGCCTACAGTCCTGAGATGGCCTGTGTCGCCCGGCCCATACTTGTTGGAGGCTCGGCGGCACGGGCCCCATAGTAGTGGCGCTACCGCTGTAGCAGCCATAATGGCTGCTAGCGGTGCCACCAAGCATATGGGGGGGGTGTGTCGGCTGGTGGAACGGGCCCCCTCAAGCCACGGGCCCTGTAGCAGCCGCTACGGCTGCTACCGCGGTAGTTACTTAGTTACGCCACTGACCACACTCAGACTCCCATCCAGAGAGGCCAGTGACTTTTCCTGAAACATGAGTTTATTGCACAACCGTGCAATAAATTGACACATCATGTTAATAACTATAGAGTATATGTATGTATATACTGTACGTGCTGTGGAATATTTTGGGCTCAAGAGCTTTAAAGGGAATGTGTTGCCAGAAAAACATGTTTTTTTTTAAAAAATTAAACATTTAGTGTGTGGGTGATTAAACATTGTTCAAATTTTTTTTTTTTTTTTGGCACGAGCCAGGAAATATTATAAATTATTTCTAATTTATAATACTACCCATTTTTGGTCACTAGATGGGGCTGTTCCCAAAATTGCAGCATTGCAACATTGGGTTAAAAGCCCTCGCTCTAGTGAGCTCTCAGCATCCCCCCCTCCTTTATCCTGGCTAGTGCCGGGATAAACGAGGGGTTTGAAAGGTTTAACCTCCTACACTGTGTGTCGCCATTTTTTGAGGTAACCCACAGTGTAGTAGGTTTACATACAGTAGTAAACACACACAAACACTAACATACATTGAAATCTCTTACCTGCTCCTGCCGCCGCGGCTCCCTCCGGCCCGTCCGCTCCGTTTGCTGCCGCTGTTCCATGTGCACAAGTCCGGAAGCCGCGACCGGAAGTAGTAATATTACTGTCCGGCCGCGACTTCCGGTCCACAGGAAAATGGCGCCGGACGGCGCCAATTTCGAATAGGACTGTGTGGGAGCGGCGCATGCGCAGTTCCCACACAGACGCCGTACACGGCAGTCAATGGGACGGGAGCCGTTCGCAGTCCCTATGGGACTGTGGCTGCCGTATTCCATGTCTGTGTGTGTCGTTAATCGACACACACAGAAATGGAACAAAAAATGGCAGCCCCCATAGGGAAGAAAAAGTGTAAAAATAAGAAAAAGTAAAACACAAACACACAAATGAATAAAAACGTTTTTATTAAAGCACTAACATCTTTAACATATAAAAAAATTATTTGCGATGACACTGTTCCTTTAAGCTAGCCCTCTGATACCAACAAGGACGTTTCTGTCGTAAATTCCTTAATTAAATATAACTAGCAACCATTGTGTGTAAATGTTAGTGATAAGGGTTGCAGCTACTGCAATCTACAATCTGTAATGATATTGTGGTTTATTAGAACATTTGGCAGAATATATAGCATACTCAGTGCTTAATGGGGTATTCCCAAAATCAGGGGCGGATTGGCAATGTAACGTACCTGGAAGATTCCTGGTGGGCCGGTCAGTCAGTGCCTCCAGCTGCCGGTCCCCTGCACATAGCGCACTGTGCCACTTGGAATTGTTGATTGGATGAGAGCCTGTCAGTCTCCCTATCTGACAGGCATTTCTCAAATTAGCAGGTCCTCTTGCAGCTATGGAGTGACAGTGACAGTGGGCAGAGCCATGACAAGTGACCGGCCTTGCAAGTCAATGCAGGAAAATTACACAGATAGTGAAGGAGCCTATGCTGCAACGTACTACTAAAAGTGAGAGTAATGTTGGGGGGAAATGTCTTATTATATTTAATGTGCTGGGGCAGGTGAGAAGAAAAGTAAAAAATAATTGCAGCACTCATAAGGCTGGGTTCACATGCAGCAGTCAAAATGCTTTCTTTACCGCACCCATTTTGCCACGATTTTCCGATAATCATGGTAAAAGTGCCCCATTTTGCCTTGATTTTTCTAAAATCGTAGCTAAACTGACGAAATTTTTGGAAAATCATGGCAAAATGGTGCGGTAAAAAACACATGTGAAACTAGCCTCATGAATATGCGCCGCTCTTGTCCCCTGTCGTATAACTCTGGGTTCACACATCGCGGTCAAAATGTGTTTTGACTGCGCCAGGAAAACCCAGCCTCAGGCTGGGTTTTCAAGCTGCAGTTTTGGTCCTTTTTTTGCTGAATATAAGCCCCTGTTCACACATTTTTTTTTTTTGCTTTTTTTAACTGCCTGCAATTTTTTGCTGCGATTTTTGCTGCTTTTTTCGCTCGTGGCCATTGAGCGCCAGGGGGCAAAAAACGCTACGAAAAAGGCTTTCTCTGACAAGAACAAGCATGCCGCTTTTTTTTGCCGCAAGCGGCCATTTTTTGGTGTTGAATCCGACGCGTTTTCCGCATCCAAATCAGCTTAAAAAAACTCAGTGTGAACTGGGCCTTAGTGCAATGTACTCTGACTGTGTTGGATCAGCCCTGTATTCACTCGTATATTCTGCAGTGTGATAATACTCTGCAGTCTGCATACACTACTGCATGGTATTATTGTTTAGTCTCAATTTGGTGGTAATTAGAGATAAGTGAATCGATTCTACACAAATCAGTTACGAATTTCCCAAAAGTTTCGGATTTTAGCAAATCCAAAACTTTTGGGATTCGTCCCACACAAATTGCTCAATTGTTTTTTTAAAAAATAGATTTGAATTAAAATGTAAATCCTGCTTCTGATAGCGTGCCGACGCCTGCTGATACTCAATTAGCAACGAATTTACTCAAATCTGATGGCCAAAAAGAATTGTGTGAAATTCGCTAATCCCTAGTGTTAATATTGATCTTTGTATAGGAATTTTTTTTTTCAGTTACAGTAGTATTATTCAGTCACTATGTTGGGGTAATATTGGTTTTGAGTTTATTTGCCAGGACTGATGACATGCCGTACCGGCACATGACCGCTGCAGACAGTCACAGTCACTGGCTTCAGCGTTGATGCCAGTATGTATGGCACGGGACTGCTGAGGTCAGTGACTTGACTGTTTGTTCCACCTACTGTTTTGTAGTATTCTCCCTATCTACCTGTGCAATGCCTCACTTAATTGTGCGTTAGCCCCCCCCCCCCTACTGTAAATGCTCTGACTTTGTATTTTTGAATTGGCTCAACCTACCACCAATGTGACTATGGCTAATGATTTTAATGATTGGCCCCATCTGCTGCCAATTTGGACCTACCTACAATATCAAGGCCACTTTAGATTTTATTCCAGGGCCCAATCCGCCCCTGCCCAAAATCATAAATTATCACCTATCCACAGGATAGGTGATAATTTTCTGATAGCTGGGCCCCCCACCAATTGTACAGTGAGGGAGAGCTTGAATGGAGTAGCAAACAAGCATACTGCTGCTCTATTCAATGTCTATGGGATTGATGTAAACAGCCGAGTGCAGTGTTTGGCTCTTTCCATCATTCTTACAGACAGTAAATGGAGCAGTGGGCGCATGCTTGACCACCACTCTATTTAAGCTCCTCCTCACTGTGGTGGGACCCCCAGCGATCAGAAAATTATGACCTATCCTGTTGATAGGTGATAATTTATTAAACAGTTTACATTTTATTGGTAACATGTAGGAATACTTGTTATCTGCTCATCAAATATTTACATTCAAGGATTTAGTAATAATGACAAACACAGAAGAAAACTGGATTAAAACAGTTGTATGAGATTGGGAACAAAAAAGGTTTTTGCTTTTTTTCTTGCAAATGGATTTACATTTTAAGGTCAGGGATTATAGTCCTTTTTTTTTCCCAATGGCCTCATCCATGTCGAGTAGGCACAACCCATTTTTTTTGTTTTAAATAAAAAAAAATCACATTGTCACATTCTCGTCTCTGCAGAATTTGACACACAGACATGTTGGTTTCTTGCTTTTCCTGCACCCCCAACACCTATATCCCATCCTCTAAACAAACTCGTAATCCAAAGTGACCCAGATGGTAATAATGATGCCTCAGTGCTCGACACAATAAAAGTGCCCCATCAGTAACTGTGCCCCCCTGTAGATAGTTGCACACACAGCACCCCCTTTTAGATAGTGCCACACAGCCCCCTTGTAAATAGCGCCACAAAGCTTTCCCTTGTAGATAGCGCCACACCGCCCCCCCCCTTGTAGATAGCGCCACACAGCCCTCATTATAGATAGCACCACACAGCCCCCCCTTGTAAATAGCTCCACACAGCCCCCCTTGAAAATAGCTCCACACAGCCCCCCCTTGTAAATTGCTCCACACTGCCCCCCTTGTAAATAGCGCTGCACAGCCCCCTTGTAAATAGTTTCACACAGCTCCCCCTTGTAAATAGCGCCACACAGCCCCCCTTGTATATAGTGCCACACAGCCCCCCCTAGAAATATCTCCACACAGACCCCCATTGTATATCGCTCCACACAGACCCCCATGTAAATACCTCCACACAGCCCCCCTTGTGTATAGCGCTGCACAGCCATCCCTCATAAATAGCTCCACACAGTCCCCTTTGTAAATACTGCAAAGTGCAAACAGAGCGGAGAGCGGTAGCCTACCGCTACCGCTCTGCCTGATGTGACTCACCGAGGAGCCGAGGTGGTCATGCGAAGGAGGTCCTCTTCTGACTGGGGTCGGTGACGGCCCGGGAGTGGACCAGTCCAGTCACCTGACCTTATGTTGCTGACGTGAGGTCAGATGAGAGGTCAGGTGACTGGATTGGTCCACTCCTGGCACCGACCTCAATTTGCAGCTTATTTCCAGATTCCGCTGTCAAGCAGAATCTGAAAATATGCCAGGCTGCGGCTACTATTACTTTGCACTGCGCATGTACATTTTGGCGCATGCGCAGTGCAAAGTTCCGGGAGAATGCAGAGAAATCCCAGAAGGTGCTTTTTTCTGCCGGACGCTACGCAGAAAAAAGACCACTTATTTTTGCGGACTGTATGTAAATTTACGGACGGTTGGCAACCCTGCTCCTCTTACTCACCTAAATTTGAAGTTTCCTTCTTTCTGTTACACTAACATACTTCCTAGACCTCAGGCCCAATATCTCAGTTCTATTTAATTCTAATCTCTCCTTTCTTCCTCACATTGAGTCCCTTGAAAGTCAGGTTATACCTAAAGAACAATTCACGCATCTGTCCTTGCCTCACTGACACTGCAAAAATACTAACTCAGGCCCTAATAATTTCTCCCCTCAACTACTGTAATCCATTTAAGCTCTGATTTCTATCTACCAACCCACTTGTATTCTTCATTCAGTCCTGCAGCAATCACCTTCCCTCATTAGAACTTCTCACTTTTTCAGGACTTCTCCCGTGCTGCACACATCCCATTAAACTCACTCAATGGACTATTAGCCTTGCTCCTAACATTTATAGCCTTAAACTGAATGTCTACCCTTGAACACAATTTTAAGGTTTTTTTTCATACATATCCAACATTCCATGCCGAATATTTTCTTATATATATATTTTTTTTTTATAGAGGTCAGAGCTCAATATTTGTTATACAGAGCTCCAAGTCACCTGCATAGGGCTAAAGGATAACCGACACTGGGAAAAGCTTGGAGATTTATTGCGTACTATTTATACATTGCACTGAATAATAACTCTGTATGTTGTAAGCTCCCTCTCGTGGTAGCTACAGGCAGCCAGGATTTTATCCTTTAAATCTATGGGGGGAATTGATTAACCTTTCTCTGCCAGTTTTATGGAGTAGAAAAGTCGCAAATGCATCAAAAGTCACAATTTAAAGAGGCTCTGTCACCAGATTATAAGTGCCCTATCTCCTAAATAATCTGATCGGCGCTGTAATGTAAATAACATCAGCGGTTTTTATATTGAAAAACGATTCATTTTTCAAAACTGCATAGCGGCCGTTCTACAGAACTACAGCTCTGCTCCTATTCACTTGAACAGGAGCAGAGCTGCAGTTCTGCAGAACAGCCGCTATGCAGTGGTCGGAGCCATCTGCTTCCGACTACAACTATTGCATACCGTTCAAATAATCCGGCGCCCAAAGGCAGCCGGAGTGGCGGATCGGTGCGGGGTCGGGGTGTCAGACCCGCACCGATCATATACTGATGACCTATCCTGGGGATAAATCATCAGTTTTCCGGTCGTGGACAACCCCTTTAAATTTAACATTTTGTATTGATTGTGTCACTTCATTTGTCCCCTTTAGAAGCTAATTAATTTATTTCCATAATTTGTTTGATTACAAAGCGCTTTGAAATTTGATGGTGCTACATAAAAATAGATTATTATTACTATTATTATCATTATCAAATTGCATCCATTCATTTCAGTGGGCGAGCTGCCAAAAGCTAAATCAAACTATCGTAAGGATGTTTAAACTGAGATCTTCTCCATGATTTACAAATGATACAACAGGGCAATAAACAAAGAGTTGCAAAAAAAATATATATATATAAATATATATATATATATATATATATATATATATATATATATATATATATATATTATCACTAATTAAATGTTTTGTAAAAAAAAAAACCTTAACCTAAGAAAACAGGGGGTACAGGGAATGTGTGTGTTAGGTAATGAGAAGCATATTTGTTTTTAAGCAAAATCTAAGTAGAATTTGTATCAATGATCCAAAGAATGAGGAGGCCACTAATGTCAAGTCCATCACTCAATGCAGAGACTTCTGCAGTCCTTCATTTTTTGCTTTATCATTTTGCATTTATTATTGTCGTTACCAGCATGGGCCATCATATTTAACACATAAGACAAGGACATTTTTCTGTTTTCACTGACACTGGCAATATTAATTTTGCTGATGTCCATTGGAGATGAAAATTTTATTATATTTTAAAGAATATAAAAATTAATATTCACAGACCGAAAATATTTGTTAAAATAATATATATACAGATTATACATTTATTTAATACTTTTAAGTAATTAACAACATTTTTGAATAAAAGTTATAATAAAAACTACAACATAACAGAAAAAAAAAAAAATCAGGGGCCCATACCATAAAGTAAACAAAACTATTTTGTCAAAATGAGTGCGGTCCATAAAAAAACAAAATAATAAGTAAAATGAATATGAAATGTATTACTGAATGATATGTATATTTTAGCCTTCTGTATTACTCTTCACCTTTTTTTTTTTATTTTTTATAAAGATTAGCTCAAAATTCTTGATACCTAAAATGCTTTCAAAAATTTGGATTAAATCCATCTAGATTGTAAACTCTTATAGGCAGGGACCCCTCTCCCTTTGTCTAATTGTTTGTTTTGATGACTTGTTTGTTACTTCCCCATTTGTAAAGTGCAACGGAATAAGTTGATGCTATATGGATTTTTGTTATTATTAGTGGATACACATACTATTTTTGCCTTAAATAAATTAGTATAGCTCTTAGGCCTCATGCACACGACCATAGTGTTTTTCTGGTCCGCAAATTCCAGGACTGTGTTCCCTAAAATGTCCTCCGCAGTTCATCCGTATGTAATCCGCAGTTCATCCGTATGTAATCCGCAAAATGCGGATAAAAAAAAAAAAGCCTAGGTAAAACAGGATTACGACAGAACTCATTCCCGGTCGTCGCCTAGCAACACTTCCGCAAATCCGCAAACTGCGGTTGACACACGGAGGTGTACCCGCATTTTCCACGGGCCCATTGACTTCCATGGGCATGTCCGCATCGAATTTTCGGGCGGTAATAAGACATGTCCTGAGTTTGTGCGGCACGGATTTGCGGACATGCGGGGACCCGTGAAAACACGGATAGTGTGTATGGGCCCATAGAAATGAATGGGTCCGCAATTCTCCTGTGGATTTTCGGGGGAATTGCGGATGCAAAAACACGTTCGTGTGCATGGGGCCTTAGGCTGCATTACACACAGTGTTTTAATGGCATTTGTATTCACGTTTATGTGGTGCTTTTTCTTTTTCAGGCAAATGTTACACTAAAGTCTATAGACACCAAAGATCGAGAATACACAGGACAAAAATTGTAAGGAATAATCATACATCTTTATTAATATATCCAAATATATAAAAACCACATAATAAAACATATAAAGTAGTGTGCCCTTGCCTGTACATGAACGCTGTTATGTCTAATGTGGGGATATGTGCAAAGTAAAACAAACTTAAAACATACTACTAATAATGTGCAAAAAAGCCCACATAAGTATCTATATGAAATCTCATGACATGAATGATAGTCAAAAAAGGAAATAGCACACAATGAGACAAAAATAACTATTATACCGACCAGGGGAGACACCACACCCCAACACGCGTTTTGCCCTTGTTTTGCCGGGGCTAGTGCTAAACTAGGTCAGAGCACTATTTAACTAGAGAGTGGCCAATTAAGTCTATAGTAAAATATCAAAAGCACTACATACACAGCGTTTTTGTTTGTGCCGTTTTGTTGCAATTTTGTGGTCAGTGGCGGTATTTCCTTAACGCCAATAAAAATGGCAAAAAAAAATGCTGTAATATTTAAAAAATGCT
Organism: Rhinoderma darwinii; assembly: GCF_050947455.1. NCBI lineage: Eukaryota > Metazoa > Chordata > Amphibia > Anura > Rhinodermatidae > Rhinoderma > Rhinoderma darwinii. The sequence continues at coordinate 58,601,752 of NC_134688.1, read as the reverse complement.
GGCTTCTTAATAAAAAAAAAAAATTTCATTTAGTTTAAAACGCCAGAAAAAAAAACTGTGTGTGAAGTAAGACTTAACCATCTTATACTGTGTGAACTACAGCATTTAAACCAATTCAACAATTATAAATAATGCATTTTATTACAGTATTTCACTAAATAATCATATTTTTTATAATCTAATTATAATGCTGATGATCAAGAAAATGTTTTTAATATTTTTTTTCCACTAAATTTAAAAATATATAATATAAATGACAATAAAATATTTTATACATAATAAAAGAAAACATTTATTAAAATAAGAAAAAAATATAATAATACATATATAATAATTGCAATTATATACACGTACATATATATATATATATATAAATAAATAACAACAAATTTGGACTTGTTTACAGTTTACAAGATAACTTTTATTCTGATATATGTATATGTATATATATATATGTATATATATATATATATATATATATATATAAAATAGTGAAGCTAAGCCTATATATATATATATATATATATATATATATAAATATATATAAATGTATGATAGTGAAATAGTGAAGCTAAGTCTATATTTGTACTATAAAAGTAAAACCAAATAAAATTACATATGATTTAGAAGGTCAAAGATAATGTATTTTCCCACTAAGTAGAGACAGAAATAACACAGTGATGGGGCTTCAGGGTCTGATACAATGAAATGGTTAAATACCCCTCTATAACCAGCTGATTGTTTTGACACCTGCACTATGTGAGAGATGGCACAGTGTCTTTTGTGGATTAGAAAGACACATCTTCATTATTGTTCTAATACTGATTTAAAAAAAGAAGGAGGCTAATCTTTCATTGGTCCCAGTGACAACTCCAACCCTGAGATGTTACATTTTTTTGTCTCTTTACGGTTTATTGTTACCATAGCCACAAGGCTGCAATATTGCTGGTTTAGCGCTGCCTCTGTACTGTACCACCACGAGCTTATTGTCTAAAATCTGTATTATTCAACTGTTCTGAAGATTTACATTTTTAATGGCTCGTTTATGTAATCCCATAAATAAGGTAACAGAAAAGCATCAACACACAAGAGAGTGAGCCAGGCTCTGAAAAAAAGCTCCTGAAACAGGTCAGTCAAGGTCTCAGCTGCAGGGTTTTGATTGGTATCGGCTATGTATCCAATGTGGCCATGGACTTAAGACCACCCAGATAGCCCGAAAATGGTGCATTACCAAGGAATCGTTTAATGGTGTTATAGTTCAGTTCCCTCTTTTTACAAAGCAACATCAAACTTTTGCAGAAAAGAAAAACTGTTTAGTCAAAAACTCATTTACTTTATTGCTTTGACAGCTGAACTTCAGGAAAGTTTAGACGATTAATTGTCCGGACAGACGCGGCCTTTATTTTTCTTATCCAAATTGTTCATGAAGAGAGAAATTAGTCCCCAGTATATGTCAGACACCTGCCAAGCAGCTTATACATGGGAAAAAAAAACTGTCATTTTTTTTATAATTAACACACAATTATACATTTTAATTATGTTTGTTAATATCCATATTGCAAAGTAATTGTAAATTAAGATAATAAATAAAAAAAATAAAAAAACAATAAGGACATTTGCTTGTACAATATATATTATAATAAAATATTAAAATAATAATTAAAATGAAATTACATCATAGTAAAATCTTATTGGATGTAGGCTTGGCGATTATAAAAGAAGAACACGATTTAAAAAAATCTTAACATGAATAATTAAAGAAATAAAACATACATAAACAATGGATGATAGCATTATATAATTATAATATTAGTATTTTTAATAATAATTATTATTTTTATTAATAATATTAGATAAAATAATATGACATATTTTTACATTCCAAGTTAATCCTACTACAATTTATGAAAACAAAATAATAATAATAATAATAATAATAATAATAATAATAAAAAGTAATGAAAACAAATAACATGTATAACAATTTTTGTAAATTTTTAACACTATCGTCAATTTTATATATAACGTTACTGAAAAATAATGGTCTGCTCCTTTTACATAGAAAGCATCTTTGTATTCCATCAAAGCGCTGGTTTTGGTAGTCACTGTAATAGACTGGGTAGTAAATGCGCTGTTCTATAATATGATTGGCACAGGCTAAGGCCCCATGCACACGATCGTATTTTTCATCTGTAATTACGGACTGTAATTAGGGACCCATTTATTTCTATGGGCTACGGACACCTTTCCGTATTTTTAAAGATGGGTGTCTGTGCCATAGAAATTATAGAACATGTCCTTTTTTTGTCCATAATTACGGCACAGTGAAGAAGTCTATGGGAGCTTCCGTAATTACGGGTGGCTATGGATGTGCATCCGTAGCTGTCCGTAATCACGGAAGCGTTGCTATATGACACCAGGGGATTACCCAAGAATCTTCCCTGTTTTTTTGCGGATCTGTAAAAACGGATGCACTACGGATGACTAAAAATGACTACGGATCCGTATTTATGGACGGATGACATCTACGGTCCTGTGCATGGGGCCTTACTTGGGTCTCGGAGTCTCAGACTTTAGGCAGAGCCATGTGCAGGAGGTTACATGGCGTCACACAGGGTCCCCTGCGGAACAATACCCTAGACCTAAAGATGGCCATAGACAAACAATCATAATTCACGATCTGACCATGAAAGACATTCATGATAATTGCTAATTCTATGATACTGATGTAATTGGTCCCAAGGGAAATTTGTTTCTTTAGTTGAAACAAATAGGACTTGTTCCTAATTTTTCTTGGTCATTACTGATTGAACGTTTGATTGTGTTTAATCAAATATTGGATGAGTAAATACATGTACAATTTCCATTCCCATCATTGCACATATCTTGCAAGTATGCCTTTTTATGCCTAGCACTCTGATAATGTATATTTTTCAGTTTAGTTGCAGCTTTAGGGACACAACACATGCATTAGTAGTTGAAAATCAATTAGTCCATATACTGTTCCGAAAGACACTGTGAAGTCCTAGTCTTAACTTTTTAAAGAGCATCGACAACTCTCTTTCTGAGACTAACCGAATCCTCTTTTTATTGAAGCATGGCATGCACTCCCAAGCCTGTGTGGTAGACCAAGACTAGACTTTGTTAGTGAAAACAGGTTTATAAAGCGGGAAGAGTGATGATTGTGATTCCATTGTCCCTCCTAACTATCCCTTTAACTGTTCTGATAATTATACATCTTTACTCACCCCAGCCGCCGGCGCACCTTTCGTTTCTCCCATGGCCGCGCTCCTCCTCTTCTCTCTGCTTGCTGCTGCTCTGCACGCATGTCCCATAGCGCACATTCTCAATCCTCCCCAACCATCCCTGATGCTCTGTGCTTATTTAAGGCAGCTCCTCTTGCCACCTGGTGCCTGAGCAATTTTGGTGCAGCTTTGTTTGTTCCAGCGAAGGTTCTTATCCACGTCCTGCTACCTGTTACAATTCTGTATTCCACTACTTGCTATCAGTCCGCATCCAGCTACCTGTTACCAGTCTGTTCTCTGGCAATAGGTAGTAGGCCACAGGCTCGTATCACATAGCGGGACATAGACTGGCAGCAGGTAGCCAACGTGTATCCTAATGCGAGACTGAAGACCTGCTTCCTGCTGTGACTTCAGATCTATACCTGCTTGCCACGATATCATCTGCCAGTGCTTGTACTCATGGTGTACTCAACAACTGTCTCCCGGTCCGCTGGGCCAGCTGCTACTTACACCAGGACCACCTCAAGAGGTAGTGAGTTGGTAGTCTCCCCGCAGTGAAGTCCAGATCCCCGTACAGGGGTTAAAGGATGAATACCAGGGTCATAACTTAGACAACGTCCTTAGAGATGGCCCGAAGTCAAACAAGTTGAGTAGCACAGTGTGTCCACAACCCGCTGGTTATTACAGTTTTTGTTAAGGATCTGCCAGGCACAGCTTCTGTATCCACGCCCATAGGTAATCAGTCTGCACCTGCTTCTATGTCTGTGAGACTGACTCCATCTTCCACCACTCAGGGTGGCAGGCTTAGGAGTGGGAGAGCCTATCACAGCCTGGCCAGACGGAGCTAGCTCCCGCCCTCTGTCTATTTATACCTGCCTTTCCTGTTCCTCCTTGCTTGTGATTCTTCTCTGTTGGTTTCCTGGCCCTGCTGCAGCTTCTTGAACTACTTGTCCCTGCTTCGTATTGACCCTGGCTTACTGACTACTCTTCTGCTCTGCATTTGGTACCTCGTACACTCCTGGTTTGACTCGGCTTGTTCACTACTCTCCTGCTCTGCGTTTGGCACTTCGTACTCTCCTGGTTTGACTCGGCTCGTTTACTACTCTTGTTGCTCACGGTGTTGCCGTGGGCAACTGCCCCGTTTCCCTTTGTTCTGTGTTTCCTTGTCTGGTTGTCTGTCGTGCACTTACTGAGTGTAGGGACCGTCGCCCAGTTGTACCCCGTCGCCTAGGGCGGGTCGTTGCAAGTAGGCAGGGACTGAGTGGCGGGTAGATTAGGGCTCACTTGTCTGTTTCCCTATCCCTGTCATTACATAATCACAAGCCCATATACCTACTCTACCCTGGTCCCTCACACCACTATGGACCCCCTTGAGAACCTGGTTCAGCAAATGCAGGGTCTCTCCCTATCGGTGCAGGCCCTGGCTCAGAGGGTCAACCAGCCTGATGCTACCATGGTAGTGCCCCTCACCTCACCTCTTGAACCCCACCTCAAGTTGCCTGACCGGTTCTCAGGAGACCGGAAGACTTTTCTCTCCTTTCGGGAGAGTTGTAGGCTCTATTTTCGTTTAAAGCCCCACTCCTCAGGTTCTGAGAGCCAGCGGGTGGGTATAATTATGTCCCGGCTCCAGGAAGGGCCCCAAGAATGGGCCTTCTCCTTGGCTCCTGACGCTCCTGAACTTTCCTCCGTTGATCTTTTCTTTTCTGCTCTCGGACTCATTTATGACGAGACTGACAGGACTGCCTTTGCCGAGAGTCAGCTGGTGACCTTACGTCAGGGTAAGAGACCTGTTGAGGAGTATTGCTCTGACTTTAGGAAGTGGTGCGTAGTTTCTCGGTGGAATGACCCTGCCTTAAGGTGCCAGTTTAGGTTGGGTCTGTCGAACGCCCTGAAAGACCTGCTAGTTAGCTATCCCTCTTCTGACTCCCTAGACCAGGTTATGGCTTTAGCGGTACGACTTGACCGACGTCTCAGGGAACAACAACGTGAACGTTTATGTGTTTTCTCCTCTGACTCCCCCATGATGCCTCCCGAGGTTCCGTTGCTTCGTTCTTCCACGGAAGACTCGGAGGTACCTATGCAACTCGGGGCCTCCGTGTCCCCCCAACAGCGTAGAGAGTTCCGCAGGAAGAATGGTCTCTGCTTCTATTGTGGGGATGACAAGCATCAAGTGAACACCTGTCCTAGGCGTAAGAATAAGCAGCCGGAAGAACTTCCGCGCCTAAGTGACCATCGGGGAGGTCATTTGGGCGCACAGGTATTTCCCGTATATATGAAACCTAATAAGATCATGCTTCCCTTTCAGGTCTCTTTTGGTGGTAGGTCTGCTGCCGGCAGTGCCTTTGTGGATTCAGGGTCTTCTGCTAATATTATGTCTGTGGAATTTGCTATGTCTCTAGCTATGCCTTTCATTGATTTGCCTAAACCTGTCCTGGTAGTGGGTATCGACTCCACTCCTCTTGCTAATGGTTATTTTACACAGCATACCCCTGTTTTTGAACTCCTTGTTAGCTCCATGCATTTGGAGCAGTGCTCTGTACTGTTGATGCAGGGATTATCGTCCGATTTGGTTTTAGGCCTTCCCTGGTTGCAGTTGCATAATCCCACGTTTGACTGGAATACTGGGGATCTTACCAAATGGGGTAATGAATGCTTGACGTCATGTTTTTCTGTTAATTCTATTTCTCGGCCTGAGGAGGTGAACACTCTACCTGAGTTTGTTCAGGACTTCGCTGATGTTTTCTCTAAGGAGGCCTCCGAAGTGTTAACTCCTCATAGAGAATACGATTGCGCTATCGATTTAGTACCAGGAGCTAAGCTACCTAAGGGTAGGATATTTAATCTCTCTTGTCCCGAACGTGAAGCCATGAGAGAGTATATCCAGGAATGCCTGGCCAAGGGTTACATTCGCCCCTCTACTTCTCCGGTAGGTGCTGGCTTCTTCTTCGTAGGGAAGAAGGATGGTGGTCTTAGGCCATGCATTGACTACCGTAACTTGAATAAGGTCACTGTAAGGAACCAGTATCCCCTTCCTTTGATTCCTGATCTCTTCAATCAGGTTCAGGGGGCCCAATGGTTCTCTAAGTTTGATCTACGGGGGGCGTATAACCTTATCCGCATCAAAGAGGGGGATGAGTGGATGACTGCGTTTAACACGCCCGAAGGTCATTTCGAATACCTCGTCATGCCCTTTGGGTTGTGTAATGCTCCCGCGGTCTTCCAGAATTTCATAAATGAGATTTTAAGAGATTACCTGGGGGTATTTCTTGAAGTGTACCTTGATGACATACTTGTGTTTTCCAAGGACTGGTCCTCCCACATTGAACATGTCAGGAAGGTGCTCCAGGTCCTTCGGGAAAACAAACTGTTTGCGAAGACCGAAAAATGTGTGTTTGGGGTGTAGGAGATACCATTTTTGGGTCAAATCCTCACTCCTCATGAATTCCGCATGGACCACGCCAAGGTCCAGGCTGTGGCGGAATGGGTCCAACCTGCCTCCCTGAAGGCGTTACAGTGCTTCTTGGGGTTCGCTAATTATTACAGGAGATTTATTGCTAACTTCTCGGTCATCGCTAAGCCTCTTACGGACCTCACTCGCAAGGGTGCTGATCTCCTCCACTGTCCTCCTGAGGCTGTCCAGGCTTTTGAGGCCCTTAAGAAGTGCTTTATCTCGGCCCCGGTGTTGGTTCAGCCCAACCAAATGGAGCCATTTATCGTGGAGGTTGACGCGTCCGAGGTGGGAGTGGGGGCTGTCTTGTCCCAGGGTACCAGGTCCCTCACCCATCTCCGTCCCTGTGCCTACTTCTCCAGGAAGTTTTCGCCCACTGAGAGTAACTATGATATTGGCAACCGCGAACTCTTAGCCATTAAATGGGCAATTGAAGAGTGGCGCCACTTCCTAGAGGGGGCTAGGCACCAGGTAACGGTCCTTACCGACCACAAGAATCTGGTTTTCCTAGAATCGGCCCGGAGGCTAAACCCGAGACAAGCTCGATGGGCGTTATTTTTTACCAGATTAAATTTTTTGGTTACCTATAGGGCTGGGTCTAAAAATATTAAGGCTGATGCACTGTCGCGTAGCTTCATGGCCAGCCCTCCTTCGGAGGAAGATCCTGCTTGTATTTTGTCTCCAGGTATAATCATTTTATTATTTATCTATTGATTCTGATTTAGTCTCTGAAATTGCTGCTGATCAAGGTTCAGCTCCCGGGAACCTTCCTGAGAACAAGCTGTTTGTTCCCCTGCAATTCCGGCTAAGGGTACTTAGGGAAAATCATGACTCCGCACTATCTGGTCATCCAGGCATCCTGGGTACCAAGCACCTCATTGCCAGAAACTATTGGTGGCCTGGGTTGCCTAAAGACGTTAAGGCCTACGTCGCCGCTTGTGAGGTTTGTGCTAGGTCCAAGACTCCCAGGTCCCGACCAGCGGGCTTACTACGTTCTTTGCCCATTCCCCAGAGACCTTGGACCCATATCTCCATGGATTTTATCACCGATTTGCCTCCATCTCAAGGCAAGTCGGTGGTGTGGGTTGTAGTAGACCGCTTCAGTAAGATGTGCCACTTTGTGCCCCTCAAAAAACTACCCAATGCTAAGACGTTAGCTACCTTGTTTGTCAAACACATCCTGCGTCTCCATGGGGTCCCTGTCAATATTGTTTCTGACAGAGGGGTGCAATTTGTTTCTTTGTTTTGGAGAGCCTTCTGTAAAAAGTTGGAGATTGATCTGTCTTTCTCCTCTGCCTTGCATCCTGAAACTAATGGCCAAACCGAGAGGACTAATCAGTCTCTAGAACAATATTTAAGGTGTTTTATCTCTGACTGTCAATATGATTGGGTCTCATTAATTCCCCGCGCTGAATTTTCCCTTAATAACCGGGTCAGTAACTCGTCAGGGGTCTCCCCCTTTTTCTGTAATTTTGGGTTTAATCCACGGTTCTCCTCCGTTTCACCTGGTAGTTCCAACAATCCCGAGGTAGAGGTCGTTCATCGGGAACTGTGCACATTCTGGGCCCAGGTTCAGAAGAACCTAGAGGCGTCCCAGAGCATACAAAAACTCAGGCAGATAGAAGACGTTCTGCTAACCCCTTGTTTATGGTCGGGGATCTGGTGTGGCTATCGTCAAAGAACTTGCGCCTTAAAGTCCCATCCAAGAAGTTTGCTCCCCGGTTTATAGGGCCGTACAAGGTCATTGAAGTCCTCAATCCTGTCTCCTTCCGACTGGAGTTGCCCCCATCTTTTCTAGTACACGACGTGTTTCATGCCTCCCTCCTTAAACGCTGCTCCCCGTCCTTGGCTCCCTCGAGGAAACCTCCTGTCCCCGTTCTCACCCCTGAGGGGGTAGAATTCGAGGTGGCCAAGGTTGTGGACAGCAGGATGGTCCAAGGCTCCCTCCAGTACCTGGTCCATTGGAGAGGATACGGGCCTGAGGAGAGAACTTGGGTACCCGCCCGGGATGTTCACGCTGGGGTATTGGTCAGGAGGTTCCACCTTCGTTTCCCCAATAAACCATGTCCATCTAGAAAGGGTCCGGTGGCCCCTCATAAAAGGGTGGGTACTGTTATGGATCTGCCAGGCACAGCTTCTGTAGCCACGCCCATAGGTAATCAGACTGCACCTGCTTCTATGTCTGTGAGACTGACTCCATCTTCCACCACTCAGGATGGCAGGCTTAGGAGTGGGAGAGCCTATCACAGCCTGGCCAGACGGAGCTAGCTCCCGCCCTCTGTCTATTTATACCTGCCTTTCCTGTTCCTCCTTGCTTGTGATTCTTCTCTGTTGGTTTCCTGGCCCTGCTGCAGCTTCTTGAACTACTTGTCCCTGCTTCGTATTGACCCTGGCTTACTGACTACTCTTCTGCTCTGCGTTTGGTACCTCGTACACTCCTGGTTTGACTCGACTTGTTCACTACTCTCCTGCTCTGCGTTTGGCACCTCGTACTCTCCTGGTTTGACTCGGCTCGTTTACTACTCTTGTTGCTCACAGTGTTGCCGTGGGCAACTGCCCCGTTTCCCTTTGTTCTGTGTTTCCTTGTCTGGTTGTCTGTCGTGCACTTACTGAGTGTAGGGACCGTCGCCCAGTTGTACCCCGTCGCCTAGGGCGGGTCGTTGCAAGTAGGCAGGGACTGAGTGGCGGGTAGATTAGGGCTCACTTGTCTGTTTCCCTATCCCTGTCATTACAGTTTTATTTTCTTTAGTACTCTTGATACTGGGTATACTTAGACATCCATTTCCAAGTGTACACTGGTATGTCAAAAAATGTGTAACAATACTTTTGGATATACCAGACGTGATGAGCCCATTCTCATGCACTTTCTATAACTCTTGAGACTCGCTTGTCTGCCGTTTCTGTTCAGATATAGGTTGGTAATAAATCCCTCCCGGAAATATTTGTGATGTACCTATTTTTATCTTTTTTTGGATCATGTTTGGATCCAGATTTTACTACACATTTCATTCTCTAAAAACAAAATAGATTCTGGTCTAATATGGCACAAATACATGATTTGCTCATACTTTGTTATATGATTAGAATTTTGCCTAGTATGAATAGTATAGATTTAAGAACTCACCATTTATGCCCTATAAGGGGTCAATCCTAATTATAAAGTTGTGCATCTATCTAAGCCACCCAAAGAGTTGAATGGGGTATAACAGATTTTTCCATACTGCTTGATGTGTTTCACCCTTTTTTCATTGCTATAGTTTATATTTTTTGGAAGCTCAGACTTTACCACCAAGTGACCCCTTTACGCCATACTGGGGCATTACTAAACGATTAATTTTTTTACCCTTCGGACCAATAAACCAGTGTGCTAAAGCATAGATGACGCATATATAGTAAAGAGATAATTGCAGTAATATCTAGCAACTTACTCAACACTGTAGCATGTGAGAAACCAACGCAACCTTCTTATACAATAAGCATTCTCCTAACAGACCGTAATAAAGTCGCCCAAACACTTGCCAGTGGATCCCACTAATATTAGCAGAATCAACCAACAATCTCAAAGAGGACCTGTAAGCTCTTCTGACATGTTTGTTTTAATAAATACTTACATTCCCCATAAAATAACAATACTGGATATACTGACTGAACTTGAACACTATTTCCAAATTAATTGTGCAACTGAAACTTCCCCAGCTATTAACTGGGAAGCCCACAAGGATACCCTTAGGGGGAAACTTATTCATTTGGCCTCGTGACTGAAAAAATCTAGGTATAAAACTCGGAATCGGCCTACTTAGCCCTAATACAACAGCGACAATTGGTTTCTAGATTAGATCTCCGACCTAAAATTAAGGAGGCCCGTATGGAACTTAACTTGGGCCTTCCTACAATTGCTGAACGTCACCTTAGATGGTCGCAGTATAGATTTTGTGCCCATAGCGATAAAACAGGTACCCTTCTGGCTTGAAAGCTTTCTCCTCTGTTCCGTAACTACATGGTCCCTAAATTACGGCTGGCGAACGGTAATTTAACAAAACATCCTAAAGAAGTGTTGCCAGAAAAACATGTTTTTTTTTAAAAAATTAAACATTTAGTGTGTGGGTGATTAAACATTGTTCAAATTTTTTTTATTTTTTTGCACGAGTCCAGGAAATATTATAAATTATTTCTAATTTATAATACTACCCATTTTTGGTCACTAGATGGAGCTGTTCCCAAAATTGCAGCATTGCAACATTGGGTTAAAAGCCCTCGCTCTAGTGAGCTCTCAGCATCCCCCCCTCCTTTATCCTGGCTAGTGCCGGGATAAACGAGGGGTTTGAACGATGTAACCTCCTACACTGTGTGTCGCCATTTTTTGAGCTAACCCACAGTGTAGTAGGTTTACATACAGTAGTAAACACACACAAACACGAACATACATTGAAATCTCTTACCTGCTCCTGCCGCCGCGGCTCCCTCCGGCCCGTCCGCTCCGTTTGCTGTCGCTGGTGCAAGTGCACAAATCCGGAAGCCGCGACCGGAAGTAGTAATATTACTGTCCGGCCGCGACTTCCGGTCCACAGGAAAATGGCGCCGGACGGCGCCAATTTCGAATAGGACTGTGTGGGAGCGGCGCATGCGCAGTTCCCACACAGACGCCGTACACTGCAGTCAATGGGACGGGAGCCGTTCGCAGTCCCTATGGGACTGTGGCTGCCGTATTCCATGTCTGTATGTGTCGTTAATCGACACACACAGAAATGGAACAAAAAATGGCAGCCCCCATAGGGAAGAAAAAGTGTAAAAATAAGAAAAAGTAAAACACAAACACACAAATGAATATAAACGTTTTTAATAAAGCACTAACATCTTTAACATATAAAAAAATAATTTGTGATGACACTGTTCCTTTAACTGCTTTTTTCCCTATACTCCTCTTTATATAAGCCCCTCCCCAGTTTGATAAATTGAGAGCTGATATCTTGTTTAACAATGTCTCCTTACCTACAATTTCCAAACCCCATAAAGATTGTCTCGAAGCCTCCATCTCTCTGCAGTAAGTCCTGATATCTATTAAGTCACTTAAACCTGCTAAATCCCCAGGTCCGGACGGATTTTCCAACTTATATTATAAGAAATTTGCTGATTTATTGGCCCCTTACTCGGTGACCTTTTTTTAACTCTTTAAGAGATGGAGGGCCTCCTGGCCCTGAAGTACTCAAAGCTTATATTTCAGTGATTCCAAAATCAGGAAAAGTCCCCTCCTCTGTTCAGAATTATAGGCCCATTTCGCTTATCAATCTCAACGAAAAAAAATCCTATCTCAAAATCGATTGCGGCATTGTTTTCGTATTGAAAAGAGCTTTCAAATGACTCCCCGCTCGACCTCCCATGCCATTTAATATTTTGCTGCCCCCGCCAACCCCACCACCCCCAAGGGGGATGGGGTGGTTTTTTTTTTGCCGTTAACTGGTAGATTTTATGACCCCATTAAATCCCACCATTATTTAAACTCTCCACCTCGAGCCGTTCAAAAGTTATGAGGGTGTTCCGGAACTTTTGGGGGCACTGTATATATATATACAGTATATATATATATATATATTATACAACAATCAACCACAACATTAAAACTACTGCCATGTGAAGTGAATACCATTGATTATCGTATTACAATGGTGCCTTTCAAGGGGTGGGATATATTGGGCAGCAAGTGAATAGTAAGTTCTTAAAGTTGATGTGTTGAAAGCAAAAAAAATTGTCACGTGTAATGGTGTGAGCGACTTTGACAACGGTCCAATTGTGATGGCTAGACGACTGGGTCAGAGCATCGCTAAAAGGCAAGTCTTGTAGGGTGTTCCCAGCATGCAGTAGTTAGTATCTAATAAAAGTGGTCCAAGGAAGAGCAACCAGCGACAGGGTCATGCCCACCTGAGGCTCATAGATGCATGTGTGGAGTGAAGGCTAACCCGTCTGATCCGATCCCACAGAAAAGCAACTGTAGCAAAAATTGCTGAAAAAGTTAATGCTGGCTATGATAGAAAAGTGTCAGAACACACAGTGCATCACAGCTTCAGAGGTTTTGTGGTGTCCATGCTTTGACGGGTGAGAGCTGTTTGGTGACATGAAGGGTCCTATGCAATATTAGCAAGGTGGTTATAATTTCATGGCAGTTCGGTGTGTATGTGTGTGTATGTGTCTGTATATATATATATATATATATATAGGAATTCAAAAAATAGGCAGCACTGCTTGAGAAAGGTCCAGATTGGGACTGAACCGTAGCAATCTTGCATATGGGTGAATAAACGTTTTTCACTTTTTTGACTACTATGTTGTGGAGTGCTGCCTATTTTTTTAATTCCTAAATTTGGACTATTGGTCGTGGTCTGGAGGCTTGCACACACGAAACCCCTGATAGAGGTGATTATTTCAAGATTTGTGGTGTGGTTCTTCTTTGTATTTCCTATATATATATATATATATATATATATATATATATATATATATATATATATATATATATATATATATGGTGCTGTAAAAAAGTATTTGCCCCTCACCGATGTTTTTCTATTTTTGCTCACATTTAAATATTTCAGATGACTTAACTAATTTTAATATATATAAAAATGTCATTTATTAATGATAAAGATTTATTCAAAACCTTGATCAACCATCTGAAAATGTAATTGCCCCCTAAACCTAATAACTGGTTGTGCCACCCTTGGCAGCAACAACTCAAATCACACATGCAATAAGTCTTTTACATCATTGTGGAGGGATTTTGGCGCACTCTTCTTTGCAGAATTATTTTTTATTATATTATATTTGGCTACGTTGGAGGGTTTTCGAGCATGCGATGCCCGTTTCAGGTCTTCCCACAGCATCTCAATGAGACTCAAGTCTGAAGTTTCACTCGGCCACTCCAAAACCTTAAAGGGTAACTAAACGTTCAATCAACCTCTGACATGTCATAGTGACATGTCATAAGTTTTGATCGGTGGGGTCCGAGCACTGAGACCCCTACCAATCGCTAAAACGAAATGGCACAAGCACTCGTGTGAGAGCTGACCCACTTTGATTCTGTTCGGCTTTTCTTGGAAAGCCAATGTATCGGCGTACGGACTCAATAGAAAGTCTATGGGACCGTACACCGCTAAATCGGCTTTCCGAGAAAAGCCGAAAAGAAACAAAGCGGCTGAGCGCTCACATGAGCGCTTCTGTCACTTCGATTTATCTATTGGTGGGGGTGTCAGTGCTCGGACCGCACCGATCAAAACTTCTGACATGGCACTATGACGTGTCAGAAGTTTATTGAACATTTAGTTACCCTTTAATTTTGTTTCTTTTGAGCTATTCAAGGGTGACTTGCTTGTGTGTTACGGATCATTATTCTGCTGCATAACCCAACTGCGCATTAGTCTATGACTGAAATAATCAAACGTATTAAGGGAATACAATAAGAAATGTGTGTGAAACTCTCTCTTTAAAAGCAACAATATGTTTGTTTAACCCCTTACTGGGTGGATATCGTGCTGTCTATTTATTGAACAAAAATCTCGAAAAATAAATGTCATAGATACAAGCTATACGAGATACAATATGACCCATGATGATGATGTATGAATACATGGCATATGGAATAAATTTTATGTATGTTACGGTAGTACCTTACATTTTTTTAAAAAGGAAACTCTGTAAAAGTTATATTTTACATATATAAACTACGGATCTATTTCTTTCCTGCAGAAGCAAAGCAGCTCCAGACCATCACACTACCACCGCCATGTTGGTATGATGTTCTTATGATAAAATGTGGGGTTCGCTTTCTGCCACTTGTAATGAGACCCATGTCTTACAAAAAGTTCCACCTTTAACTAATCATTCCACAGACTATCACCCCAAAAATTTTGGGTGGTCATCTAGATGTTTTTTAGGCAAACACAAGAAGAGCTTTTGACGTCTTTATGATCAGTAGTGGTTTGCAACTCTCCCATGGATGCCATTTTTGCCCAGTGTCTTTCTTATTGTGGAATTGTGTATACTTACATTAACTGAGGCAAGTGAGGCCTGCAGTTCTTTATATATACAATGCATTCGGAAAGTCTTCAGACCCTTTAAATGTTTTCACATTTTGTTGTGTTGAGGCCTTGTGCTAAAATAAAATAAAAAATCATTTTTTTCCCATCATTCTGCACTCAATATCCCATAATGACAAAGTGAATACAGAATGTCAGTAAACGTTGCCAATTTATTGAAAAGGAAAAACTAAAATATTGCATTGACATAAGTATTCAGACCCTTTACTCAGTTGAACCACCTTTGGCAGTGATAACAGCCTCCAGTCTTCTTGGATATGATGCCACAAGTTTTGCACACCTGGATTTGGGGATTTTCTGCCAGTCCTCTCTGCAGATCCTCTCAAGCTCTGTCAGGTTGGAGGGGACCATCAGTGGACAGCCATTTTCAGGTCTCTCCAGAGATGTTCGATTGGGCTCAAGTCAGGGCTCTGGCTGGGTCACTCAAGGACATTCACAGAGTTGTCCCTAAGCCACTCCTGTGTTGTATTGGCTGTTTGCTTAGGGTATTTGTCTTGTTGGAAGGTGAACCTTTGGCCCAGTTTGAGGTCCAGAGCACTCTGGATCAGGTTTTCATTAAGAATATCTCTGTACTTTGCTCCTTTCATTTTTCCCTCAACCCTGACCAGTCTCCCAGTCCCAGCCGCTGAAAAACTCCCCCACAGCATGATGCTGCCACCACAATGCTTCACTAGGGATGGTAATGGGCGGGTGATGAGCAGTGATGGTTGACCTTCTGGAAGTTTCTCCCATCTGCACACATGATCTTTGGAGCACAGTCAGAGAGACCATTGGGCTCTTGGACTCTTCTGTCCCGATTACTTATTTTGGTGGGGTCGCCAGCTCTGGGAAGAGTCCTTGTTGTTCCAAACTTCTCTCATTTAAGAATTATGCAGGCCACTGTGCTCTTGGGGACTTTCAGTGCACAGAATTTTTTTTGGACCATTCTCCAGATCTGTGCCTCCACAAAATCCTGTCTCTGAGCTCTACAGGCAGTTCTTTCCTCCTCATGGTTTAGTTTTTGCTCTGATATGCATTGTCAGCTGTGAGACCTTATATAGATAGATGTGTGGCTTTTTAAATCATGTCCAATCAAATGAGTATACCACAGGTGGACTCCAATCAAGGTGTAGAAACGTTTCAAAGATGGTCTAGAGAAATGGGAGGGCCCGGAGCTAAATTTCAAGTGTCATAGCAAAGGGTCTGAATACTTATGTCCATGCGAGATTTGAGTTTTTCATTTTAAATAAATTAGAAAAAAATTCTAACATTCATGAAGACTTTGTATGCAAGGGTGTAACTATAGGGGATGTATAGGTTGAAGTCTCACCTGTGCCCTGGAGGCTGATAAGCAGGGGCTTAAAGGCTATGAAAACCTTTGCAGCCATTTTTTTTAAATTAAATGTATGTAAATGTAAATTATAAACATTTTTATTTAAAAATGTAATCACTTTTGAGATACAGCTTCCATGTATCCTCTATAGAGGATACATAGAGCGACTCGAGTGTCTCTTCGTCCAGGGCTATACCTAGACTTTTTGTAGCGCTACTAATGAATTTAACTCTAGAGTGACAGCTGCAGTCCACAAGATTGCATGCAACTCAATGTATTCATTTGGACTGCAGCTGTAACTCAATAGTTAAAATAAATCAGTAGCTCTACAAAAAGTCTATCTGTGGCCCTGGCCTAACACGTAGGATAACCCTAAGGGCTTATTCAGAGGAACGTATAATACGTCCCTGCAACGCGCGTGATTTTCACGCGCCTCGCACGGACCTATGTTAGTCTATGGGGCCGTGCAGTCAGTGATTTTTGCGCAGCGTGTGTCCGCTGCGTAAAACTCACGACGTGTCCTATATTTGTGCGTTTTTCACGCACCCATTGAAGTCAATGGGTGCGTGAAAATCATGTGCACCACACGGAAGCACTTCCGTGGGACGCGCGTGATTCACGCAACAGCAGTGAAAAGTATGAATAAAAACAGAAAAACACCACATGCTTTTCTGTTTACAAACATACAGAGTGTCATGATGATGGCGGCTGCGCGAAAATCACGCAGCCGCACACCATATGATCATGACACACGGAGCTGTTAAGTGCCTTTTGCGCACGCAAAACTCCGCGTTTTATGCGTGCGCAAAACGCACACGCTCGTGTGAATCCGGCCTTAGGGTAAGTCCAAACGGAGCAGTCCTGACACTGTCGCGACGTGGCCAAACAACAGCGCTGACACCACGTTCAGCGCGGCTGTAAACTAGCCTGTTAATGACCACGCATTATTGCGAGTAAAACAGCCCTTTACCTGCATAAATCGAGCGATTATTAATTAATTAATACACCCTTTATGGTCGCACAATTTTGCAGGTAAAGGGCCGTTTTACCCGCAATAACCTGCGGCCATTAACAGGCTAGTTGACAGCCTCGCCAAACATGGCGCCCACGCGGTTGTTGACTGCTTTGCAATTGTGTCAGGACCACTCCATTTGGGCTTACCCTAAGGGCTTATTCAGACGAACGGTATATACGTCCGTGCAGCACGCGTGATTTTCACGCGCGTCGCACGGACCTATATTTGTCTATGGGGCAGTGCAGACAGTTGCGTGATTTTTACGCAGCGTGAGTCCGCTGCGAAAAAGTCACGACACGTTCGTTCTTTGGGCGTATTTCGCGCATCAAGCACCCATTGAAGTCACGCAACAGCTGTGAAAAGTATGAATGAAAACAGAAAAGCACCACGTGCTTTTCTGTTTACAAACATCCAAACGGAGTGTCATAATTAGAGATGAGCGAACCGGGACGACCGAACCCGGTTCGGTCCGAACATCGTGAAAAATTCGGTTCACAGCGAATCCGAACTTCACCGGGTTCGGCCGAACACGTTTTGACTGAACCCGGCTTATGAGTCACTGATTTTCCGGTACGCGATGTCAGGAGATAGTCACTGTCCAGGGTGCTGAAAGAGTTAAGCGATCGGCAGTAACTGTTTCAGCACCCTGGACAGTGACTTCCGATCACAATATACATCAACGTGTAAAAAAAAATAGAAGTTCCTACTTACCGATAACTCCGTGCTTCTTCCTCCAGTCCGACCTCCCGGGATGACGATTCAGTCCAAGTGACCGCTGCAGCCAATTACAGGCCAATCACAGGCTGCAGCCAATCACAGGCCAATCCCAGGCTGCAGCGGTCACATGGACTGCTGCATCATCCAGGGAGGTCGGGCTGGATGCCGAAAGAGGGACGCGTCACCAAGGCAACTGTGACGCGTCCCTCTCTTGACATCCAGCCCGACATCCCTGGATGACGCGACAGTCCATGTGACCGCTGCAGCACGTGATTGGCCTGTGATTGGCTGCAGCGGTCACATTGGCTGAAACGTCATCCAGGGATGTCGGGCCGGATGTTGAGAGGGACGCGTCACCAAGCAACGGCCGGGAGGCCGGACTGGAGGAAGAAGCAGCAAGTTTTCGGTAAGTACGAACGTCTTTTTTTTTTTTTTTTTTACAGGTTGCTCTATATTGTGATCGGAATTCACTGTCCAGGATGTTGAAAGAGTTACTGCCGATCAGTTAACTCTTTCAGCACCCTGGACAGTGACCATTTACTGACGTCGCCTGGCAACGCTGCCGTAATGCCGGGTGCACACATGTAGCCACCCGTCATTACGGGAGCTCCATACACGATTTTTATGGGCTTTCTTGAATTACAGGTTCGGTCCGAATCAAACTTTTTCAAGAAATTCGGCGAACCTGCCGAACCGAACTTATCATAAGTTCGCTCAACTCTAGTCATAATGATGCCGGCTGCGCGAAAAGCACGCAGCCGCGCATCATACGGGGCTGACACACGGAGCTGTCAAGTGCCTTTTGCGCGTGCAAAACGCAGCGTTTTTTGCGCGGGCAAAACGCACAGGCTCGTGTGAATCCAGCCTAATAGTGATCAGTTCTAATTTGATGTACTTATCGTATGTGCGTACGTGCGTGTGTCTGTGTGTGATACATAGAAGATGTCCCTCAAAAACAATAGAAAATTTGTAATAAGTGTAAAATTAAAAAATCTTTATAATCAACAATTACATATATTTAATTTAAAAAAAAATGTCCGTACCCCCCCCCCCAGAAGATCAGACACCACCAGAAAAAAAAGCCTTTACTCAACACTCCTCTGTCTTTTCTTGTGCGTAAGGGGCTTGCCCCAGATCCCCTAGGGGTATGTGCACACGACAACGTCAAATACGTCTGAAATTACAGAGCTGTTTTCAGGAGAAAACAGCTCCTGCATTTCAGACGTTTTTACAAGTACTTGCGTTTTTCGCGGCGTCTTTTACAGACGTAATTGGAGCTGGTTTTCATTGGAGTCAATGAAAAACGGCTCCAATTACGTCCCAAGAAGTGTCCTGCACTTCTTTGACATGGGCGTAATTTTACGCGACGTTTCTTGACAGCGACGCGTAAAATGACAGCTCATCTGCACAGAACATCGTAAGACCCATTGCAAGCAATGGGCAGATGTTTGCCAACGTATTGGAGCCGTCTTTTCAGGCGTAATTCGAGGCGTAAAACGCCTCCATTACGTCTGAAAAGAGGTCGTGTGCACATACCCTAAGACTGTCACATGCGGGGCGGTCTGTGCTGCGGCACATACAACACAAAGTCCAGGTGCCGATTAATGTCAAGGCGTTGTATGTGAAAGCAAAGAAAGAAAGTACGATCAAAATAGTGCACACTCTATACAAATAGTATGAAAAATTAAAAAACTTTTATTGACCAAAAAATATATATATGACACACACAAGTAAAAACATGTATGAACAGGAGCCCATGTGTAAATAAACAGGACAAGTACTACAGTCACAATTCTTGTCAAAAATGGGACAATAATATACCAATAATTAGATAGTACTGGGTAAATGTAAAGTCTCTACTGCACAACATGCAATTATTTCAAGAACCAGAAACCTGGGACTATCTGGTGCTCAGCATGCCAAGAATTGTAACTGCATAAAAGATAAAGTTGGACAATAAGTTGCAAACAGGCACCAGAAAAGAAATAGAAAAAAGAGAGAGTAGACGCCAAATATAAAGCAAACCGAATTATCAGGTATGCAAAACCCACATGTTTTTACTTGTGTGTCATACATATATTTTTTTGATCAATAAAAGTTTTTCCATTTTTCATACTTTTTTTTATTGGGTGTGCGCTATTTTGATCGCGCTTTCTTTCCTTGCTTTCGTCTATTTAGTTGTTTTGCACGTTCTGCAGCGCCCCTGCTATATATACATTCTGTGGTGCCCGTACCTTGTTGTTTTTCGTAAAGGCGTTGTATGTGATGTAGCACAAAATGTCCAGGAGTTGTGTTCTGCGTCGCAAATAATGTCCTGACGCTGCCCCGCATCAGCACCTTGTATACGGCAAGGCACGGACCAACTGATGTGACAGCCTGAGGGGATCCGTGGCGGGTCTGGTCGGGGTCGTTCCCTCTGTGACCGCGATCTTTAAGCCACTGTTGAGAAGCCCCCTTTAAGGAGGCCAGTTCTATAAATGTCAAGTGATAGTTGGGGGGGTTGTTACGTATTTGCGGTCCAGTAACTTTAAGTTACGCCGCTGTCTGCATGTGCTAGATGATAAAACCCAAATAGCTCTGATTTCATCAATCTTTATCATTTTTCTCACCGCCCAGCATTTATGAATAGTAGATGTGGCAGTTTTGTTGCCAATTGTCCAGTGAAGACCTGTTTTGTTTAGTGTGTTTTCAGGAGTAGAAGACACATCATTATGAGCCTGCAATGTCAAAGAGAGGAAAATGCTGTGCGCTTCCCAGAGCCAAGCCGACCAAGTGCAACAAAAAAATGCTGTGTTTGTGCTAAGAAAAGGAACCCCCTCTGGCTACATTATTCTATTGATCTAAAAACATTTAAATCTTCTTTGTTAAGTAGTTTTCAGTGGAAATTTCATAATCGCTGTGCAAATCTATTACATCTGCACCCCTTCAAGCTGTTCTATACAAAAATACTATTTATTTCCCAGCTAAAAAGTGGCTTTTAATGAGGATGGCGGGAGTATAAAACCGGAAAATGCCACAGTCATATATCAACCTGTCAGCAATTTCCATGAAGTTTGCAAACTGCAAGAAATGGCCTGATGCTATTATACAGGGGCAGACAACTTTGATAGATTTATTAGATTGAAGTTTTAGGGTATGTTCACATGGTTAACAAAACACGTCTGAAAATACGGAGCTGTTTTCAAGGGAAAACAGATCCTGATTTTCAGCCGTTTTTTAAGCAAACTCGCGTTTTTCGTGGCGTTTTTTTTATAGAGTCAATGAAAAACGGCTCCAAAAACGGCTGCGTAAAGAAACGCCCCGTCGGAACAGAACGCCATTTTTCCCATTGAAATCAAGGGGTAGATGTTTGGAGGCGTTCTGCTTCCTGTTTTTCAGCCGTTTTCTGAAAAACTAACAAAAATAAGCCATGTGAACATACCCTAATAGTGAACCGCCATCTCTTATTGTAAATATAGAAGATGATCATTATTTAACCATTGAATTCAGAATCCTGACGTGTCTGTAGCGTCTCTGTGAGATTTACAGCAAAGCAAGTGTAATCTCGCGAGATTACGATGTAACCTGTAATTTCAAACGAGATTACGCTTGCCTTGCTGGAATCTCACAGAAAACATTCAGACGTGTCAGGATTCTGAATAAACATCACATCCAGGCTGGTAGCGATGTATATTCATTGTCAGGACACTGCAGTAACGTTATAGTGTGTTTATGTGGCTGCACATAACGATATAACTTTATCGCTAGTGCAGTGTAAATGAATGAAGAGAAGTGCATGACGCTGATTGGTCACTGATTGGTCAGCGTCATACACTCCTCTGTACAACGCCCACTTGGTCTAAAGTAAAACACACCCACTTGGGCATTAAGAAACTCATTAGCATAAAGCTAATAATTGCTCATAAAGTGGTTTAAAATAGATCGTTTTTCTAAATAAAAAGCATTACTGTCACCTACATTACAGCGCCGATCTCCTTATATAGGAGATAGGGCACTTATAATGTGGTGACAGAGCCTCTTTAAGGGGAAAAGCAAACACCAGGGCATTCTGTCCTGGGTGACAAAACCCAGCACCATAAAAAGGGGCCATTTCTATCTGTGCAATGTCTGCTGCATCTCTTTTATAAACTTTACTGCTAGTTAGCTATTAAAAGTTAGAAGATGTGCACTTAGAAGATCATGATGGGACATGCTGGTAGCCCTTATTTGGTTGGTTGTTACATAGTTAATGGGTTGATAAAAGTCCATCAAGTTCAACCTTGAATGCCATAGACCCAAATTGCCATAAATTCCTATTTGATTTTTGCTGGTTACCAGACAAATCCCTGGATCAACATTCTACATTAGTACCAGTATCCATGTATATTGTGTTTTTCAAGGAATCTATCCACACTTTGAGCCATTAATAATCTTGTGAGAGCAGGTTCCATAACTTTATGGTTCGGACAGTAAAGTATCGCTTTCGAAATTTGTGATGAAATTGAACTTCCTTTAAACTAAATCAGAGACCCCATGTTATATTTAAGATCCGCAAAAAGAATAACTTTTTGCATTGGTTTTTGTATGAGCCATTTACATTTGTCATACATTTACATATTTATATAAAAATATGGGTGTGTTCACATCAGCGTTGGTTTCTGTGGATGGGTTCCGCTAGACCTTTCCATCGGAGGAATCCATCAACGGAAAGGCAAATGGAAACCACAGCTTCCGTTTGCATTACTATTGAATTCAATGGTAAAGCTTCCATTGCAAATAGTTTCCGTTTGTTTCCGTTCCGTAAGTTTTCCGTTTTTGTGTTGGAAACGATAGTGTAGTCGATTGCGCTATTGATTCTTGCAAAAAACGGAAACATTACGGAACGGAAACAAACGGAAACCATTTGCAATGGAAGCTTTACCATTGAATTCAATGGTAATGCAAACAGAAGCTGTGGTTTCCGTTTGCCTTTCCATTGATGGGTTCCCCTGACAGAAAGGTTTAGCGGAACCCATCAACGGAACCCCGACGCTGATGTGAACAGGCCTTATCATATCACTCCTTGGTCTTCTCTTCTGTAGAGTAAATGCATTTAGTTTAAACAACCTTACTTTATAAATAAAATCCTCTATAACTCCTAATAACTTGGTTACCGTTCTTTGAACTCTCTCTAGCCCTAAAAATACTTTTTTATGGACTGGTGCCCTAAATCAGATTGCATACTAAAGATACAGTCGCACCAGTGCTTTATTTAGGAGAAAAATAATACTTTATTCTCACAAAGCCATGCTTTTTCTATTACAAACAATATCTTGTTAGCTTTTGATGCAGCAGACTGGCATTGTGTGCTATTATTTAGTTTATTATCAACTATTACACCCAAATCCTTCTCCATTGTACACTCATCCAATAGTGATCAGGATATATATACTATCTACATTTTGTGCCCCAAAATGTATAACCTTGCACTTGTCAACATTGAACCTCATCTGCTATTTTACTGCTAATTTAGCCAGTTTATCCAGATCACCCTGTAGAGATAAGACATTCTATACATTATCTTCAGCACTACAGAGCTTTGTGTCATCTGCAAATGCAGAGAAAATGCTGTGAAGTCCAATTTCTGCATAATTTAGAAACAGGTTACAGAGTAATGGTTCCAGTACAGATCCCTGCGGTCTCAGACATATAACATATAACAAGGCTAGACTGGATTAGGTAAGTAGAACAAGCAGGAGCATTTTTTTATTTCCGTTTTTATTTTACATTTTTACATAGTTTACCCCCAGAGATCAGAGGACATTAGAGTAGTATACTTGTTTTACACCCCAGTTGTTTATACTAGGTTGAGCTAACATAAAAGTCCAAGTTATGGGGTACTGAGGCAGCACTCATCAGCGTCTGCCTGCCCACTCCATTTTCAAGCAGTGGACGGCAAAGGAGCCATGGGGAACAGTGACTATGTGAGTATTTATTTTAAAAAAATGTTTAAATCCTACCAATGTTTAACACCTTCCCAACATCCGTTGTATATATACAGTGCTGTCAGCAAGGGTTTCCCGCAAACCGCTGTTCAGTTAGGCTGGGTTCACACGACCTATTTTCAGAAAAACCGGCTCCAATACGTCGGCAAACATCTCCACATTACTTTCAATTGGCTTTACGATGTACTGTGCCGACGACCTGTCATTTTACGCGTCGCTGTCAAAAGACGGCGCGTAAAATTACAGCCTCGTAAAAAAGAAGTGCAGGACACTTCTTGGGACGTAATTGGAGCCGTTTTTCATTGACTCCAATGAAGAACAGCTCCAAATTACGGCCATAAACGACGCCCCGCAAAACAGCTCCTGAATTTCAGACGTAATTGCAGTTATCGTGTGCACATACCCTTACAGGTGATGGTGCGTGCTCAGAAGCTGAGCCTGTGTCATCACCAGCGGGTGGGTGTCTGCCGCATATTACTAGCTAGTTAGCTCCGATCCCGGCTGTTTAAGCCCTAGATGCCTCTGTCAATAGCGACCGCGGTATCTAAGTGCTATGTAGCCCAGCACCCTCTGTCTTTGATGTGATTGTGGGGGTACCGATGGATTCTATGCCAACTGGAGGCCTAACAATGGCTTCCAGATCTGCTATCTACGGAAGCCTATTAGTCCCCAGTTGTCATACATTTCACTACATAATTAATGCAATGTATTACAACAACAATCACGCAGTTGGACCTTCAAGTCCTCTAGTGGGACTAAGAAAAAAGAGAATTTTTTTTTCAAAATTAAAAATAATTAGTTTCAAGTTCAAAAACCCCCAAAAAACTTCCGGAGCACCCTGGACTATAAGAAGGGCTCGGCCTCTTCCTATCTTCCCTGAGCCTTGTTGTCGTTACTCTAGTCTGTCTATGCAAATGGTCTCCTAAGTGTTTTCCAGTTCCCAGTGTTCCCTATTCCTGCTACCTGTAACCTGTATCCCGTGCTATCCTGGTCAAGTGCCGTGTTGAGCGGAAGTCGTGCTGTGCTGTATTCCACGCCTGTCCTGCTGCACCACGCCTGATGCCTGCCTGCTGCCTAGTCCCAGCCAAGCCTGTCTTGCTACTGTCTGAGCTACCACAGGTACACTATACGAACTATATACTGTGACGTGTGTCCTGTTGGCCAGCTGCCATGCCGTCAAGGCGGTACGGCCCAGTGGGTGCACGTACCCCTCGTGACACACTAAAAGTTTATGATGATGTTTTCTCTGTTTTCTAAACGACTTGCTGTTCATCGTTGGTCTGTGAAGGTTAATATTCTGGATGTCAGAAATTAAAAAGCCAAATTAGAGCTCAATCTCTTCCTTGATCTGTGACCGGGGCTTCTATTCAGAGGGTGCACATTTGCTGTTTGGCATAAAGGACTTTTCATTGCCAACGACACATTGCACCCGATAACAACTAAAAAATTTCCAACATGGCAGATCAACTTTTCCACAAATTTCAACATTTTGAAAAATACCTAAATCATGCTTTTTAGCCATCTAGCCTGTTTGGCCAGCTGCGGTCAGACTGTCAGGAAGCTATAAATAGTATATAAAAATATAGTTAGGCTTCGTTCACATCTGAGTTGGGGTCCCGTTCCGATGTTCCATCGGAGGTTTCCATCAGAACGGGACCCTGAGCAGACACAAACTTCCCCCGACGGAAACCAGAGGTTTCCGTTTCCATCACCATTGATTTCAATGGTGACGGATCCGGTGCCTATGGTTCCCATTTGTGTCTGTTGTTTACCGGACCCGTGGTTTTGCCGGAAGGAATAGCGTACTCGTCTACGCTATCGCTTCCCTATTGCTTCCAGCAAAACGACGGGTCCGGTGCGCAACACACAAACGGGAACCATAGGCACCGGATCTGTCACCATTGAAATCAATAGTGATGGAAACGGAAACCTCTGGTTTCCGTCGGGGGAAGTTTGTGTCTGCTCAGGGTCCCGTTCTGACAAAACGTCAGAACGGGACCGCAACGCAGATGTGAACGAAGCCTTACAGATATAAAGCCGGTACTACAGATGTAGCAAAGTTAAATTCGTCGTTGAACTCTATTTTGTGTTTTATATTATACAAACTGAACTCTGCTACATCTGTACTTAGTATATTTAATACAGTCTAATATTTTGTAAAACGCTCTCCCAAAATTCTACTATTGAACTTGATATTAATGTCCCTGACAATTATTCTTTTATTTCTCGCTCTGCAAAACAAATTAAAAGCTTTCAGTATCAGTAAGCCTTAGATTTAATTCGAATATTTGTAAGCAAGGACACCAGAGGCATCCAGTACAATGATCAAAAGGTCAAGGTAATCGTAGTAGTAATGTGCTTTTATGAAGGAATGTTAATGATGAAATAAAAAGGTAAGAAATGTTTTTCAAATACATCTTGATAAACCACAAAAAAAACAAAAACTTTCATTCATTAAAGTCCATTAATTCAAGGTACAATATGAGTAAATGAGCCTGTAATTTAAAGGAACAATAGATAATACAGAAATGCAAGCATTGTATATTGCTGCTAATCCATTGTCATGGACGAGCCACTTCCAAAATAAGGCCCCATCTGTCCAAATATTTGTCCTTAACAATCCTGCAGTGCATAGAGTAGAAATCACATATTTCTGCTCCAACCGTGATACGAAGCCACCATTACAGATGAATACACATCAATTATTTAGCGGTGAATAACTTAGCAAAGTTGTCCAGCAATTAGCGATTTTCCAAAACGGCTGGGACCCGTAAAAAAAATAATAGAAAAATCATCAACTTTGTAATATACCACCCAACAGAATGCTTCTTCTATCCCTGTGATGTTGCGACTATAGAGGCGTTGGACGGCGGCGTCACATGACACTACATCACTATGGAGCCAAGGTCACTGTAGAGCAATCATCACACGGGACAAAGGGTCATCAGCAGTGGGAACAAAAAAATTCCTGAGTATATCAGAAAATTGTAGTTTTGTTTTTTTACCGATTCTCACACTTTTTGAAACATTGTCAAATCCCAAAGAACCACTTTAATAAAATCCTACCTTTAGGGAGGATTTACACGAACGTGTGCGTTTTTGCGCACGCAAAAAAATGTGGTGTTTTTCGTGCGCAAAAGGCACTTAACAGCTCCGTGTGTCAGCCCCGTATGATGCGTGGCTGCGTGATTTTCGCGCAGCCGCCATCATTATGACACTCCGTTTGGATGTTTGTAAACAGAAAAGCACGTGGTGCTTTTCTGTTTTCATTCATACTTTTTACTGCTGTTGCACGAATCACGCACGTCACACGGAAGTGCTTCCGTATGCTGCGCGTGATTTTCACGCACCCATTGACTTCAATGGGTGTGTGATGCGCGAAATACGCAGAAATATAGGACCTGTCGTGAGTTTTACGCAGCGGACTCACGCTGAGCAAAAATCACTGACAGTCTGCACTGCACCATAGACTAGCATAGGTCCGTGCGACGTTCGTGTAAATAAGCCCTTAGGGCCAGTTTACATCAGCATTGCCCTTCTGTTGAGAGGTTCCGTCGGAGGTTTCCATCGGGTTAACTCCTCAATGGAAAGGCAAACGGAAACCTTAGCTTCCGTTTGCATCACCATTGATTGGTGACGGAAACGTTGCTGAAGGTTTCCGTTTCTCACCGTTGTGACAGGGTTCTGTAGTTTTGACGGAATAAATAGAGCAGTCGATTGCTGATGTGAACACGGCCTAGTTCTTTCATTTTGCAGAGGAAAATATACAGTAATTAATTTTTCACTAACGTATTCAGAAAATGTTATTTGATCATTTAAAGTTTCGAAAAAAGTTAATTGTTATTAAAGGAACACTCCAGGAAAAAAACAGTTACAGTGTGTTCCGCCCAGAGTAGGTGCGGAGGAGGGGAGTGTGTGACTTCTGTCTGGTGTTCTTTGAGATCTGTACTAGGAATAACATCATGTATCAGTTTTCCCTGGAGTGTACATTTAACTGCTACAGAATAAAATATAGTTCTAAATCTCAACTTCAATAAGTGTAAAAGAATCACACTGTGCTGTTAGAGTACTCTGCCCTTTGTACTGGCTCGGTTCACTTCTGCAGGCTCAGGTCTCGTTCACACTAGTGTTTTTCTTCATGTGTGTTGTAACAGAAGAAAAGTATTGATGCAGTTTTTTTTAAGCCAAAGCCAGAAGTGGATCCAAAAGAGAGGAGGAGTGTTAGGCCCTGTTCACACAGAGTTTTTTTGACACATTTTTTGACGCGGAAACTGCACCAAAAAACGGCCGAAAATGCCTCCCATTGATTACATTGGGAGGTGGAAGTTTTTTTTTTACCGCGAGCGGTAAAAAACGCTCGCAGTAAAATGAAGCTTCATGCCCTATCTTCGGGTGTTCACACCTCTGCCCTCCCATTATAGGTTTTCATTAATCATCTAAAATAGGGGTGGGGAACGTCCAGCCCACAGGCAGTATAAGGGTATGTTCACACGCACTAATTACGGACGTAATTCGGGCATTTTTGCCCCGAATTACGTCCGAAAATAGCGCCTCAATAGCACTGATAAACATCTGCCCATTGAAAGCAATGGGCAGACGTTTGTCTGTTCACACGAGGCGTATATTTACGCGCCGCTGTCAAATGACGGCACGTAAATAGACGCCCGCGTCAAAGAAGTGACCTGTCACTTCTTTGGCCGTAATTGGAGCCGTTATTCATTGACTCCAATGAATAGCAGCGCCAATTACTTCCGTAATGGACGCGGCGTTCAAGCGCCTGCACATGCCGTTACGGCTGAAATTACGGGGATGTTTTCAGGCTGAAACATCCCCGTAATTTCAGCCGTTACGGACGCCCTCGTGTGAACATACCCTAAGGCCTACGAGATCATTTGGTCTGGCCCGACCTCACTCAGACCGCGCTGCCGCCGCGTCATTTGCTACTTGGCTCCATATGGAGCCAAGTATGGCTGCAGTCTGAGTGAGGCCGCTGCGTGCAGGCCCGGGAGTGGTCCAATCCAGTCACCTGACCTGAGTCACCGAGGCTTGTTTTTCATAGACCTCATTTGAGGAGCAAATCCTCCTGATCCTCAGGAATTGTCCGGTAGGTACTGCTGTATGGTCTATATGGGATGAGAAGAAGAAGCAGGAGGAGTCCATGCCGGCGGCAATCTTCGTACACAGCGCATGACGATGAATACAGGCCATCCTACTTTTTTATGGTAAATCTTCTTCCTACACACCTGATTGGATAGACGTCCTTTAAACAGAGGCCCCCGCTGGAAAGACGCCATCCCCGGACGAAGGCATCTGCCGAAACGCACGTCGGGTCTGGCGTGTCTCTAGTGCAGGAGCTTCAACATGGGTAGGTTTCCACCTACATTATTTCATATGTGTTAGGGCAGATACACACGAACGTTGCGTTTTTGCGCGCGCAAACAACGCTGCGTTTTGCTCGAGCAAAAACCATTTGACAGCTGCGTGTGTCATCCGTGTCTGATGCGCGGCTGCGTGATTTTCGCGCAGCCGCCATCATAGAGATGAGGCTAGTCGACGCCCGTCACTGTCCAAGGTGCTGAAAGAGCTAACTCTTTCAGCACCCTCGACAGTGAATGCCGAACACAATATCGAAAAACCTGTTGAAAAAAAAGAAAAAGTTCGTACTTACCGAGAACTTCCCGGCCGTTGCCTTGGTGACGCATCCTTGGTGACGCGTCCTTGGTGACGCGCCTCTCGACATCGGGCCCCACCTCCCTGGATGACGCGCCAGTCCATGTGACCGCTGCAGCCTGTGCTTGGCCTGTGATTGGCTGGAGCTGTCACTTGGACTGAATTGTCATCCCGGGAAGTCAGACTGGAGGAAGACGCCGGGAGTTATCGGTAAGTCAGAACTTCGTATTTTTTTCTACGGGTTCATGTATATTGGGATCGGAAGTCACTGTCCATGGTGCTGAAACAGTTTAACTCTTTCAGCACCATGGACAGTGACTATCTCCTGACGTCGCGTACCGATAATTTTTTTGCCGAGTTCGGCCGAACCCGGTGAAGTTCGGTTCGCTTGTCCGGCTTCGCTCATCGCAAAGACACTCCGTTTGGATGTTCGGAAACAGAAAAGCACGTAGTGCTTTTCTGTTTACATTCATCCTTTTGACAGCTGGTGCGCTGTTTCAGTCAGTTTGCACGGAAGTGCTTCCGTGCAACCTGCGTGGTTTTCACGCACCCATTGACTTCAATGGGTGCGTGATGCGCGAAATACTTTATTGAACCTGTCGCGCTTTTTGCGCAGCAGACAAACGCTGCGCAAAAAGCACGGACTGTCTGTACTGCCCCATAGACTTGTATTGGTTCATGCGTGCCGCGTGAAAACCACGCGGCCCGCACGGACCGAATACACGCTCGTGTGAATCCCCCCTTAGGCATTTTTGGTCTGTAACTCGTTATGTAACTTTCCAGGGAACATTACTTCTTAAAAACACATTTGTGCCCTTCGAAATACATATATCATTTATCCCTGGATCTTTCTTTACACATGGGCAATTGCCTTCTGTTATTTGGATGTATACTGACACATTATTACATCATTTATATTGCTGGTTTTCATACCATCGCTACATTCTTTCGTGTATATGCTTCCTGCACAGATAGACGTCTGTTTTATGCATTGCATGACTTATTTTTTAATCTGTTTGTATGTATTTAGAATAAAAAAACTATTGTAATCTTTTGAACTTCATGTGTTAATGGACCTTTCTTTGTAAGCTATATATAATGCAGTAGGTCAATGCACCAACTATTACTTGGTTATGTATATTTTTGCCCCTGAATTTTCCACTGTAGACACAATATTTGTGCGGGCAAATTTTTTTTCCTGGATGTACCAATAAGTTGTATTTTCTTTGTGTTGTGGCTGACACTTGTGATTTCCAATCATGAAGGAGAAAACAGCGTAGCTCGAGCTACGCGCCTTCCGTAAGTCCCATAGAATTGAATGGTAGTTACGGAAACAGCTTAACTCGTATGCTACGCTGCTTCCGTAACTGCCATTCACTACTATGGGAGTTACGAAAACAGCGAGCTACGCGGTTTCCATAATTCATGGTCGGAAATCACACTTTTCAGCTACAACACAGAACGGTACAACGGGGTTTAGGGGGCCCCATTTTAGAGATAGGTGCGGGTCCCAGAGGTGGGACCACATCTATCTGAGATTTATGACATATCCTGTGGATATGTCATAAATGTCCCTGATGGGAAAACCCCTTTAAGTAAGTCGGAACAACTTAGGTCTCATGCACACGGCCGTGCCCGTAATTACGGGCCGCAATTGCGGGCACGGCCAGCCGCCTACGGCCACAGACAGCCACTCGCATTTTCGGCCCGTGAGCCCATACAAAGTTTGGAAGCATGCCCCGTAAAATGCAAAAGAACGAACATGTCCTATCATCTTTTGCGGTACACTTATCCGTTCCGGACACCTTCCCGTAAATATAGGGGAAGGTGTCCGCAGCCAATATAAGTGAATGTGTCCGTAATTGCGGACCGCGATTGCGAACGATTTTTATGGATGTGAGCATGGGCCCTTACTAATGCGAGAACATCTTTTCAAAACTTAAGAGTCGAACGCGCCCGAATGACCGACGCAGTCGAAACATCATCAATACCGGCTAACATCACAAACCTCACCAAAGAGAAGCAGTTAGGGGTGAGTTAATTAAATGTTTGACCAAATATAGCAGGCTCATTTTTAAGTTGATAATTTTGTATGTCCGGCGAATGTTATAAATATCCATATCATTGGCTACTCATGTTTTATTACGGTCAACCCTCTGCAGATCAAAAACATGCCTCCTGGGAAAATTTTTGTTCGTCCTACAGACAGAGGAAGAATTTTTGCCTGGGGTCACTACTCCAAATTGGCAGGTCACTCGGACATCCATAAAACTCGGGACTTTATCGCTCGCCATTATTGGTGGCCTAGGCTACCCAAAGATGTATTGGACTACGTCTACTTTTGTACCAAGTGTCCCCAAAATAAGATTACTCATTTCATACCTGCGGGCTTACACCAACCTCTGTCAGTACCGAACAGGCCCTGGCAACACATTGCCATGGATTTTATTATAGATCTTCCTTCCTCTGATGGTTGCACCACTGTTTGGGTTATTGCTGACCGTTTCTCCAAAATGGCACATTTTGTTCCTCTGTCCAGCCTGCCCTCAGCTCCTCGACTGGCAAGTCTATTTGTTCAGGATGTCTTTCGTCTACACGGATTGCCTCTCCATATCGTGTCTCATCGGGGTTCCAATTCTCATCCAAATTCTGGAGAGCCCTGTGCAAACTTCTGGACGTAAGATTTGACTTTTTGTCTGCATTCCACCTGCAATCCAACGGCCAAGTTGAAGAATGAACCAAGTGCTTGATAATTATCTCCGTCATTTTATATCAGCTCAACATGACAACTGGGTACATCTCGTTCCATGGGCTGAATTCTCATGTAATAACTTACATGAGTACATCTACTGCTATTTCTCCATATTTCATAGTTTATAGCGAACATCCTTGTGTCCCTCTTCAAGTTCCTAATATTTCCTAATATTTCTTACGGAAGTTTTTGCCAGATCTGGCAGCAAATCAAGTCAACGATCCTGCAGGCGGTGGATCTCATGAGGTATGCTAAGAAGGATGCCCCCCCCAGAGTTAAGGTTTGGTTATCTTCCAAGACTGTTTGCCTAAAAATTCCCTCCGACAAATTTGCTCCTAGGTTTCTCGGTCCCTTGCAACAGATCAATCCTGTGTCATACAAGCTGTTTGCCTCCTACTCTCAAAATTTCCAATACCTTTCATGTGTCTCTCCTGAAACCTGTGTTCCCCAACCGCTACAGCAAGCCCTCCGATTCTACTACTGCTCCTAGAGGTTTGGCTGATGTCTTTGAAGTCAGAGATTCAGTACTCCAAGAAGGTTGGAGGAAGGAAATATTTTCTTGTGGACTGGAAAGTTGTTGGTCCTGAGGAGAGATCCTGGGAACCTGAAGAGAACATTGAGGCTCCCGCTCTCATCAAAAAGTTCCTCCTACATTCTGAACCCAAGAGAAGGCGTAAGGGGGGTATTGTAGCGCCGGCAGCTGCTGACTGCTTATCTTCCCTCCTGCCGGCGGAACTGTGATCATAGGCACCTGCCTCCTCTGCGACGCCGGCAAGATCTAAACTATATGAGGCAGAGCACAAGCTGCCCAAAGGGCGTGTGCGCTCAGGCAGTCTCTTGAAGTGCTAACCTAGTGTTATCCTGCATAGGTTCCGTATCCTGTGTCAGTAACCAGTCTGTATCCTGTGCCCCGTGTCAGTGACCAGTCGGTGTCCTGTGCCCCGTGTCAGTGACCAGTCGGTGTCCTGTGCCCCGTGTCAGTGACCAGTCGGTGTCCTGTGCCCCGTGTCAGTGACCAGTCGGTGTCCTGTGCCCCGTGTCAGTGACCAGTCGGTGTCCTGTGCCCCGTGTCAGTGACCAGTCGGTGTCCTGTGCCCCGTGTCAGTGACCAGTCGGTGTCCTGTGCCCCGTGTCAGTGACCAGTCGGTGTCCTGTGCCCCGTGTCAGTGACCAGTCGGTGTCCTGTGCCCCGTGTCAGTGACCAGTCGGTGTCCTGTGCCCCGTGTCAGTGACCAGTCGGTGTCCTGTGCCCCGTGTCAGTGACCAGTCGGTGTCCTGTGCCCCGTGTCAGTGACCAGTCGGTGTCCTGTGCCCCGTGTCAGTGACCAGTCGGTGTCCTGTGCCCCGTGTCAGTGACCAGTCGGTGTCCTGTGCCCCGTGTCAGTGACCAGTCGGTGTCCTGTGCCCCGTGTCAGTGACCAGTCGGTGTCCTGTGCCCCGTGTCAGTGACCAGTCGGTGTCCTGTGCCCCGTGTCAGTGACCAGTCGGTGTCCTGTGCCCCGTGTCAGTGACCAGTCGGTGTCCTGTGCCCCGTGTCAGTGACCAGTCGGTGTCCTGTGCCCCGTGTCAGTGACCAGTCGGTGTCCTGTGCCCCGTGTCAGTGACCAGTCGGTGTCCTGTGCCCCGTGTCAGTGACCAGTCGGTGTCCTGTGCCCCGTGTCAGTGACCAGTCGGTGTCCTGTGCCCCGTGTCAGTGACCAGTCGGTGTCCTGTGCCCCGTGTCAGAGACCAGTCGGTGTCCTGTGCCCCGTGTCAGTGACCAGTCGGTGTCCTGTGCCCCGTGTCAGTGACCAGTCGGTGTCCTGTGCCCCGTGTCAGTGACCAGTCGGTGTCCTGTGCCCCGTGTCAGTGACCAGTCGGTGTCCTGTGCCCCGTGTCAGTGACCAGTCGGTGTCCTGTGCCCCGTGTCAGTGACCAGTCGGTGTCCTGTGCCCCGTGTCAGTGACCAGTCGGTGTCCTGTGCCCCGTGTCAGTGACCAGTCGGTGTCCTGTGCCCCGTGTCAGTGACCAGTCGGTGTCCTGTGCCCCGTGTCAGTGACCAGTCGGTGTCCTGTGCCCCGTGTCAGTGACCAGTCGGTATCCTGGGTCCTGCATCCGTGTTGAGTCCGTATCCGCTTCCAGTAATCCAGCACCAGCTTTTATCCACTATCTGCCTGTATCCAGCTGCCACCAAGGTACCATCTGCCTATGACTGTTTAACACCTGTCTGGCCAGCAGCTAGTCCATTTTAGCAGAGTAGCCCAGTGCATCCAGAACCCCATTGGACGTTACATACTGTCTATACGTGTAAAATATTAGTGGTCACCGATAGTAATTTGAGTATTTCCTATATAAGCTGCTGGGTGACTGTTATTATATGGTCACTGTGTGATGCCATTTAAAGTATTCCCTTTGTTGACTCCAAAGGAACGGATAACTGTGTTGCTCCATTGCCATATCAGGCTGTGGTCTAGCAGAGGACAGCGGGTTATCTCCACAATTGGCCTGTTGAGATAAAGTAAACATTGAGAGACTGTTGAGAGTTTTACGTTTTTCCCTGGAGCCACAAGTACAGCTAGCACAGTTTACTTGAAGAATCACAATCTACTGTAAACTGAGTCCTAATGCTCGGATCCCCTGAAACATTGCGTGGCCTGCTGTTGCTGAATGTAGAGAACGTCGGCTAATGGTCTAAATCCTAGGTTCTCAACCTGTGCTAAATGCCATGAAGTACACTCGTACCATCCGAATCCTGCACTTTTACTAGTTATAGCACAGTAGATGAGCAGAGAAAATGTCCTGATGTGAAAATGAGAAGTCGGTTTCACATTCTACTACTCACCTGAACAAGCAACGCCTGGCTTCTGGCTCATATAGAAAACATATTTCACTAACCACATACATAAAGACATTGACCCACCATACAGCCTGTATGCATATATCCTGCACGTGTGCTCTAGGTTACTCAACACTGGTTGTAATATTGCAGGTTTTTAGAACATTACAAATAGTTTCTGAGTACTCCAGTCGATAGTTACATGGATGATTTTTAATAATATATGTACGAAAGTTGGAATCTTACGTGCAATGGCCGTTTTTTTTGGAGGTTTTTTTTAACGGCCGTCACCTGGCTGCATGTATTACTATGAGGCTATTGACACGGCCGTTGTTTTAATGGACCGTGTGAACAGTCCGTGAAAAAAGACATGTCCTATTTTTGCCCGTTTTCACAAATCCCTCAGATTCAACTCTGAGGGATTTGTGAAAACGGGTCCTGCATGGGTGCAAATCGGCCATGAAAAACGTCCGATTTGACACACGTTTGTCTGAATAAGCCCGAATACATCTATTAAGATTATGCCCGGTATTGCTGATTGAGTAATTTGCTTAAACTTACTCATTGCATGATCGATTTACCAGAACACATGATGTATCCCAGCCCCACAAACCCTCGACCGGTCTCTCAGTACTACAAAGAGGACAAAAATTGGGATTATGTATAAAACCACATACAAAGGACAACTGGATCAACTGCCTGCAGCAACCGAGGTTTCCTCAGCAAAGGTTTTTATACATTTCCCTCATTGCATCCATGGGTCCCTGCAATCAGCATTCAAGAACCAAATCTTAATGGTGTTGTACGAGATTACAAAAAATGGGAGCACTCAAAGTGACAACCTGCATTATATAACTGGACAGAACGTTTTCATTCGTTCCATAGTGAAACTACCTAAATATATGGAGATTTATAACAAAATGATGGAAACACTATGGACAAATGTATAAATTTAGGCAATGTCACATTTGGATGCTACTCTGGTAATTAATCTCTATGGAAAATGATTAAAACCAAGATGTTTTCATAAATCGTTTTAATTGTGTTAATAGTAAGGTATATACAGATAAAATAAAAAATATGGTGAAGCGATATATTTAAACCAATTAACAAGGTTGTCCAGTATTAGGGGAAAAAAAAAAAAAAGTGTATGCTTTTTCTTCCCCAAAAACTGTGCCACTATTCTTCATGGACTATGTCCGATATCCTAGCGGGCCCCCATTCAAGTGAATGAGGCCGAGCTGCGGCAGTACCAGACAGAGCCCATGTCATGCATAGGAGTGGCCTTGTCTCGGGGGTGGGGGGGTGAACAGACCCTTTTTTTTTCCTAATACTAGACAATCGCTTTAAATAAACTATTCAGAAAAGTATATTTCTTTTAGACAAAATCTAGATTTGCATTTACAAGGAAATTTTCAATCATTTCAATGATATCACACAATAAGATTCCACTTTACCATGCCCGGTGGATCCCATTACACAGGGTTGTGTTGTGTCTTGTGACTCAGGTACACAAGCGGGGTTACAAAGCAGCTGTTGCAAAACTACAACTGGAAACACTTCGAGCCCAACATTCCTCCATGTTATTTTCAGCATGCATAACGCTTCACCTCTAGATCATGAAGGCCATACGTTACTTACACCCCTGGTTATTAATGAGTGGCTTACGATCCTAAATACCTTTATAATCCACAACTGTATGCAGGTAATAACGGAAGTGAAAGCGTTTAGAACATATAACAGTCAATGCCAGGCTTAAGAGTCAGACGACACTAACTATTAATACCCTGCGTTATGCAAACAGATAACAGTATGAGCCTTATTGCTTCATTCACTCCCGGCTATCGTCTCTTGCCGTCGCTCTTGGACTGTCTATGTCTTGTGCTTTTGCTTGAAGATGGAGATCTCCTCTTATCCTTCCTGGAGTCCTCACTCCTCTTATAGGGATGTGAGCTGTGCTTTTCTGAAGGCCTCCTTTCCTCACTGTCGTCCCTGGTATCCTTTTCATCTGGTGTTCCTCTGCTGGGATTCTCTCGGTCAGACGGCAGGGTGTTTTTAATGGTATTGATCAGAAATCGCTTGTTAGTGCTGGCAAGAGGACACTTCATCCTGCAAAAGAATTAAGAGAGCGGCTACAGTCAATGAGCTTGTCTTGTGCGCCACCTAGTGTATGACGTAAGCATAATGCTATGAAGTCGAGAATCCATCTAAGTGTATGTTTTTTGCATTCAGATTCCGATGATTTTTCGGCGTTGCAATGCGAGTGGAAAAACCCTCTATTACGCCTTTTATGGTCCTTACCTACTCAAGCGTGGCATCCGCCCTTAAAAATGCCATTGAAATCAATGGGAAGCAGAAAAGACTTCGCAAATACGGCGCGTTAATTTTACTGTTCAAAAATCTGTGGGTATGAGATCATCCAAAATCAGCAGGAAAAACGCGCTGATTTTGGAGGCAGATCCAGCTTCTGATTTTTTTTAGCCTCAACTTAATACCATGTGAACATACCCCAAAACTTCTTGGGTTAATTTTTACAGACACAAAAAAACAACACATTTTAAAATAACAATAATTTATAACAATGACTTTCAGATCGTTTTGCTGCATTATTATTTTACAGACATTTCATCCTCCCGGTGTATCAGATGGTCGTAAATCAATCATGACTGAGCTTGGGAATATTGATCTATAACCAGTGTACTTTACTCCTTCACGTAGTGTGTTTCTGGTGTATATGTATGGAAATATTCTATGTATCTCACACAACAACCCCAATCATATTTCCTATTAGGACGGCATAGAGAGGTCCTCCCGCTCAAGACATCCCTCTATGTGACAGAACGGAGAACTGCTCTGTAAGATCAGCTCCTGCTCTGGCGGGCCCAGCACGTCCATAAATTACATGGACGACCATTCATTTGAGCGCTACGTCAGGGAAAATGTGCGGCTGGACCAGGCTGCCCCCGGCTAGAACAGCTGATTACTGGGGAGGGGAGAAGCCGGACACACGGCGGTCCGGCTTCTTTTTACAGAAGAGGTTGCCGTTACATGAATCAAGTCGGCGATTTGGATCACCCTATATTTTATGTATCTAAAGGGATATTAGGGTATCAGTAAACGAAGGTTGCTATTTGTATAAAGAAAAAAAAAAAAGTCATGCAATTTTCAAAAAACTTTCTGTATTCATGTTCAAGATCTCTGCTTGCTGTCATTTAATAGGAACCTTCAGGGTCTGATGAGCCCAGGTGCTCAGCTCGTTACATGATACTACTCTGATAACTGTACTGTAACGACCATGCAGCTGTATATCGACCACATGACCAGGACTTATCCACTGGAAGTAAAGAATGAAGGTTCCTATTCCTACTATTGTACCACTGTACTACAAGGCAGATATACCAATATGGCGCCACTAAGAGTAATGGTGGCATTTAAAGGGGTTTTCCCATCAGGGACATTTATGACATATCCGCAGGACATGCCATAAATGTCAGATAAATGCAGGTCCCAGAGGTGGGACCCGCATCGATCTCTAGAACGGGGGCCCCCTAAACCCCGTTCTATCTTTTTCTGCTCCCGCTGCCCCCTGGCCACTTCCTGACTATATGGTCGGGAGTTACGAAAACAGAGTAAGTCCCATAGTAGTTGGCAGTTATGAAAGCAGCGCAGCATGTGAGCTACTCGGTTTCTGTAACTACCATTCAGTTCTATGGGACTTACAAAACCAGCGTAGCTCAGCAGCTACTACTTCTTCATGGTCGGAAATCTCCTGCTTCACCCGCAACACAAAGCGACAGAACGGGGTTTAGGGGGCCCCTGTTCTAGAGATCAGTGCGGGTTCCAGAGGTGGGACCCGCATCTATCTGACATTTATGATATATCCTGTGAATAGGTCATAAACGTCTCTGATGGGAAAACCACTTTAATGGTATGAACATCAGCTGAATAGAACAGAAGAGGACAACACAAGGACCTATATTTAATTGTGTTTTACATGGAAATCCTATTTAACATCCATGTTACAATTGCACGGCACCCAGAGAAGTCAATGACTGACTATGTAACACCTGGTCGAACCAACTATACCAGAGCGATGACTGGAACAAAAAATAAAATAAAAAATAGGACTATCCACAGCGAGGGACCCCGCTCTATGATGTCCATATAATAGAATAGGGCACATGGACAGGGCTTGTCCTGGGTAGACGAGCGGTTTAACAGTTTAGCTCTAAGTGTGTTAAAGGGGTTTCCCAGGACAGGTAATATTGATGGCTTATTGTTAGAATAGGACTATTATTAAATCATAGGTGTGGGGGGGGGGGGGGTCAGACTCCCAGAACCCTCCTTTGGATCAGCTGCATGACGGAGCCTCTTCATATTTAGGCACAACACTACACTTTGTTGCGGCTGTGCCTGCCACTGGGTCTCACAACAGGCCAGTCCCTTTTAAGTGCCGCAGTAGCAGGAAGAGCCACAACAAAAAGGTATGGTGCGGTGCCGGAGTAAACAATTAAAGAAAGACACATGCTGGAGGGGGACCCCAAACAAGCAGATATTATTGGCTTATCTTAAAGATAGGCCATCGTATTTACAGGCCCATAAATACCCCTTTTATTAAAGTGAAGGGATATGCAAAAGTGGAGTTTTTCTTTAAGCCAGGCTTTTAACAGCAGCTGGGAAGCACAAGGAAGGAAGAAGAGTGCCGTCTGTGAAGACCCTTTTACACAAGCCAATGATCGGGCAAAGAAGCGTTCATATAAACGCTCGTTCCAGATCATTGCCCTGTCTAAACAGGGCAACGATCAGCCGATGAACAAGCAAACACTCGTTCATCGGCTGATCGTATAGTTTATGCAGCGCAAATTATTATCGTTGTCAGCAGCACAGCTCCCTGAGTAAACCGGGAGACGCGCTGCCGACACGATGGAAATACATGGGGACGAGCGATCGGAGTAAAATCGCTTGTTCCCATACATAGTTCTGTGTTTAAGGAGCAAACGAGCGCCGATCTACGAGCTGTCTCATTGATCGCCCCTTGTTTTTACGGCCAATATTGGCCGGTGTAAAAGGACCCTAACCCTATGCGGACATATAGTTTATCCCTGAGGTATATATTAGCTGCAGGTTGCTGGTCAAATATTCTGAAACGGTGTTAACCAATAGCACTTATGGCAATGCCCCAGATCAGAGATAAAGGTCGACTATTGCTGAGGTGGATTCAGAAAAGGTCTCATTTTTAATAGGACTTTAATTTTATTTTTTTACAATTTACAGGGAATATGTCACCCAGTTAGACCCCTAACACATACAAGTGGGTGTTCCTACAATCCCTGAGTCGTCCCCTGAACTCACATATATGATGCCCATAGAAAGCGCTCCTGTATGCTCAATTTAGCCGTAGTGGACACTCAATAAGCATAACTTAAAGGAAGAGTAAAAAAAGGGACCAAAGGCGCTGCTATAATAATTAGTGTCACAGGGCTTTAGGCAAACATGAAGTAAAAGTATTTAAAGAGGCTGTCACCAGATTCTCTAACCCCTATCTCCTATTGCATGTGATCGGCGCTGCAATGTAGATAACAGCAACATTTATTTTTTTTAAAACGTTCATTTTTGGCCAAGTTATGAGCTATTTTATATATATATGCAAATGAGCTTTGAAATGGACAACTGGGCGTGTTTTTTTTCGTATGTCCAACTGGGCGTGTATTGTGTTTTTAACTGGGCGTGTTTACTTGTTTTACTAACTGGGCGTTGTGGAGAGAAGTGTATGATGCTGATGAATCAGTGACCAATCAGCATCATGCACTCCTCTCCATTCATTTACACAGCACATAGTGTTCTTACTAGAACGATGTGCAGCCACATACACAAGTGTCCTGATAATGAATACACATGACCTCCAGCCTGGACGTCATGTGTATTCACAATCCTGACACTTCTGAATCTTTTCTCTGAGATTTCCAGCAAGTGAAACAAAATCTCGTTTACCTCGTAATCTCGCGAGATTACGCGTGGCTTGCTGGAATCTCACAGAAAAGATTCAGAAGTGTCAGGATTCTGAATACACATGACGTCCAGGCTGGAGGTAATGCATATTCATTGTCAGGACACTTGTGTATGTGGCTGCACATCGTTCTAGTAAGAACGTGATGCTGCTGTGTAAATGAATGGAGAGGAGTGCATGATGCTGATTGGTCACTGATTCTTCAGCATCATACACTTCTATTCACAACGCCCAGTTAGTAAAACAAGTAAAAACACAATACACGCCCAGTTGGACATACGAATAAAAACACGCCCAGTTGTCCATTTCAAAGCTCATTTGCATATATATAAAATAGCTCATAACTTGGCCAAAAATGAACGTTTTTAAA
Organism: Rhinoderma darwinii; assembly: GCF_050947455.1. NCBI lineage: Eukaryota > Metazoa > Chordata > Amphibia > Anura > Rhinodermatidae > Rhinoderma > Rhinoderma darwinii. Next base: position 58,560,351 of record NC_134688.1, on the reverse strand, counting down.
AAAAATAAAATGTTACTGTTCTCTACATTGCAGCGCCGATCACATGCAATAGGAGATAGGGATTTGAGAATCTGGTGACAGAGCCTCTTTAATCATACAAAGAAGAGGCTACGCGTTTCAACGCCGGACCGGCGTCTTCATCAGGCCAATCAAATAAGCATGCAAGGTAAGCTTTCAAGTAGCACCCTGAATGGGAGTTTGGGTGGGCGCTTAGCCAGGTTGGTACACCCGATGGCTTGTTCTAATAAGATTCTGTCCTGGTGACAGAATTTCTTTAAATATATTATGTTATATCGTTAAAAACTGCCCTGAAATGAAACAAATGCACGGCTCAGAATGACGTACCAGCCCATCGGCCCCATCGTCTCAGCGCGATCTTTTCCCCTTTTGGCTTCTTTGAGAAGCTCTTCTACTGCTTTCCTGCACAAAAGGAAAAAAAATGAATTATAATTTCACATCACACGGATAAAACAGTAATAAGATGTTACAGGAAGCAGCAAACTGAGCAATGTCTACTGCAGACTGAGGAGAGGAGATCCGCTCATTCTGAAACCAGCATTGGAAAGAAGTGTTTCCCAGCGATCAGGACTTCTGGTTCATCACGTGTAACAGAACAGTCTGTAAATAACGGGCACCAGACTGAACCTGTGCTCATCCTACTCCTTGGGCCCTGTTCACATCTGCGATGGAGGCTCCATTAGGGGCCTCCAGCATAGAACCGGCAGAGATTACCGGTAACAATAGTCCAGCATGCTGCGCTGTTGTTTCCAGCAAAAAACCACAGACACCCTACGGATCCTATTAAAATCAATGCGTTCCGTCAGCCGACGGCGGTGTCAGTGGTGCAACGTGATCGGTGCTTCCTCTGATGGCGCAGAACAACTGAGGACCAGACACAGACGTGAACAGAGCCTTACCGGAAATACGTGAAACTAAAGCGTTGTACTGAATGCCGGGATATTTTTTAGAAAGCCTAAAACTTCTAGAACACATAAAATAAATTCATCTGTACACGTTTTCTAAGTAATCTGTAGATCGACGAGTTTGTTTGAGACAACGTGTGAAACGGCTAGACGTGCTATAGAATAACTGGTTAATAAAGGGTCCCCCTCTTGTCTATTAGAGATATGTTAAAGGGGTAGTCTAGGCTGGAGGCTGTTTTGAATACTGATGACCTATCCACAGGATAGGTCATCAGTATATTAATCGGTGGGGGTCCAACACCCGGACCCCGCACCAATCAGCTGTTCCGGCTGCCTATAGGCGCCAGAAGCTATGCAGTGGTCGGTGCCGGAAGCAGATGGCTTCAAACACTATGTAGCGTCCGTGCTACAACTCACTATTCACTTGAATAGGAGAAGAGCTGCAATACCGCAGCACGGTCGCTATATATGATCGGAGCTATCTGCTTCCGGCACCGACCACTGCATAGCCTCTGGCGCCTATAGGCAGCCGCAACAGCCGATTGGTGCGGGGTCCGGGTGTCAGACTCCCACCAATCATATAATGATGACCTATCCTGTGGGTTGGTCATTAGTATACAGAACAGCCCCCAGCCTAGACAACCCCTTTAATAAGGTGTCCCCCCCCCTGTTGTCTATTAGAAATATACGTTAATAGGCAATTCTATTACAATTTCTAGGTGAAGCATATCAGGGCAATAAAATATCCTATTTGAAGCTTTTCCCCAAAAAAAAAAAAAAAAAGCTATGGATTCTACAGAATACCTGGACAATATACAGTACCTTAGTTTGACACTTTGCCTGTAACATATATAATATGTTATACAGGGTGGGCCATTTATATGGATACACCTAAATAAAATGGGAATGGTTGGTGATAATAACTTCCTGTTTGTGGCACATTAGTATATGGGAGGGGGGAAACTTTTCTAGCTGGGTGTTGACCATGGCGGCCATTTTGAAGTCGGCCATTTTGTATCCAACTTTAGTTTTTTCAATGGGAAGAGGGTCATGTGACACATCAAACTTATCGAGAATTTCACAAGAAAAACAATGGTGTGCTTGGTTTTAACGTTACTTTATTCTTTCATGAGTTATTTACAAGTTTCTGACCACTTATAAAATGTGTTCAAAGTGCTGCCCATTGTGTTGGATTGTCAATGCAACCCTCTTCTCCCACTCTTCACACACTGATAGCAACACCGCAGAAGAAATGCTAGCACAGGCTTCCAGTATCCGTAGTTTCAGTTGCTGCACATCTCGTATCTTCACAGCATAGACAATTGCCTTCAGATGACCCCAAAGATAAAAGTCTAAGGGGGTCAGATCAGGAGACCTAGGGGGCCATTCAACTGGCCCACGACGACCAATCCACTTTGCAGGAAACTGTTCATCTAGGAATGCTCGGACCTGACACACATAATGTGGTGGTGCACCATCTTGCTGGAAAAACTCAGGGAACGTGCCAGCTTCAGTGCATAAAGAGGGAAACACATCATCATGTAGCAATTTCAGAGATCCCGTGGCCTTGAGGTTTCCATTGATCTTTGGGGTCATCTGAAGGCAATTGTCTATGCTGTGAAGATACGAGATGTGCAGCAACTGAAACTACGGATACTGGAAGCCTGTGCTAGCATTTCTTCTGTGGTGTTGCTATCAGTGTGTGAAGAGTGGGAGAAGAGGGTTGCATTGACAATCCAACACAATGGGCAGCACTTTGAACACATTTTATAAGTGGTCAGAAACTTGTAAATAACTCATGCAAGAATAAAGTAACGTAAAAACCAAGCACACCATTGTTTTTCTTGTGAAATTCTCGATAAGTTTGATGTGTCACATGACCCTCTTCCCATTGGAAAAACTAAAGTTGGATACAAAATGGCCGACTTCAAAATGGCCGCCATGGTCAACACCCAGCTTGAAAAGTTTCCCCCCTCCCATATACTAATGTGCCACAAACAGGAAGTTAATATCACCAACCATTCCCATTTTATTTAGGTGCATCCATATAAATGGCCCACCCTGTATATACATTTTCAGTACGGGACAGTAGTTCCACGCAGAGGCAGGGACTCCTAGCGTCTTACATAACTATGATGCTAGGAGCCCGGCTCCCTGCACTGTGTTCAGTCCGGGAAACACTGCCGACATACGGCCCGTATATCTCGGACCGAACATACTCGTGTGAATCCAGCCTTAGTGTATGCACAAAGCTTGCTCTGGTGATTTGCATTCTGGGAAGCTTAGTCTACACTGGTGAGAGAGTAAAGTAATCCAATTTAGAAAAAAAACAAAAACTGTCCCACTGCATTAGGCCTTGTTCACACAGCAGATATGCTACACATTTTGCATGTATATTTTAAACCAAAACCAGGAACGGAACCTAAACAGAATACATAAAATGGAAGGCCTTATATGTCTGCTCTTGTGAATCCAATTCTGGTTTTGGCTTAAAAATGCATGCAAAATCTGCAGCAAATATTCAGTGTGTGAATAAGGCCTTATAGGAGCTCAGCTAGGTTCTTAGGGTTTGTGTTCACACGTGCAGATTTTTTAATGCAATTTTTAAAGCCAAAACCTGGTTTGTATCATAAAAGTAGAGAAAGTATAAGGGACATAAACTTCTCATCTTATTTAAATCCACGCTTGGTTTTGGCTTCAAAAACTGCATAAAACCTCAACAAAACAAAACTTGCATGTGTGAATACACTCTTGGCTTAAATACTGCAAATTTTACGCAACGGATTTAGTTGCATAAAATCGGCAGAATAATACAATAGCAGCGTAAATAATAATCGGAATAACTTAGAAATGGACCTGCAGTGCGGTTTTTTAATCCGCAGCATGTCAATTGTATTTGCGTAATCGCTGTTTTTTTGTTGCGTTTTCCCCATTAAATTCAATGGGGATGTAAAACCCGCAACAAATAGCAGATGTTGTTATTTGTGCAGCGGAAAAGCTGCGATTCCACAGAAGAAAAATCTTATACTTACCCAGAATTCTGTGCTTCTTCGTTCAGGCTGGCTTCCTGGGATGATGTGTTATCCCACGTGACCACTGCAGCCAATCACATGGGATGAACCGTCATCCCAGGAGGCCCGTTTGCAGGACGCCAACAGGGTTGCCAACCGTCCATAAATTTACGGACAATCCGCAAAAATGCGTGTTATTTTCTGCTGTCCGCAGCGTCTGGCAGAAAAAAAAACCACTGGGATTTTTCCATCATTCTTCGGAACTTTGCACTGCGCATGCGCTGAAACGTACATGCAAAGGAAGAATAGGCCGTGGCCGGGAATATTTTCAGATTCCGCGGAATCTGGAAATATTCAGGCCGCTGCCAAGTGAGGTCGGTGAGTGGACCAACCCAGTCACCTGGCCTGTCATCTGACCTCACCTCAGCATCATGAGGTCAGATGACTCAGGTCAGGTGACTGGTCCACTCCAAGGCCGTCACCGACCCCAGTCAGAAGTGGACCCGTCACCTCCACACCGCATGACCTCCTCGTCTCCTCCTACGGTGAGTCACATTAGGCAAAGCGGAGAGTGGTAGCAGTAGGTTACCGCTCCACTCTGTTTGCAATGTGACACTAAGAGCAAGGGGGGGAATGACACTAAGATCAAGGGTGGGGGGGGGGGGGGTGAATGACACTAAGAGCAAGGGGGGGGGAACTAAGAGCAAGGGGGGGAATGACACTAAGAGCAAGGGGGGGAATGACACTAAGAGCAAGGGGGGAATGACACTAAGAGCAAGGGGGGAATGACACTAAGAGCAAGGGGGAGGGGAATGACACCAAGAGCAAGGGGGAGGGGAATGACACCAAGAGCAAGGGGGAGGGGAATGACACCAAGAGCAAGGGGGAGGGGAATGACACCAAGAGCAAGGGGGAGGGGAATGACACCAAGAGCAAGGGGGAGGGGAATGACACCAAGAGCAAGGGGGAGGGGAATGACACCAAGAGCAAGGGGGAGGGGAATGACACCAAGAGCAAGGGGGAGGGGAATGACACCAAGAGCAAGGGGAGGGGAATGACACCAAGAGCAAGGGGGAGGGGAATGACACCAAGAGCAAGGGGGAGGGGAATGACACCAAGAGCAAGGGGAGGGGAATGACACCAAGAGCAAGGGGAGGGGAATGACACCAAGAGCAAGGGGAGGGGAATGACACTAAGAGCAAGGGGGGGGGGGATGACACTAAGAGCAGGGGGGGGGGGAGAGTGACACGCAGGGGGGGGGGGGGGGAGAGTGACACTAAGAGCAGGGGGGGGGGAGTGACATTAAGAGCAGGGGGGGAGTGACACTAAGAGCAGGGGGGGAGTGACACTAAGAGCAGGGGGGAGTGACACTAAGAGCAGGGGGGAGTGACACTAAGAGCAGGGGGGAGTGACACTAAGAGCAGGGGGGGAGTGACACTAAGAGCAGGGGGGGAGTGACACTAAGAGCAGGGGGGGAGTGACACTAAGAGCAGGGGGGGAGTGACACTAAGAGCAGGGGGGGAGTGACACTAAGAGCAGGGGGGGAGTGACACTAAGAGCAGGGGGGGAGTGACACTAAGAGCAGGGGGGGAGTGACACTAAGAGCAGGGGGGGAGTGACACTAAGAGCAGGGGGGGAGTGACACTAAGAGCAGGGGGGGAGTGACACTAAGAGCAGGGGGGGAGTGACACTAAGAGAAGGGGGGGAGTGACACTAAGAGCAGGGGGGGAGTGACACTAAGAGCAGGGGGGGAGTGACACTAAGAGCAGGGGGGGAGTGACACTAAGAGCAGGGGGGGAGTGACACTAAGAGCAGGGGGGGAGTGACACTAAGAGCAGGGGGGGAGTGACACTAAGAGCAGGGGGGGAGTGACACTAAGAGCAGGGGGGGAGTGACACTAAGAGCAGGGGCTGTGCGGCGCCGTCTACAAGGGGGGAGCTGTGCGGCGCCGTCTACAAGGGGGGAGCTGTGCGGCGCCGTCTACAAGGGGGGAGCTGTGCGGCGCCGTCTACAAGGGGGGAGCTGTGCGGCGCCGTCTACAAGGGGGGAGCTGTGCGGCGCCGTCTACAAGGGGGGAGCTGTGCGGCGCCGTCTACAAGGGGGGAGCTGTGCGGCGCCGTCTACAAGGGGGGAGCTGTGCGGCGCCGTCTACAAGGGGGGAGCTGTGCGGCGCCGTCTACAAGGGGGGAGCTGTGCGGCGCCGTCTACAAGGGGGGAGCTGTGCGGCGCCGTCTACAAGGGGGGAGCTGTGCGGCGCCGTCTACAAGGGGGGAGCTGTGCGGCGCCGTCTACAAGGGGGGAGCTGTGCGGCGCCGGCTACAAGGGGGGAGCTGTGCGGCGCCGGCTACAAGGGGGGAGCTGTGCGGCGCCGGCTACAAGGGGGGAGCTGTGCGGCGCCGGCTACAAGGGGGGAGCTGTGCGGCGCCGGCTACAAGGGGGGAGCTGTGCGGCGCCGGCTACAAGGGGGGAGCTGTGCGGCGCCGGCTACAAGGGGGGAGCTGTGCGGCGCCGGCTACAAGGGGGGAGCTGTGCGGCGCCGGCTACAAGGGGGGAGCTGTGCGGCGCCGGCTACAAGGGGGGAGCTGTGCGGCGCCGGCTACAAGGGGGGAGCTGTGCGGCGCCGTCTACAAGGGGGGAGCTGTGCGGCGCCGTCTACAAGGGGGGAGCTGTGCGGCGCCGTCTACAAGGGGGGAGCTGTGCGGCGCCGTCTACAAGGGGGGAGCTGTGCGGCGCCGTCTACAAGGGGGGAGCTGTGCGGCGCCGTCTACAAGGGGGGAGCTGTGCGGCGCCGTCTACAAGGGGGGAGCTGTGCGGCGCCGTCTACAAGGGGGGAGCTGTGCGGCGCCGTCTACAAGGGGGGAGCTGTGCGGCGCCGTCTACAAGGGGGGAGCTGTGCGGCGCCGTCTACAAGGGGGGAGCTGTGCGGCGCCGTCTACAAGGGGGGAGCTGTGCGGCGCCGTCTACAAGGGGGGAGCTGTGCGGCGCCGTCTACAAGGGGGGAGCTGTGCGGCGCCGTCTACAAGGGGGGAGCTGTGCGGCGCCGTCTACAAGGGGGGAGCTGTGCGGCGCCGTCTACAAGGGGGGAGCTGTGCGGCGCCGTCTACAAGGGGGGAGCTGTGCGGCGCCGTCTACAAGGGGGGAGCTGTGCGGCGCCGTCTACAAGGGGGGAGCTGTGCGGCGCCGTCTACAAGGGGGGAGCTGTGCGGCGCCGTCTACAAGGGGGGAGCTGTGCGGCGCCGTCTACAAGGGGGGAGCTGTGCGGCGCCGTCTACAAGGGGGGAGCTGTGCGGCGCCGTCTACAAGGGGGGAGCTGTGCGGCGCCGTCTACAAGGGGGGAGCTGTGCGGCGCCGTCTACAAGGGGGGAGCTGTGCGGCGCCGTCTACAAGGGGGGAGCTGTGCGGCGCCGTCTACAAGGGGGGAGCTGTGCGGCGCCGTCTACAAGGGGGGAGCTGTGCGGCGCCGTCTACAAGGGGGGAGCTGTGCGGCGCCGTCTACAAGGGGGGAGCTGTGCGGCGCCGTCTACAAGGGGGGAGCTGTGCGGCGCCGTCTACAAGGGGGGAGCTGTGCGGCGCCGTCTACAAGGGGGGAGCTGTGCGGCGCCGTCTACAAGGGGGGAGCTGTGCGGCGCCGTCTACAAGGGGGGAGCTGTGCGGCGCCGTCTACAAGGGGGGAGCTGTGCGGCGCCGTCTACAAGGGGGGAGCTGTGCGGCGCCGTCTACAAGGGGGGAGCGGTGCGGCGCCGTCTACAAGGGGGGAGCGGTGCGGCGCCGTCTACAAGGGGGGAGCGGTGCGGCGCCATCTACAAGGGGGGAGCGGTGCGGCGCCATCTACAAGGGGGGAGCGGTGCGGCGCCATCTACAAGGGGGGAGCGGTGCGGCGCCATCTACAAGGGGGGAGCGGTGCGGCGCCATCTACAAGGGGGGAGCGGTGCGGCGCCATCTACAAGGGGGGAGCGGTGCGGCGCCATCTACAAGGGGGGAGCGGTGCGGCGCCATCTACAAGGGGGGAGCGGTGCGGCGCCATCTACAAGGGGGGAGCGGTGCGGCGCCATCTACAAGGGGGGAGCGGTGCGGCGCCATCTACAAGGGGGGAGCGGTGCGGCGCCATCTACAAGGGGGGAGCGGTGCGGCGCCATCTACAAGGGGGGAGCGGTGCGGCGCCATCTACAAGGGGGGAGCGGTGCGGCGCCATCTACAAGGGGGGAGCGGTGCGGCGCCATCTACAAGGGGGGAGCGGTGCGGCGCCATCTACAAGGGGGGAGCTGTGCGGCGCCATCTACAAGGGGGGAGCTGTGCGGCGCCATCTACAAGGGGGGAGCTGTGCGGCGCCATCTACAAGGGGGGAGCTGTGCGGCGCCATCTACAATGGGGGAGCTGTGCGGCGCTATTTACAAGGGGGGAGCTGTGCGGCGCTATCTACAAGGGGGGAGCTGTGCGGCGCCGTCTACAAGGGGGGAGCTGTGCGGCGCCATTTACAAGGGGGGAGCTGTGCGGCGCTATCTACAAGGGGGGAGCTGTGCGGCGCTATCTACAAGGGGGGAGCTGTGCGGCGCTATCTACAAGGGGGGAGCTGTGCGGCGCTATCTACAAGAGGGTGCTATCTACAGGGGAACGGTTACCGATGGGGCACTTTTATTGTGTCAAGCACTGAGGGATCATTATTACCATCTTGACCACTGGATTATGAGTTTATTTAGAGGATGGGGTATTGGTGGGGAAGGTGCTGAAAAAGTGTGAAACCAACATGCCCGTGTGTCAAATTCTGAAGAGACGAGTCGTGGCTGGAATAAGTCATCACAGTGGTCTGGGCCGGATGGAGAAAAAAAAAAAAGGGAAAGTGAACGACTAATCAGAGAAAACATCACCTAAGTCAGCGGGGGAAAGCTACAGGCGGAGCTGTGATTGGGGAGTCGCTCCTACAATACTGCACTGGCAATGATTTTGTAATGTGTCCGTAAAAATTTTGATCTGTCCGTGATTTTTAGCTCAGTTGTCCAGAAATTTCTGAAGTGGCGGCCCTGTGCGGAAAGTATGCACGGTCTTATTTGTTTTTGTCCCCTCTTCTGTTTTCCGCAGCGGACAATTCTGCCGAAAAACTGCACCACAATTTGTTGTGGCTTTTCAGCCCGAATTGCCTGCGTCCACCAGGGCGGATACGCGGTGTACCTTTACGCAGCGTATCCGCCCTGTGTGAACGCAGCCTTATACGGTTTCCATCATTATTACACCTACAGCTCTGGAGTGTAATAAAGGCTGTAACTCAGGATCAGTACAGGAAGTAACGCTATGTGTTTAGAAAGTTACTGGCAGAAAGATTATACCGCGTGGGAGCACGGAAATGTAAGGGATATGTTTTGACAAGCACTTGTGGAGGGGACAGTGGTTGGCACGGTCATGGGGTGCTTTGGAAATGTAAACTGGGCACAATTAACACCATACAAGTCATGTATGGCAGCAACATGAATACATCAGAGGAGTGTGGCCCCTGGGTGTGAGCTCTGTTTGGCTGTGTGACAGGACACGCTGCAGCTGGCACTTGTGTGGAAGGGGATGCACCACAACTACACCTGTGGGGGAACACGATGCAGCTGGTGATGGGACACACTTGGCGGAGTAACTAATGGGGCATGCTGCAGCTGGCACCTGTGGGGTGGGGCTCACTGGTGGGACTCGTGGCTGGCACCTGTGAGAAAAACCAAGGGCAATCTCCACTGTCCAAGTCACGTCTAGCAGCAGGGCTACAATGCAGACAACATCCACGTTTATAGTACACGTTAATATCACACACAATCTATGAACAGGAGGGTCATAGCGGACTGCAGAGATCATACACAAATTCCAAGCAGGAACCCTACCGCTCCAGCTCTTCCTCCTTCATTGTGCCTTCTATCCGGAACCTCAAACCGGATGCTGCCAACCAACACTTTACTACAAGCTGCCAACCATCATCAGCGACTTCCGGCGCCGTGACGTGGGGATGCTAAGCCGCGTGTGACGCTCTGGGAATGACGTCACGCGGTCAGATGATGCAGATGGGAGCCGCAGAACTTGTCGCCGGGCAGTTAGGCGCTTGGGAAGGTTCCTGTGCGCTTTATTTATACCATGTTGTAAATAGCAGCACATTGATTTATCAGAAGCGTCAATTATTATTCAGGGCACAAAATCCTAACATTTGTCTCTATGCCATGTACAGCACTTTTATGCATGCCCTGGGTAGTTTGGGACTTTGGTAACACAATGGGCCTCTAATGTATACAAAAATAAAAATAAATGTTTTCAGAGCGATTTTAGATGGTGCACAAAGCAATTTTTTTTCACATAATTCTTGTCCTTGAAAACTGGCTGTGACCCCATATCAACAGATTACAACCCCATTATCAGTGCCAAAGTGCCTCCATATACCAGCCCGTTGGCATATTGCTAAGATTACGTAAACCTTGTTCACACAGTGCAGATTTTCTACACATATTGCATGAATTTTTTAAGCCAAAACCAAGTACGGCCTTAAAGTATCTTCTGGATCCAATTCTGGTTTTTTTTGGCTTAAAGAATACATGCAAAATCTGCACTGAGTGAATAAGGCCCTGCTCTTCGCTGGGGGGGGGGGGGGTCGGCTGTTGGAACCCTCATCCCATCAATTATTAAAGCAAATGGAATTGCAGCAAAGCCTCACTCAAGCGAAAAATCCAAGGGGGCGCAGTGCTTCACCTACCTGTGCAGCCCCTTCATTCTATTGATGGTGGGGTCCCAGGAGTCAACTCCCACTGATCACATGGTGATGGCATATCCTAGACATAAGCCATCACTTATTTTTACTTTTTCCCTCCCTCATGTCGTGATCTGATCCTCATTTAGATCAAGAAACATGGCAGAGCACGTGATCTGAATGTAGTGTAAATCTAGCCTAAGGGTATGTTCACACGAGGGCGTCCGTTACGGCTGAAATTACGGGGATGTTTCAGCCTGAAAACATCCCCGTAATTTCAGCCGTAACGGCATGTGCAGGCGCTTGAACGCCGCGTCCATTACGGCCGTAATTGGCGCTGCTATTCATTGGAGTCAATGAATAACGGCTCCAATTACGGCAAAAGAAGTGACAGGTCACTTCTTTGACACGGGCGTCTATTTACGCGCCGTCATTTGACAGCGGCGCGTAAATATACGCCTCGTGTGAACAGACAAACGTCTGCCCATTGCTTTCAATGGGCAGATGTTTGTCAGCGCTATTGAGGCGCTATTTTCGGGCGTAATTCGGGGAAAAAACGCCCGATTTACGTCCGTAAATAGGCCGTGTGAACATACCCGAACAGTGCCATCCGAACTGTGCCACCATTATTAATAATAATAATCTTATTACGCAGCACTTTACAATTTAGTGGGAACATAAACAGACAAAATCAGAGGTTACATAGTGACAGCTAATTTACAATTCAGACAGGAGGATTGAGGACCCTGCTCGCAAGAGCTTACAATCTATGAGGAAATAAGGGACACAAAGTGTAACAGTGTTTGTTCTGTACAATAGTCCGGCCATTTTTATACACATGGGGTGGTGACATAAAGCTGCATGAGCCGGTCACCAGCCAGTATCCGTGTATGACTGACATGAAGAGGAGTGTGAGGGAATCTTATTCTGATGACTAATCTATAAGGGGGCCATGGAAAGGAGTCAGATTAGGGAATGTTATAAGCCTGTCTAAATAGATGTGTTTTCAGGGCACGTTTACAACTGTGGATATTGGGAATTAATCTGATTGTCTGGGGTAGCACATTCCAGAGGACGGGTGCAGCACGAGAAAAACCTTAGAGACGGGAGTGGGAGGTTCAGATTAAGGTCGTTGGTAGGACGTAGAGCCCGAGTAGGGTGGTAGACCGAGATGAGGGAGGAGATGTAAGGAGGTGCAGCACTGTGGAGAGCTTTGTGGGTGAGAGTAATAAGTTTGAATTTTATTCGGAAGGGGATGGGCAACCAGTGCAGTGACTGGGGGAGGGTAGAGGCGTTGGTGTAGCGGTTGGTCATAAATATGAGCCTGGCTGCTGCATTGAGGATATATTGGAGAGGTGAGAGTTTGGTGAGGGGAAGACCGACTAGTAATGAGTTACAGTAGTCATGACGAGAGTGAATCAGAGCAACAATGAGAGTTTTGGCAGTTTCCTCCGTAAGAAAAGGGCAGATTCTGGAGATGTTTTTAAGGTGAAAATGACAGGAGCGTGAAAGTGATTGAATGTGAGGAGTAAAGGAAAGATCTGAGTCAAAAATAACCCCGAGACAGCGGGCGTGCTGCTTAGGAGTGATGGTAGTGCCACACACAGAGATGGAGACATCAGGTTTAGGGAGGTTAGTAGATGGTGGGAACACAAGGAGCTCAGTTTTAGAAAGATTCAGTTTTAGATAGAGAGAGGACATGATGTTCGAGACAGCGGACAGACAATCACTGGTGTTCTGTATTAGAGCAGGGGTGTTGTCACGGGAAGAGGCATATAATTGGGTGTCATCAGCGTAGAGATGGTACTGGAAGCCAAATCTGCTGATGGTTTGTCCAATAGGGGCAGTGTAGAGAGAAAAGAGGAGCGGACCTAGGACTGATACCTGAGGAACCCCGATAGCAAGGGGAAGATGAGAAGAGGTGGAACCAGCAAATGACACACTGAATGAGCGGTCAGAGAGATAGGAGGAAAACCAAGAGAGAGCCGCGTCCTTTAGGTCAATAGAGTGGAGCATGTTAAGTAGGAGTTTGTGGTCTACAGTGTCAAAGGCTGCAGAGAGATCCAAAAGAATCAGGAGAGAGGAGTTACCCTCAGATTTAGTCGCCAAGAGATCATTTGAGACTTTAGTAAGGGCAGTTTCTGTGGAGTGTTGAGTGCGGAAACCAGATTGTAAGGGGTCAAGAATGGAGTTGGCAGAGAGATAGCGGATAAGGCGAGAGTAGACCAAGCGTTCCAGGAGTTTGGAGATGAAGGGCAGATTAGAGACTGGCCGGTAGTTAGCAGCGCTGGATGGGTCAAGAGTTGGTTTTTTCAGTAATGGGTGTATAATGGCATGTTTAAAAGAGGAGGGAAAGATATCAGAGGAAAGAGAGAGGTTAAATATTTTAGTCAGGTGACCAGTGACAGCTGGGGAGAGGGACTGGAGGAGGTGTGAGGGGACAGGATCACTAGGGCAGGTAGTAGGACGAGAAGAAGAGAGGAGCCTCGAAACTTCTTCTTCAGTTATTGGGTCAAATGCTGAGAGTGAAGAAGAGGGAGTGTGGGAGGGAAGGGGATCGATGATACTAGGGGACTGGGAGATAATATCATGGCGGATGTTGTCAATTTTAACTTTAAAATAAGTGACCAGGTCTTCAGCACAGAGATCTGTGACCGGTGTCTGCACTTTAGGACTAAGGAGGGAGTGAAAAGTATCAAAGAGGCGTTTTGGATTATTAGATAGTGTGGAGATGAGAGAGGTGAAATAGACTTGTTTGGCGCAGTGAAGGGCAGAGTTGTAAGTTTTGAGCATAAATTTGTAACGGAGGAAGTCTGCAGCCAAATGCGATTTGCTCCACAGTTGTTCGGCACATCTCAAGCACCGATGAAGTAAGCGGGATTGAGGCGTGTGCCAGGGTTGTCGTCCTCTCTGTGAGGTAGTTCGGAGTGTAGGGGGGGCTGCTTCATCCAATGCATTCTTGAGAGTGTTATTGTAAAGTTTGGCGGCCAGATTGGGACAGGAGAGGGAAGAGATACGGGACAATGAGGACTGTAGACTGTCTATGAGTTTCTGAGTGTTAATGGCCTGTAGATTTCTGTATGTCTGATACGTAGGGATGACCTGAGGAGGCAGAGAATATTTGATAGTAAAGTAGAGAAGATTGTGGTCAGAGAGTGGGAGAGGAGAGTTAATAAAGTCAGAAACTGAGCAGAGACGGAAGAAGACCAGGTCAAGCGAATGCCAGTCTTCATATGTAGGAGAGTTAGTAAGTTGTGACAGACCTAGGGACGAGGTTAAAGATAGAAACTGGGAGGCAGATGAGGAGATTGGGTTATCAATGGGGATGTTGAAGTCACCCATGATGAGAGTGGGTGTTTCAGAGGATAGAAATTGTGGAAGCCGGGCAGCAAAATGATCTAGGAATTGGCAGGGTGAGCCTGGGATGCGGTAGACAACGGGCACTCGGAGAGAAAAAGGGTAAAAGAGTCTGAGGGTGTGGACTTCAAAGGAGGGGAATGTGAGTGAGGGGACCGGGGGAATGACCTGGAAGGTGCAGTGTGGGGAAAGAAGTATACCTACTCCTCCACCCTGCCTGTTCTCAGGTCTGGGGGCATGAGAGAAATCGAGACCACCATAAGATAGAGCAGCAGGGGAAGCAGTGTCAGACAGGTGTAGCCATGTTTCCGTAAGAGCCAGGAGGTTGAGAGAGTTAGAGAGGAATAAGTCATGAATAAAGGGGAGTTTGTTGCCCTCGGACCGAGAATTACAGAGCGCACAGTTAAAAGGGATAGGAGAAGACGTACAAGGAATGGCAAGAAGATTAGCAGGTTTTCTGTGTGTGGCAGGTAAGTGGTTGAGCTTGGCAGAAGAAATGGGAGGACCAGGGTTGGGAGAGATGTCCCCTGCAGCTAGTAGCAGGAGAATGGAGAGAGACAGCAGATGGTTCAGTGATTTATGAGAGTGACCTTTGTGTTGGGCAGTGGGATGAGATGGGTTAAGGTGATTCAGCAAAGTGAATAATGGGAGCTGTACATGGGCGAGGGAAGGAGAGGGACTGATGTGGATAGAATTTACTAAAGGGCGAAATGGGTGGTAGTGTAATGATGGGGGTAGGGAAACAGACAAGTGAGCCCTAATCTACCTGCCACTCAGTCCCTGCCTAATTGCAACGACCCGCCCTAGGCGATGGGGTACAACTGGGCGACGGTCCCTACGCTCAGTAAATGCACGACAGACAAACAGACAAGGGTACACAGAAGCTAAGGGAAATGGGGCAGTTGCCCACGGCAACACCGTGAGCAACAAGAGTGGTGAACGAGCCGAGTCAAACCAGGAGTGTACGAGGTACCAAACACAGAGCAGGAGAGTAGTGAACAAGCCGAGTCAAACCAGGAGTGTACGAGGTACCAAACGCAGAGCAGGAGAGTAGTCGGTAAGCCAGGGTCAATATGAAGCAGGGTCAAATAGTTCAGAAGCTGCAGCAGGGCCAGGAAACCAAACGAGAAGAATCACAAGCAAGGAGGAACAGGAAAGGCAGGTATAAATAGACAGAGGGCGGGAGCTAGCTCCGTCTGGCCAGGCTGTGATAGGCTCTCCCACTCCTAAGCCTGCCATCCTGAGTGGTGCAAGATGGAGTCAGTCTCACAGACATAGAAGCAGGTGCAGACTGATTACCTATGGGCGTGGATACAGAAGCTGTGCCTGGCAGATCCTTTACAGGTAGGCTTGTAAACCAACAACAGCTACAATGAGGAGTGAGGCAGCAAACACGTTGCGATGGTTTGGTCGTAGGAAACAGAAAATTCCAAAGTATTAATTATAATATTAATAATCTGCAAGTTTGTTTCTTTAGTTCACACTGCTTACCTGTCACTTTCCCTGTCTAACTGCCATGTATAACTGACCTGACACTTTGCCAATTAACAGTGCTTTCCAGACAATGCCCCCATTAACAGTGCTCTCCAGACAGTGCCCCTTATTTTCAGTGCCATCCAGACAGTGCCCCCATCAGAAGATCCATCCAGACAGTGCCCCCATTTCTGTGACATCCAATATGTTCAACTGAAAGGAAAAAACTGTCAAATCCTTCTCGATCCAGGGTGTTAAGCAGTCAGTGTCTGGGTGCCCCTACCTAACGGGTTCAGCTTTCCTGGGAGGGTAGTCAAGTATGATAACTATGTAGTTGCCCATAGCCAGTGTCACCACTTATAGGATTGTGGGGAGTTGCACATGGTGGCCACAATGCAGTGAACACAAATTTTGAGGGACTCAAATTGCTTGAAAGTGTCCCCTGACCATTGCACTGATCATTACAAGTCCTTCTCAATGAATTACAATATCAATAAAAAGTTAATTTATTTCAGTAATTTAATTCAAACAGTGAAACTCATATATTATAATAGATTCATTACACACAGAGTGATCTATTTCCAGCATTTTTTTTCTTTTAATGTTGAAGATTATGGTAACAGTTAATGAAAACCCAAAATTTCTTCTCTCAGAAAATTAGAATATTAGGTGAAAGTTCAAGATTGTCGTCTCATGGTGTGACACTCTAATCAGCGAATCAACACAAAACACCAGGAAAGGTTTCCTAATCCTTTAACCCCTTCGAGACAAAGCCAATTTTTAACTTTGTTTTTCACTCCCCCGCATTCCAAGAGCCATACCTTTTTTATTTTTCCGTCAATAGTGCGGTGTGAGGGCTTATTTTTTGCGGGAGGAGTTGTAGTTTCTTCTGGTACCATTTATAGTTCCATATAATGTACTGGGAAACTGAAAATAAATTCTTTGCGGGCTGAGGTTGGAAAAAACTGCGATTCCTCAATTGTTTTTTGGGTTTTGTTTTTATGGCTTTCACCGTGCGGTAAAAACGACAACTTATCTTTATTCTGTGGCTCAATACGATTACGGTGATACCAAATTTACATTTTTTTTATTTTTATATTTTACTACTTTTATTGATAATAAAGTTTTTGTTAAAAAAAAATGTTTTGTGTCGCCACATTCTAAGAGCCATAACTTTTTATTTTTTCACCGGTTGAGCGGTGTGAGGGCTTATATTTTGCGGGACGAGCTGTAGTTTTTATCAGTACCATTTTTTAGTACGTAGAATTGTTGATCACTTTTTATTACAATTTTTTAGAGCTATGTTGACCAAAAAACAGTGATTTTGCCATTTTACAATTTTTATTTTTTACAGCGTTCACTGTACGCGTTAAATAACACTATTTTGTAATAGTTCAGACTTTTATGGACGCAGCGATACCAATTTTGTTTAAGTTTTTGATTTTTTTGTTTACATTACTTTAGGGAAAAATGGGAAAAGGGGAGTTTTCTGAAATTTTAATATATATATATTTTTTTTCACTACTAAAAACTTTTTCCCCTTTTTTTCACACACTTTATTAGGGGACTTGAACTTTTGCTCGGGGACTTGAACCAGCAATCATTAGATCGCTGGTACAATATACTGCAATACTAACGTATTGCAGTATATCGTCACTTTTACAGGCTTCTGTTAACGGAGGCCGAGTGAAGTCCTGGGGGCCTTCATTAGGACCCTGGGCTGCCATAACAACCGTCGTTACCCCCGATCTTACTGCGGGGGGGGGCGCGATGAGCTGTCGGAGGGGGCCGTCCCCTTCTTTTCCACCTGAGCAAACCAATGATATCAAATAATGCAACACTCAAGCAAAAAAGTGGAGACCGGTATAAAGGAAGAACGAGGAGAGGTTATCACAGCACTGGAGAGACAGAGAGACAGAGCAAAATATAATATTGTGGGTGCACGCCTCAAAGGAACCCGATCCAAAGAATCCACAAACAGAGAGCAACAAGGCAGCACATCAAAAATAAATGGAAATGTATACACCCACAGGTGTAATGTTTCAGTCCAACAGGATCTTTCTCAAGCATGTGAACATACAGAAAAACCACAGTATATAAGGACTCGAGTTATAATTGCCAATAATACAATCAATACAGAAAGTGTAAATAGACATAAAAAGCATTAAAATATATATAATAAAATATATCAAATAGTGAACAGTAAAAGATTTACAATTTAAACATATTATACGTTATCATTTCTTTTTTTTGGGATCCTACCTTAGTTTTGGCCAGTATTGCAGTCTCTGCACTTCCATGAAACACCCTATTCTTCCCTAACAGTAATGCTTCTACAGTAGAACACCTCGGCCTTACAGCATGCATTGGAGCCTGCCTCAATTTTTATTCTCATGGAATACATATCCTGAATATGGTAATATGCATGAGATCAGGGGTGGCCAAAAAATGTATTTTGATTTCTTGGTTGACCTACGATGAGTGGCCAGTAGATCGCAATGACTGGCTGCCAATCCCCATTATAAAATTACTACCTTAGGCCTAGTTCACATAGCGTTTTTTACCTTCCATTGGAGGTATACATTGGTACTTCTGATGAAAAGCTGCAATGTATCCGACTTTATAAGCATATAGTGGGAAATGTCACCCGAACGTCCCGGGCAGAGTACTACCTGAATCGCTGTGCCCGAGAGGCATATATGGACAGCGATGTCTGGAGCTATGCAATGCCGGAGTCCCCGGCCAGAGCATCATAAGACCTCAAGACAGATCCCACACGGTGGTGCTATATTCCCCGCGACCACAAGAACTTTAAAGCAGTCAATGTCCCCTGCTATCTCTGCACAGGGAAGCTCCAGTGATGTATCCAACCCGAGCAGAGATAGCAGCCAAGGGCTCCGGCTATAAAGGTCTTGCAGTCGTAGGAAAGAGGGCTGCTGTGCGGGTGGGCAGGACAACCTCTGCTGTGTTGAAACGCTTCAGCAATAACTTCCCATATATGAATAATTATATCATTGTCATAAAGTGGCATCTATCACCCATAGGGCCCCATGTAAAAAACATTTTGCATGGTGAATATTTTTTTGTGGGATCCAGCGGGATTGAAATGTGTAGTCTACCACACTATTCTATCCTTCAAAAAAAACATATACCAGCCCACGGAAGCCAAATAGACACTCTCTTTTGGCCTCCATCAAGCTAATGGAGTTCAATGGACACGATTAGAGTGTACGTCTGGAGCTCTCCCAACATACACATAAAACGTAGGGCCAAAACGCGATGTGAACTAGGTCTTGAAAGTGAGCAGATATGCAAGTGGCCTACATACATGGACTAAGTTCACAAGTAGCGTAAATACTGCAGAATTTCCATGCGTTTTCGCAAGAAAAATTGACATTGTGAAGGATTTGCCTGACACAGCTTCTGTGTCGACCCCCGTGATTAATCAGCCTGCATCTGTTCCTAGGTCTGCTAGAGTGACTCGATCTGCTACCACTCAGGCTGGTAGGCTAAGGAGTCGGAGAGCCTATCGCAGCCTGGCCAGATGGTTCTAGCTCCTGCCCTTGGTCCACTTATACCTTCATTTGCTGCTTGTCCTTTGCCTGTCTTTCTCCTGTTTCCTGGCTCTGCTGTTCCTGCTGTTACTATTGACCTCTGCTTCATATTGACCCTGGCTTGACTGACTATTCTCCTGCTCTGCATTTGTTACCACGTACACTCCTGGTTTGACTCGGCTCGTTCACTACTCTGTTGCTCACGGTGTTGCCGTGGGCAACTGCCCCACATTCCTTTGCTTTTGTGTTCCCTTGTCTTGTTTGTCTGTCTGTCGTGCACATATTGAGCGTAGGGACCGTCGCCCAGTTGTACGCCGTCGCCTAGGATGGGCTGTGCAAGTAGGCAGGGACTGAGTGGCGGGTAGATTAGGACTCACCTCTCTGTCTCCCTATTCTGACATTACATAATCACAGGCCCATATACCTTTTCTACCCCGGTTCCTGACACACTATGGACCCCCTTGAGGCCCTGGCTCAGCAAATGCAGGGTCTCTCCCTACAGGTCCATGACCTGGCTCAGAGGTGCAACCTGCGTGATGCTACCCAGGTAGTTCCCTCCACCCCACCTCTTGAACCCCACCTCAAGTTGCCTGACCCGTTCTCATGAGACCGGAAGACTTTTTTCTCCTTTCAGGAAAGTTGTAGGCTCTATTTCCGTTTAAGACCCCACTCCTCAGGTTCTGAGAGCCAGCGAGTGGGTATAATTATGTCCCGGCTCCAGGACAGCCCCCAGGAATGAGCCTTCTCCTTGGCCCCTGACGCCCCTGAACTCCCTTCTGTTGACCTTTTTTTTCGTCTCTCAGACTCATCTATGACGAGACTGACAAGACTGCCTTTGCTGAGAGTCAGCTGGCGACCTTACGTCAGGGTAAGAGACCCGTTGAGGAGTACTGTTCTGACTTTAGGAAGTGGTGTGTAGCTTCTCGGTGGAATGACCCTGCCTTGAGGTGCCAGTTTAGATTGGGTCTGTCGAACGCTATGAAAGACCTGTTAGTTAGTTATCCCTCTTCTGACTCTCTAGATCTGGTTATGGCTTTAGCGGTACGTCTTGACCGACGTCTCAGGGAACGACGAATTGAACATTTTTGTGCATTCTCCTCTGGCTCCCCTATGATGGCCCCCGAGGCTCCGTTTCTTCGTTCTTCCACGGAAAACTCGGATGAACCAATGCAACTCGGGGCCTCCGTGTCTCCCCAACAACGTAGAGAATGGTCTCTGCTTCTACTGTGGGGATGCCAAGCATCAAGTGAACGACTGTCCTAGACGTAAGAATAAGCAGCCGGAAAACGTCCGTGCCTAAGTGACCATCGGGGAGGTCGCTTGGGCGCACAGGTATTTCCTGTATACATGAAACCTAATAAGATCTTGCTTCCCTTTCAGGTCTCTTTTTACGGTAGGTCTGCCACCGGCAGTGCCTTCGTGGATTCAGGGTCTTCTGCTAATATTATGTCTGTGGAATTTGCTATGTCTCTAGCCATGCCATTAATTGATTTGCCTAAACCTGTCCCAGTAGTGGGTATCGACTCCACCCCACTTGCTAATGGTTATTTTACGCAGCATACCCTTGTTTTTGATCTCATTGTGGGCTCCATTCATTCGGAGCAGTGTTCAGTGTTGGTGATGCAGGGATTATCGTCCGATTTGGTTTTAGGCCTTCCTTGGTTGCAGATGCATAATCCCACATTTAACTGGCATACCAGGGATCTTACTAAATGGGGTAATGAATGCATGACGTCCTGTTTTTCTATTAATTTGGTTTCTCTCGCTGAGGAGGTGAACACTCTACCTGAGTTTATTCAGGCTTTCGCTGATGTTTTTTCTAAAAAAGCTTCCGTAGAGTTACCTCCTCATAGAGAGTATGATTGCGCTATCGATTTGGTACCAGGAGCTAAGCTCCCTAAAGGTAGGATATTTAATCTCTGTTGTCCCGAACGTGAAGCCATGAGAGAATATATCCAGGAAAGCCTGGCCAAGGGATACATTCGTCCCTCTACTTCTCCGGTATGTGCTGGCTTCTTCTTCGTAGGGAAGAAGGGTGGTGGTCTTAGGCCGTGCATCGATTACCGAAACTTGAATAAGGTCACTGTAAGGAACCAATATCCCCTTCCTCTGATTCCTGATCTATTCAATCAGGTTCAGGGGGCCGAGTGGTTCTCTAAGTTTGATCTTCGGGGGGCTTACAACCTTATCCGAATCAGAGAAGGGGATGAGTGGAAGACTGCGTTTAACACGCCCGAAGGTCATTTCAAATACCTCGTCATGCCCTTTGGGTTGTGTAATGCTCCTGCGGTCTTCCAGAATTTCATAAATAAGATTTTAAGAGACTACCTGGGGGTATTTCTTGTAGTGTACCTTGATGATATACTTGTGTTTTCCAAGGACTGGTCCTCCCACATTGAGCATGTCAGGAAGGTGCTCCAGGCTCTTCGGGAAAACAAACTCTTTGCTAAAAACCGAAAAGTGTGTGTTTCGGGTCCAGGAGATACCATTTTTGGGTCAAATCTTCACTCCTAACGAATTCCACATGGACCCTGCCAAGGTTCAGGCTGTGGCTGAATGGGTCCGACCTGCCTCCCTGAAGGCTTTACATTGCTTCCTGGGGTTTGCTAATTATTACAGGAGATTTATTGCTAACTTCTCGGTCATCGCTAAGCCTCTTACGGACCTTACTCGCAAAGGTGCCGATCTCCTCCACTGGCCTCCGGAGGCGGTCCAGGATTTTGAGGTCCTTAAGAGGTGCTTTATCTCTGTCCCAGTGCTGATTCAGCCTAACCAGATGGAGCCATTCATCGTGGAGGTTGACGCCTCTGAGGTGGGAGTGGGTGCTGTCTTGTCCCAGGGTACTAGGTCTCTCACCAATCTCCGTCCCTGTGCCTACTTCTCCAGGAAATTCTCCCCCACTGAGAGTAACTACGACTTTGGCAACCGCAAACTCTTAGCCATTAAATGGAGGGGGGTCATAAATTTGAAGAGTGGCGCCATTTCCTGGAGGGGGCTAGGCACCAGGTAACGGTCCTTACCGACCACAAGAATCAGTTTTTTCTAGAATCTGCCCGGAGGTTAAACCCGAGACAAGCTCGATGGGCGTTGTTTTTTTACTAGATTCAACTTTGTGGTCACCTATAGGGCTGGGTCTAAAAATATTAAAGCTGATGCACTGTCGCGTAGCTTCATGTCCAGCCCTCCTTCGGAGGATGATCCTGCTTGTGTTTTGCCCCCAGGTATAATAATATCCTCTGTTGATTCTGACTTAGTCTCCGAAATTGCGGCTGATCAAGGTTCAGCTCCCAGGAACCTTCCTGAGAACAAGCTGTTTGTTCCCCTGCAATTCCGGCTAAGGGTACTCAGGGAAAATCATGACTCTGCACTATCTGGCCATCCTGGCATCCTGGGTACCAAGCACCTCATTGCTAGAAACTATTGGTGGCCTGTGTTGCCTAAAGACATTAAGGTCTATGTCGCCGCTTGTGAGATTTGTGCCAGGTCCAAGACTCCCAGGTCCCGACCAGCAGGCTTACTATGTTCTTTGCCCATTCCCCAGAGACCTTGGACGCATATCTCCATGGATTTTATCACCGATCTACCTCCATCTCAAGGCAAGTCGGTGGTGTGGGTTGTAGTAGATCGCTTTAGTAAGATGTGCCACTTTGTGCCCCTCAAGAAACTACCCAATGCTAAGACGTTAGCTACCTTGTTTGTCAAACACATCCTGCGTCTCCATGGGGTTCCTGTCAATATTGTTTCTGACAGAGGGGTACAATTTGTTTCATTGTTTTGGAGAGCTTTCTGTAAAAAGTTGGAGATTGATCTGTCCTTCTCCTCGGCCTTCCATCCTGAAACTAATGGCCAAACTGAGAGGACTAATCAGTCTCTAGAACAATATTTAAGGTGTTTTATCTCTGATTGTCAATATGATTGGGTCTCCTTCGTTCCTCTCGCCAAATTTTCCCTTAATAACCGGGTCAGTAACTCGTCAGGGATCTCCCCCTTTTTCTGTAATTTTGGGTTTAATCCACGGTTCTCCTCCGTTTCACCTGGTGGTTCCAACAATCCCGAGGTAGATTTCGTTCATCGGGAACTGCACAGTCTGGGCCCAGGTTCAGAAGAACCTAGAGGTGTCCCAGAGCATACAAAAGGCAGATAGAAGACGTTCTGCTAACCCCTTGTTTGTGGTCGGGGATCTGGTGTGGCTGTCTTCAAAAAATTTGCGCCTTAAGGTTCCGTCCAAAAAATTTGCTCCCCGGTTTTTAGGGCTCCTTTACCCTGTCTCCTTCCGGCTGGAGTTACCCCCGTCTTTTCAAATACACGACGTGTTTCATGCCTCCCTCCTGAAACGCTGCTCCCCGTCTTTGGTTACCTCGAGGAAACCTCCGGTCCGTGTTGTCACCCCTGAAGGGGTAGAATTCGAGTGGCCAAGATTGTGGACAGCAGGATGGTCCAAGGTTCCCTCCAGTACCTGGTCCATTGGAGAGGATACGGGAGAGGACTTGGGTACCCGCTCGGGTTGTTCACGCTGGGGTATTGCTCAGGAGGTTCCATCTTCGGTTCCCCAATAAGCCAGGTCCACCTAGGAAGGGTCCAGTGGCCCCTCATAAAAGGTGGGGTACTGTAAAGGATCTGCCAGACACAGCTTCTGTGTTGACGCCTGTGGTTAATCAGTCTGCATCTGCTCCTAGCTCTGATAGAGTGACTCGATCTGCTACCACTCAGGCTGTTAGGCTGAGGAGTGGGAGAACCTATCACAACCTGGCCAGACGGTTCTAGCTCCCGCCCTCGGTCTATGTATACCTTCATTTGCTTCTTGTCTTTGCCTGTGATTCTCTCTTATTTCCTGGCTCTGCTGTTCCAGCTATTACTATTTACCTCAGCTTCATATTGACCCTGGCTTTACTGACTGCGCTCCTGCTCTGCGTTTGGTACCTCGTACACTCCTGATTTGACTCGGCTCGTTCATTACTCTTGTTGCTCACAGTGTTGCCGTGGGCAACTGCCCCTTTTCCCTTAGCTTCTGTGTTCCCTTGTCTGTTTGTCTGTCGGGCACATATTGAGCGTAGGGACGGTCGCCCAGTTGTACGCCGTCGCCTAGGACAGGTCGTGCATGTAGGCAGGGACTGAGTGGCGGGTAGATTAGGGCTCACCTGTCTGTCTCCCTACCCCGTCATTACAATCACGACTCCCTTTTGTACAGAGCTGTAATAGGGCTCGCATAGAGGTGAATGGGTATTCCTCTTGTCAGGGTTTTATCATGTTCCATTGGAATCTCTCTCTCTCTATATGTGTGTGTATATATATATATATATATATATATATATATATGTGTGTATGGTTGTATATATGTATGTGTATGTATGTATATATATATGTATGGAGATATTCTCTAAAAGCATTGCTACTAGGGTAGAGTATATCTCTATACATATAGCACCATTTGTAGCCTGTGTGGCAACATACAAAGGCCTGGGTCTCTATACTTGGGAATCGTACGGCCTCGTTGTACATGTCTCTGGCATGTGCAAGGGGCCTAATACTTCCCTTGTAGGCCCATCCCAGGAGGAGGAAATGTATAAAAGAAAGAGGTCTCCCCTTTTTTACTAACTTATTGAGAGATAACTATCTTGGATATTGCTGACCATGCTATATGGCATAACAATCAGTGCTGATGTTGTACATCCAAATGGTCCCCATTTGATGTAATCGAGGAAACGTTGGTGATGTAATCAAATGGAATTTCCTTCATTATTAGGCAGCCATGGGTCCTAGAGAGACCTAGGTAGCTTCACTTCTATTAAGGGAATATTTTGCTGTCTTAACATTAGCTTACAAGTATAGACCATCTATGCTATTTTTTTAGCACAGTAATAAAGTAAAATGTTTAAGAAAACACATGAAACACAAATTTTATAGTAAATAACTTTACTAGGCATACCTCACCTTGACAATAAATATGGCTTCATTCACATCTGCATTCAGTGTTTCTATTGTTCTGCTCTGTTATAGGAGCAGTACAACGAAAATACCGAAAACGCTAGATCCATTTCTGTCATGGTGTCTTTTTTTTGTCTGTCATTTTTGACCGAAAGCCTTACATACACATATTTGGTATTGTTAAAACTCATAGAATAAATTTACTAATTTGTATTTTCTGGCGAATAGCATAATTTAAAAAAAACTTCCTGGAATATAATTTGCTAAATTATTTACTTGAACTGCTGTAAAAAATGTTTTAACTACAAAATAAATAACAAACAAGGTATCATAAAGGTGCATAGACTAAGTCCTAATGCACATGACCTTGTGTACCGCCCAAGTCCGTCCATGATCCGTGGAAAGATAGAATATGTTCCATCTTCCATAGGACTGGAGATTCTAGTGGGTAAATCGGACTAGATTTACCCACTAAATTGAATGCGTCCATGAAAACTATTGGGTGCCACTCAGATGCCGTGAAAAACAGCCTGAGTGGCACTCGGTCATGTGCAAGAGGGCTAAAACATACAAAGGTCATCAGCACTCGAATTTGGGTTGATCTGCACGTGGTATTTTTGCCACAGATCTTTGTTACATTTTTTCAGCAATTTTGTGTTCAAGTGACAGGAAAAAATCCAGTTGTGGAGTTTGGGGGTGCTGTTCGTTGCTTCTACAGGCCCTGTTAGATCACTTGGCGCTGTTGCTTGGAGGAGAGCTACTCACTGTGACAGCGCTCTCCTCCTCAACCACCGCCAACACATTCTAACTTCTCATAGGCGTCTCATAGAAGCCTGTATTTATGGTTACAGCAGATAAAGGTTATTATTTGTATACTTTTCCAGAATTAAATGTAGGTAGAGAACCTCCTCAATAAACAGATTCATTTGTACATAACAAACAATATCACATTCTGTTCTCTTCTTATATCTTCTGTTCTCTCCATTACTGCCTTCAACCAAAATATAGTACTGTGAAAATCAGACATATTGACCAAATGTTAAGCAGCAGTGATGGATTATGCAAAAAAATCCTTTATTTTTATACCAAACGCATTATAGATGCTGAATTTCCCGTCTGGTCCTATTAATTCTGTGTACAGACAAGCCAAATCACAAGCTTGTTACGTGATCTGATGTTACGTTATTAATGCGACCGGTGATTATGTGTTTCAGTTCAGAAATTGTACATTGTGGTGTTTTTGCACGATACATAATGACCAAATGATGAAGAAATTTGAAGAAAAAGGTTTAGGCTGAAAGAAAGCAAATGTAAGAAAAACATGAGGGAAAGGGGCGCAATATGCTGCTATATTTCTTGCCAAAATAACTCAAATTAATTACTGTCAACTGGAAAGTACACACATTTATAGATGGTTGTGAAAGCAGCCGGCACCACATGCGTCCTTCACTAGTGTATGTAACTAAAAGGGAATATTACGATCTCAGCAAATAAAGCTTATTCTTTGTATAATTAAAAGTTTAGCACATTTTCTGTTCTTTCTGTATCAATTCCTCGCAGTTTTCAAGATCTCTGCTTGCTGACATTCAATAGCAACCTTCATTGCTTAGTTCCAGTGGATACAAATCTGTCCTGGTCATGTGATGGACACAGGTGTTTGGTTCGTTACAAGACACAGCTGTACTGTGACGGACCATGCACCGACTATCAGAGACTTCTGGGCATCCAGAAAACATTTTTTCACTGTTTCAGTCTTTTATGATTTCATATACACATTACCCATTGAGCACCCTGTTGGTTTCGGTGGTCACATGACTGATCATATTATCGCCAGGAAAAAGGTTTAAAGAGGCAGCTGCTGAGTCTTAGGCTATATTGACACAACAGTTAAAAATGGCCGTGTGGCGGCCGTTATTAAAGAGAACCTTTCACCTGCCCATACATGTGCAGCAGAGTGCAGGATGTAATGGGCAGGGCTGCACAAACCCTGGGGCACTTTACATTTTTCTCCTACCCACCTCCATTACTTAGCTATCACGAGAGATCACAGTCTTGTCCTTGTCTGCCAAGAGCTGGAGAGAGGAGAGCGTGTGCGCGCGCACGCGCAGATCAGAGCTATGCATGCACGCTCTCACTCACTCTTCAGTTCTCGGCAGACAAAACAAGACTGTGATCTCTCGAGAGATCACACAGTCTTGTCCTTGTCTGCCAAGAGCTGAAGAGTGAATGAAAGCGCATGCGCGCACAGCTCAGAGCTGCGCGCATGCGCTCTCCTCTCTCCAGCTCTTGCTATGGCACAGTCCGTAGCTGATTGGACTGTGTCACAGCGATGATACACGCCACATTGGGGTTATTTAAATATCGGGCGCCAAATATAACGGCACCGATATCTAAATAACGGAGGAGGGTAGGAGAAAAATGTAAAGTGCCCCAGGGTTTGTGCAGCCCTGCCCATTACATCCTGCTCTCCGCTGTACATGTATGGGCAGGTGAAAGGTTCTCTTTAAAACAATGAAGTTCTAAGGGTGTATTCACACGGCCGTTTTTTTAATAACCCGTGAATACTGTCTATCATAAAATAGAACATGTTCTATTTTCGGTCGTTTTTACGGCCCGACGGCCACGATAGAAGTTAATGGATCGGTTTTTAGAGGCAGTTTTTCAGAAGGAGCCACTAAGGTCACTGTGCATATATGGACAATGACATTAGAAGCTTTGAGAGTGCACCATCTCCAGGCCCCTAACGCCTCTGCCTATATAGTGACGTCAAGGGCTCCTCCAGGAGCGCAATCCCTGGCAGGGATGGTGTGGTGCTATCTACATGGGCACTGTTGCACTATCTACAGGGGACACTGGCGCTATCTACATGGGCACTGTGTGTGGCACTACCTACCTGGGGACAGTGGCACTATCCATGTGGGCACTGGCACTTTATATGTGGGCACTGGTACTATCTATGTGGGTACTGGCACTATCTGGGCACTATCTTCAGTGGGCACTGTGGCACTATCTGTGGGCACTAGCACTACCTGTGGGCACTATCTACAGTGGACACTGTCTATGTGGGCACTGGCACTATCTATGTGGGCACTATCTACAGTGGGTACTGTGGCACTATGTATTTGGGCACTCTACAGTGGGCACTGTGGCACTATGTGGGCACTATTTAAAGGGGGCACTGGCACTATCTATGTGGTCACTGTCCACAGTGGGCACTGTGGCACTATCTACATGAGCACTGTGGTGTTTTCAGGGGGCTAGGACAAAAAACCCTGACAAATGCAATACATCCATTTTTTTTAAGGGCCATTAAAAACGGATGACAAATGGATGTTAGAAATGGTTAGACGGCCGGGAAATGGATGACATTTTAGAGACATTGATACAAAACAGCCATGAAAAACGTACATATAATCCATTTTTAATGGCCGTTTTTTTTTAGTGTCGTATGTATATGCACAAACCAAAAAACTAAAAAAACGATGCAATACGTAATTGTAAGGTATCAAATGTAAAATATATAGTCTTTATTGAGAATACTAAAACAGAGTGTAAAAAGGTCCACAAACACACTAAATCTGGGACGTACATCAAAAACTCCTGCGCATGAGGTGATAAACAACATATGTATGGGTCAGATAATGAGATATATCATACAAATGCAGACAAGAATGTACAAATGATTACATATCAATAATAGTCTGCATCAAACAAGCAACCGTGATCTGGAGAATAAATGACCATACTGACCCATAAAGCGCTAGAGCAATTGATAGACGTCCACCCCGACGTTCGTGTGAATAAGCCCTTACAGTGAGACAAAAAAATTATAAAATAACTAACTCCTCCAATGGTCTTTTTTTTGACTGTGGGAAACAGACTGTAAAATAAAAACAAAACTCTCTTTCCACCTAAAAACCGCCCCTATTGTTTTGTTTTTTTTTGTTGTTTTTTTTTCTTCTATTTTTGCTAACTATAATAATGTTTATGAAATTTTTTTTTTTTTTTTAAATGTTGATCTATGTTTGCTGTTAGGGCATGTTCACATGGCGCTCAGAAAACAATGTGTAAACGTGTCAAATACGCTAGCTTTTTAAAGTTCAGGCATTTCTTACATGTTTTCGGTGTGTTTTTTTATGCATTGTGTTGGTGCTTTTTGTGTGTTTTTTGGCATTTTTAAGATTCCCATTGACTATGGGAATATTTGGCCTGTTTTCTTTGCGCTTTACGCACTAAAGAGTTGACATGGCACGTTTACGGGAATGTGTCCGTGCCATAGAAACTTTTCCATAAAAATAGGACATGTCCATTTTTTTTATTTTACGGACCGTGCTCCCATACTTTATAATGGGTGCACGTCCCGTAAATGTGGACGGCTGTCTGCAGCCGCCGTGCCCGTAATTACGGGTCATAATTTCGGCACAGTCGAGTGCATGGGGCCTTAGTGGATGAAATCACTGTTCACAGCTGAGAGGTAGATACAATTATATCTATTCTAGACAATCATTTGTGCTGCTGCTCTCTCCTGTCCTGATATTTTCTACAATGTATCTGTTTAGGCAAGATGTATTCACTTTGTGTCCAAGTTATTCTCACAGAGAAGTTTCTTCCACCACATACACAGATCCGGAAAATGGTTTTGCATTCAATTTATATTGGAAAGTTGCAGAGCTTTTTATCGTACATTGTTATTCAAATTTCTGAGGGTAACTATTACGATCCTCACTGTAAGGCTTCATGCCCACTTCAGTCTTTTCCTTCAGGGTGCTAGCCGTTTTTCAGACGGCTAGCACCCTGACCCATTTATTTCAATGGGGCCATGCACACTTCAGTTTTTTTGAAGGTCCCGTTGATCCGTTCCGACAAAAGTAGAGCATGTCCTACTTTGGTCCGAGATTCATTGACCGTGAGGCCCATTCAAGTCAATGGGGCCGTCAAAAAAACTGAAGGCACGCGGAAGGCATCCGTGTGCCATCCGTGTGTGACGGAGCCGTTGCCTAGCAACGGCCAGGTGGGCAGAGGTACACATATAGACAGATACTGCACTGCACTAATCGGCAGTCCCTTCTCTCTGTCAACACTGATAGAGAGAAGAGGCTGCTGATCAGTGCTGGAACGCAGCGATATTAAGAAAAATAAGTTAATACGTCCCCCTGGCCGTTGTCTTGGTGACGCGTCCCACTTCTGACATTCAGTCCGACCTCCCTGGATGACGCGGCAGTCCATTTGACCGCTGCAGCCTGTGATTGGCTGCAGTGGTCACATGGTCTGAGACGTCATCTCAGGAGGCCGGACTTGAGGAAGAAGCACGCAAGCAGG
Source organism: Rhinoderma darwinii (assembly GCF_050947455.1). Taxonomy (NCBI): domain Eukaryota; kingdom Metazoa; phylum Chordata; class Amphibia; order Anura; family Rhinodermatidae; genus Rhinoderma; species Rhinoderma darwinii. Next base: position 58,530,083 of record NC_134688.1, on the reverse strand, counting down.
GAGTTCTGGGTAAGTAGTAACTTTTTTTTTGTTGCAGGTTTTTTTTTAATGAAGCATTAATCTATATTATGAGTGCCGCACATGGTATTCCATGTCCAGCGGTAGTCTCTGTCTAGGGTGCTGAAAGAGTTAAGGGGCTGCACTGATCGGCAGTAACTCTTTCAGCACCCTGGACAGTGAGTACCGCTGGACAGGGAATAGCATGTGCAGCGCTCACAATATCGTGTACATAGTGTGAATGGGTTTCAGTTTCCTCTCGGTAAGTGAAACACGGAAGTGTACACGGAGTACATACGGGAAGCACACGGTTCCAATCACGGGCACACGGTTCCGTGAAAAACGGCTGTGAAAATGGTGATGGAAGTGTGCACGAGGCCTTAGTGCAACCCCTAGTGCTGTAAACAGTGTGGCATTGACTAACCCTAGTGTTGGGTCTAAGGGACCCTCTTGCTCTTCATGCTTAACCCCCTCATGGAGGTATGGACTTTGCCAGTCAGACTCCTAGGTCATGGCACCAGTGTAATCAGCGATTTGTGGCAGATGCGCCACTGCAGAGGATGTCAGGCTAGGTTGTGGCGATAAATACAGATATGTAGGTCAGAATAGTCAAGGGTTAAAACCAAGAATGTGATCAGAACTGGGCAGATGTAGCCAGATGCAGCTTAGGTCGGTATCAAGGGGTCCAGCAGGGAAGGTACCAGGCGTAAATGCAAAGGAGCAAGGCAGGAGTGAAGGTCAGCAGGGGAAAAAGTTCATAAACAGAAATTAGGAAATATAATTGTAACCACCAACTCGTCGTGTAATCGAGGTCTGGGGGGCTGGAAAAATTCAATTTTTCTGCCTGCGACGAAGTTGTTGGACCATACTGGTGGCCGGAAGAAGAGAGACGACCAGCAACATCAATGCTTAAAGAAAAACTCTAAATAAAATGATCTCTGTGTTTACGGTTACAGTATGGTTTCTACAATGTAGCAGCTCATGTATCTCAAGCCCATATGTTTTCTTTTTCCATGCACAGGCATCAGAGGCAGAAATTTACTTCACAAATAAAGCCTCATGCACATGACCGTAGTGTTTTTTACTCTCGGAAAAAAACAAATCCGTAGTCATCCGCATATCTGGCACACTCTCCGCAAATACGGTCTGTAGTGCATCAGTATTTACAGATCCGCAAAAAAAGAAGGCTACAAATGATGTCACCAACATGTCCAAACCCCTTGTAAAGGTTACATGATCATTAACGTTCCATCTGTAACGCTTCCGCAATTACAGACGTCTACGGATGCACACGTCACTTCTATGGACGAGTCCGTGCAGAAATTGCGGACAGGAATAGGACATGTTCTATATTTTGCGGATCATTTCTACGGCCCATGCACACATCCATAAATATACGGAAAGGTGTCGGTTGCCTATAGAAATGAATGGGTTCGCAGAATATCCGTAATTACGGATAAAAACTACGGTGGTGTACATGGGGCCTCAGCCACGCTCATAGTAGGAAAGAATCTGAAAGTGACAGTGGGGAATGATGCATTATGGGACACAACTAAAAAGGTATCAACTAAACTGTATTTATACATTTTCTTTCTACAGTTTCCAAGCTTTATCTTCATTAGTATCCTACAGGGTGTTATCAGTGTTACGTTACGTGATTAGTCGTTTTTCGCTTTGTTGCAGAGCTGTTTCTTGTCCGTAGTTCTTCACCTTTTATATCAATAATCTACTTATTGCTGTCATTAGTACTCTTATAGGTATGTACTGTATACTGCACATTCTTGGCAAAAATTATGTGAACACTGTATACATTTATTCTTCCTAGTAACCCTCCCTAGTCTAAATGAGTCGATTCACCGACAGTAAATTAATGATTAATGGACTGTAGCTCCCTCCTGTGAATACATGTCTGCTAGTATTATCAGATTACTACACAGTGTGCCAAGGCAGAGCGAAGAGGGATTTTTCCTAGATCAAACATGGGAATCTGGATCTGATTCCAGAAAAGGGGCTTGACTTTACTGAGGGAATGTGCCCTCTCTCTTCTCCCTCTCTCTCCTCTCTCTCTTCTCTCTCCCTCTCCTCTCTTCTCTCTCCCTCTCCTCTCTCTCCTCTCCCTCTCTCTCCTCTCTCTCTTCTCCCTCTCCTCTCTCTCTTCTCTCTCCTCTCTCTTCTCCCTCTCCTCTCTCTCTTCTCTCTCCTCTCTATCTTCTCTCTCTTCGCTCTCTTCATTAATATCCACAATTAAACATATATTTCAATGGCCTTATTTATTCTTTTGAACAATATTCTTATCCAATAGATTATTGGGTCATCACAAGATTTGCATAGGTTGGATAATGTCCTTGTGCCATACTAGGGGCTCCTGATCATTGAAACTGTTACTATCTCCTTCCCCATAACCTGATTTACAGCCAGATTGTCGCAATGTGTACGCTAAGCACCTCTATGGAAACTATCAATACAACCAATTATATACTCATTTAATATCTTTCCAGCTTTGTACATAATTGATTTTAACAGTATTGTCCAACCAGTGTTTCCCAGACGGCCAGAATCTCTGAATAGTATTGTCCATCAAAGACAACAGATATGTCACAGTGGTAAGGCTCTTTTACATTGGCCAATGATCAGGCAAACAAGCGTTCATATGAACGCTCGTTCCCAATCATTTCCCTGTATAAACAGTACAACGATCAGCCGATGAATGAGTAAACGCTAGATCACTGGCTGATCGTATCGTTCATGCAGTAGAAATTATCATTTCCGGCAGCACATCTCCCTGTGTAAACAGGGAGACGTGCTGCCGACATGATAGAAATGTATGCGAACGAGCAATCGTAGTATCGATCGCTCGTCTTCATACATTACTGATAATAGCTCCATGTGAAAGCTGTCTCGTTGATCGGCGTTTGTTTTTTGCACCTCAAGTGGGTCAGTGTAAAAAGACACTTACTAAAGCTTGGCGAATGAGTGAATTGATTTGAGGACAGTATTTATAGGGGTATTTCCATCCCACAAGATAAGCCATAAATGCATTATAGGTGCAGGTCTCAGCTCAGGGTCCCACAGATTCAAATAGACGGTGTTTCTCATAGATTGCAATTGAGAGGTGGCCGTGCAGCCCTCTCCATTGAAGTATGACGGAGTTATAGAAAGAACCCCGTCAAATGTATATACAAAATCTAGTTTTCACTCTCTAAAGTGATATTCCCACCTTATAATTTTATGGCATATTGCTAGCATATGCCATGACATTATGATCCATTGGGGTCCGACCTTTGGGACCCTCGCCAGTCTGGAGAACTAAGGCCTCATGCACACGACCCTAGTGTTTTTCTGGTCCGCAAATTCCAGGACCGTGTTCCGTGAAATGTCATCCGCAGTTCATCCGTATGTAATCCGCAGTTCATCCGTACGTAATCCGCAAAATGCGGATGAAAAAAAAAAAGCCTAGGTAAAACAGGATGACGACAGAACTCATTCCCGGTCGTCGCCTAGCAACATTTCCTCAAATCCGCAAACTGCGGATGACACACGGAGGTGTATCCTCAATTTCCACGGGCCCATTGACTTCTATGGGCATGTCCGCATCGAATTTGCGGCCCGTAATAAGACATGTCCTGAGTTTCTGCGGCACGGATGTGCGGACATGCGGAGACCCGTGAAAACACGGATAGTGGGTATGGGCCCATAGAAATGAATGGGTCCGCAATTCTCCCGTGGATTTGCGGGGGAATTGCGGACGCAAAAACACGGTCGTGTGCATGGGGCCTAAGGGACCAAGGCGAGAAAAAAAAGGTTGGGGAGCTCTGATGTACAATATGGAAATTCATATAGTTCCAACTCAGACAAGATGGCTGCCTTAATAATCAAGTCAATAAAATGAAAAAAATTCTATCAGAAAATAAAATATGTTTCATCATGTTTTTAAATAGTAAAACAATAACATAATCCCCATATAAAATTTACTGTATACATGAATGGACGGAAAAATAAAAGGTAGCCATAAACATTCTCCCCAGATGAGTATTCAGATTAATGGATATTACCCAGGAAATAAATTATTTTTTGGCATCGATAATCATTCAGATTGTGGGAAATATCGTATGTTTTTCTATTCCATGGCACTTTTCTCAGACAAAGTTAATGTAAACACTACGATAGTAAATGTAAGTATGACAGAAATGCACAATAACTACTCCAACCCATAGCCTAAAGTTCCATCTTTATACTATAGAAACAGCAATTATTGGATTGGATAATCTTACGGCTATGGTCCGCTATAGATGGGATGCCAAGCACCGATGCTCTGTCCCCCCACTCAGGGCCGGCCTTAGAGGGGTGCGCAAACTGTGCCATTGCACAGGGCGCATCACTCCAGCAGGTGGAAGGGGGTGCTGTTCTGGCTCTTTCAGAAGCGCCCGGGCCCGGCGAGCCACCTATCCACCAGCAGCCGCCTATGGACCCGCGCACTTCTTCATTCAGTGGCGTCGCTACCGCTGTAGCAGCCATAGCAGCGACACCGGGCATGAGGGCGCCCGTGCCGCCAGTCGCGGTGCAGCGGTAGCAATGCCATTATAGCAGAGCAGGAAGGTATCTCATAGATTGTAAGCTCTTGCGAGCAGGGTCCTCACTCCCCAGGTTTGAATTGTAAATGAACTTTGTCACTATGTAATGTCTGATATTGTTTGTTTCATGTCCCCTCTAAATTGTACAGTGCTGCGTAATATGTTGGCGCTATATAAATAAAGATTATTATTATTATTATTACTCTGCTATCTACTAGCGCCACTGTAGCTCCATGAAGGAGCGAAATCCCCGTGTGGCCGGGGATTCCGCTGCTAGACGGAGAGCTTGATGTCTCCGTCCATAGCGGAATCCCCGTCCACAGCGTTGCCGACTCTGTGACCGTGGACCGGGAATTCCACTCCAGGAGAAGCCCTTGACGTCACTGTCCATAATTGGACAGAGATGACAGGGGCTTTCTTAGAGTGGAATCCCCGACGCTGTGACAAGGGATTCCACTCCAGGAGAAACCAGTGATGTCACTATCCATAAATGGTCACAGACAACAAGGCCTTCTCCTGGAGTGGAATCCCCGGTCACAGAATCGGCACAATCTACAGGTGGGCACTATCTACAAAGTGGGGGCTGTGTGTGGCAGCCAGGGGAGGGGGACATTATACTGTATGGGGGCCACTAAGCGGACATTATACTGTGTAGGGGTACTATGGGGGCAATATACTGTGTGTGGCATAATACTGTGTGGGCACAATTAGAGGGCAAAATACAGTGTCCTTGAAGGGGTTATAATATATTATATTATTAAATATTATTATTATACTTTATGGGGGCACTAAAGTGGCATTATACTGTGGAGTGCATTGTACTTTTTTTATGGAACATTTTTTTTATGATGGTGTGGGGTGCCGAAAAATAATTTAGCACGGGGCGCATCTATCCTAAGGCCGGCCCTGCCCCCACCTGCCTTACATGTTGGATTTTCCCATAGCCATTCCTCTACTAGAGCCTCTGATTCTCTTTCAGATAAATATGTCTATGTTTGGGTCCGTGGAATCCTTGAAGGGGTTTTCCCATCTTGGACATTTTTGATGTGCCATAATTGTCCGATAGATGTGGATCCCACCTCTGGGCCCTGCTCCTATCTGTAGAATGGGCCTCCTGAACTTCGTCCTACCTTCTCTTGATCTCACTGCCCTCTTGCCACTGAATGACTAGGTGGTCGGGAGTACGGAAACAGCCAAGCTTGCTGAGCTACACAGTTTCCGTGACTCCCATAGTAGCGAAAGGAAGTTACGGAAACAGCGTAGCTACGCTGTTTCCGTACTCTTGACCACCTCGTCAGTCAGTGGCAGTGAGATCAAGAGAAGGTAGGACAGTGATCAGGATAGAGATAGGTGCGGGTCCAGAGCTGGAACCCACATCTAACCGCCATTTTTGGCATATCCTGTGGCTGTGCCATAAATGTCCAAGATGGACGAAACATTTTAAAGAGATATTTATGGCATAACCTGCTACTAGTTCCAGAATGGAGGTGCCTCTAAATTGAATGAATGCTATAGAAACTTTCAACTGACATGTCATAGGAGTGAATTTCGGGACAACCCCAGAACCTCATTTATTGAGACTTAGCTGCTTTAAATTTGAGACAGTTACATTATAATGTTGCTGTTTTACTTACTTGTCGTTTTTAATTATTCTATTCTCGCTGTAATGGAAATCATGTACTGACTTGAACTTGTGATGGCCTTGTACAGCATCTATTCTTGGCAGAGCTGCAGTATAAAGCATGAGGGAGGGAAATTTATTAAGACTGATGTAGAATTTGTAAAATCCCAACTAGTTGTAGATCTAACTCATGGACAGGAGAAGCTTTGTCTACAGCCAGGGCTGACTGTAAGGGGGATGCAAACTAGGCAATTGCCCAGTACCCACAATTCTTGGAGCGCCCCCAAGTACAAGACACCCTAGTTGACAGGGGAGAGAAATCCCTTTCTGTTTACTGTGAATTATTTAGATCAGCCGTTATTACCGACCTACTGATCTGAGTTATAATTGTACAATGGACACGACTATCACCACCTTCTATGCCAGTATGTGCAGGGATCCTGTGGGAATTCAGATCAATGTGGCCTCCCTGGCCATCCCACCTGCAGACACGAGGTCGGGGAAACTTGTATAGAAACTAGTCCAGACTAAAAGTTCCCATAGCAACCAATCCGATTACTACATTCATCTTTCTACAGTAGGTTATAAAACTGAACTCTGATTGGTTGCAAAGGGGAAAACTTCAAACTTTAGTCTTTACTAGTACACATGAGGCCAAGGATGTTTTCTGACCGCATGCAACTACATCATAGACTCCTAGGACATAGATTCCTAGGGCAATGGCAGCATTTTTTTTTATTCAGAACTGCTGCCCCGCAAGCTTGTTATTACAATGACTTCCTATTGATAAGGAAACTATTTCAGTAATACCGTACATACGTATCTGTCCTGGCTAATAGATGGGGGAAGAAGAGAGGGAGTGGACCTTAGTGCAGCGGATTTCGCAGCCTGATGAGCTGGCAAGGACAGGAGGTGGCATTATGTGGACACTGTATGGTCCTGGCAGAGAATGGCACAATTCTATAAAACATGTTTCATATGCATCCCAACAAAGGAAAGTACGAAAACTTGATGTCTCTGATCCATTCATTATAACAGGTACTTGTGCAATTTGCAATTCTTCACGTTTACATAATAAATAGCAGGATTCCCTTATATTATGTTACATCTGTTCACTGCAAATAATGCAGAAATATAAAGAGCTGTGGAATATGTTAGCACCTCAGATATAAAGAATAATGCATGTCCCTTCCCCCGCCAGTAATTTCATGGTCGTGCATGGCTGCCTATACATCCATAGGGAAATCAATTTCATTATAAAGCTTGCTGCCGGACATCAAACTCTTTTTCTTTTACTGATGACAGAAATAACGTTTCCACCGTAGGAATGAATTAGCCTTGAATGCTTATTCTAACATTTATATATGCTTATTATTTTTAGGTTGAGACCTATCATCTTTCCTTTACCAGGTAAGCAACTAATGAAGATCAAATATAATATTTCTTCCTATTTGTCTTACAACGTTTATTCTTCATTAATTGGCAAGTGCTACGGAATACGTTGGTGCTAATGAAAAAGAGTTATATTATATTATCAATGTTATTTATTCCTAGCCGGTTTATAACCTACGTTATATTAATACATGGAATATAAACGCTTGCACACAACACAACTCCTCAGAAGTAGGCACTCTGATCCCTAACCTGTCACTTGCCTTTTACCAGGCTACAGCAACTGCATGAGCAATCTTCTACTCCCTCTGCAAAGCCTATTGGTCCAGAGCAGCTGTCAGTCAAGGACAGGACTGGCTTTCTATACTAGGATGGGGTGGGCTTCTAGGTTTCCTAGGTAACCATAGTCTGGGTTGAGCTGCAGCGGAGCCTTGGCAGGAGTGTGTCAGCAGCAGCAATAGGCAAAGAAGGAGGAGGGAGGGGGCACCCTGACCGTCACCTCTCCCACTCAGGCATATTGGGCGATCAGGACTGTCCTGTGTTGCTAACACATTTATATGCTCTGATAACAACACTGGCTTGTTGCCTAGGAGGATATCACAAACAGGGGTGAGTTAACTTCTGTATTTCCAATGTAGGGGGGGGGGTATGGGGGTCTATAGCTCATTGATGCATGAGGTGTGGGGGTGTGTGTTATGATGTCTGATATTGGGCAGGGCTGCCCACTTACTGTCAATTAGACCCAACACTCATTGAGCTCCCTTTTGTTTTGCACACATCTATAAATTGACCACTATTACTGACGTCCATTCTTCAATGTTGACTTTTACCGGACTGAGCGAACTTTCATTGGGTGACAAGTGGAAATTATATTCTGTAATTAGGTTTCTTGCTGCAATGGGAAAGTTGAGTATTGTGGTGGGAAAGCGGTGCCTATGGGAAGATGTAGGTGAAATTGTGAATTGGAACAAAACCTGCAACATATGCAAAATGCATCTTTTTTTTTTTTGTTGCTGGCGATGTGTGTGCAGCAAAGTAAGCAGCTGATCGCACATGATGGACGTGCAGCCAGACTGGGACACATGCAGCAATTTGCTCTTCATCCAGCTATAGGGACCCTTGCAATAATTTAGTACCAGGGCTGTCGGTGCCTCTTGCCAGTATTCTGGAATCAGTCATGCCTAATTGAATTCTTTTGTTGTGGTCTCCTAGCAGTATAGCCAGCGTCCCCTTTGATGCAATAGGTACCTGCAACTCAAGGCTGGTTCTGTCAGCGTCACTGAATAATTGGCTTTGCTCTATAAATGACACAATTAGCAAGTGATAATTACGCATACTAATAAAGACGTGTTGATAAAAATCTGTTGGCAGCCTAGATATGACTTGGTTGGATCATCTCAAGCCTTCTCTTATAGGGCGCCCTGCAGTCTGTTGCCTAGTTAAGGGGCAGAGAGAGGGTTAAATCCGCATCCCATGTGCTAAAATCATAGAAAGGATCCACTTTCTCCTCTCTGTATATTTGATGTAAGATGAGATGTGGCAGCTGTTGATCTTTGGGTGCTGGTAAGTTACTTGCAGCGTTCATTACCGAGGTGTATACCATGCTGCAGATCAGGAGGAAGCCGGCTGCCAAAACATATCCGAGTTATGGAAACATTTACCTTGGCTGACTCTGGGGCCAGAGGAAAACTTTGAATGCAGCGTTGCCTCCCTGAAACTAACAGAATTAGTTACATCTATTTAGTTACAATATTGAACAGATTAAAGGAGTTGGCAATTTTTTAATAAGTAGCTATATACCCTGAATTGGAAAGTGTTGACACTTACTAGAGTGTGGTATTAAATCTTGCTTCCTTAGTGGATATGGGCTGCAGGACAGGTCGCATGTAAACAATTGCGGTGGCAATAATGGAGGTGGAGGTGACGCAACTGCTGCATCCATAGCATCCCTGCTTGCGCTTACATATAGAAGCGATTACTTAACTGGTCTTTCTATATGTATGCACTAGTAGGGGAGGCAGTGGGCACAGCCGTCCATTACTACCTGCAAACTTGTGCCCACTTACCAAACCATGACAGTAAACCATCGACTGTGCTATTGATTCCGTCAAAAAACGGAACCCTTTCACAACGGTCACAAACGGAAACCATTAGCAATGGTGATGGAAACGGAAAGCTCAGACGGAACTCCTCGACGGAAAAACAACGCTGATGTGAAGAGGACCTAAATGGATTTTTTTCCTTGTCTATTCCTTTTGTAACCATCTTAGGCTTTGTTCATTTCCGTCACATGATTGAAAAAATAGGGCAGCACGGATCACTATTGTTTCCAGCAAAACAACAAACACCTTGACGGAACTCGACGGACCCTAAAATAAGTCAACGGGGTCCACCCGACGTCATATGTGTCCATCGTGTGACTGATCCGTCACAACCTAAATTCAATTTTTCTGCTCTTATGACTGAACAGAAAAATGGAATTTATAACACAAATGTGAACGTAACATAGTTACATAGTTAGTACGGCTGAAAAAATACACATGTCCATCAAGCCCAACCAAGGGAAGGGAAAAGGGAAGGTATAAATTTCTACACATAGGAGCTAATATTTTTTTGTTCTAGGAAATTATCTAACCCTTTTTTGCAGCCATCTACTGTCCCTGCTGTGACGGCTCCTGCGGTGACTATTCCATAGATTCACCGTTCTCACAGTAAAGAAGCCTTGTCGCCTCTGCAGCTTGAACCTTTTTTTTCTCCAGACAGAGGGAGTGACCCATTGTTTTTTGATGGGGTTTTACATGGAACAGGATTTCACCATATTTTTTGTATGTGACATTCATATATTTATATAAGTTAATCATGTCCCCCCTTAGTCATCTTTTTTCAAGGCTAAATAGGTTTAATTCTTTTAATCTTTCCTCATAACTTAGATTCTCCATGCCCCTTAATTGTTTAGTTGCTCTTCTTTGTATTTTTTCCAACTCCAGGGCATCCTTTCTATGAACTGGAGCCCAGAACTGAACTGCATATTCTAGAAGAGGCCTTTCTAATGCTTTGTAAAGTGGTAATATTACATCCCTGTCCCGCGAGTCCATGCCTCTTTTAATACACGACAATATCTTTCTGGCCTTTGAAGCAGCTGATTGACATTGCATGCTGTTATTTAGTTTATGATTTACAAGTACACCCAGATCCTTCTCAACAAGTGACTCCCCCAGTGTAGCTCCACCTAGGACATATGATGCATGCAGGTTGTTGGTACCCAGATGCATAACTTTACATTTATCTACATTAAACTTCATTTGCCAAGTGGATGCCCAAACACTTAGTTTGTTTAAATCAGCTTGCAATTCACGAACATCTTCCATAGACTGAACTATATTACATAGCTTGGTGTCATCTGCAAAAATAGAAATAGTGCTATTAATCCCATCCTCTATATCATTAATAAATAAGTTGAATAATAGTGGTCCCAGCACTGAACCCTGGGGTACACCACTTATAACCGGGGACCATTCAGAGTAAGAATCATCGACTACAACTCTCTGGATATGGTCCTTGAGCCAATTCTCAATCCAATTACAAACTATATTTTCTAAACCTATAGTCCTTAATTTACCCATTAGACATCTTTAAGGGACACTGTCAAATGCCTTTGCAAAGTCCAAAAACACTATATCCACAGCGGCCCCTCTGTCTAGGCTTCTGCTCACCTTTTCATAAAAATAGATCAGGTTAGTTTGACAACTTCTGTCCTTAATTTATTGTCACATAATCCTGTATATAGCCCCTCAAACATTTTCCCCACAATGGATGTTAAGCTTACTGGTCTATAATTACCCGGGGAAGACCTAGAGCCCTTTTTGAAAATAAGCACCACATTTGCCCTGCGCCAGTCCCTTGGCACTATACCAGTCACTAGAGAATCTCTGAATATTATGAAAAGGGGAACAGAAACAACTGAACTAAGCTCTCTAAGAATTCTAGGGTGTAACCCATCTGGTCCCGGGGCCTTGTGCATATTTATTTTATTTAATTTAGCTTGGACAATATCTACATTCATCCAACTCAGTATATCAACTGATATATTAACAGCACTTGCAACGCCTTATCAGCTGCTCTTCTGTTGTATATACAGAGCTAAAGAACCCATTTAGTAACTCTGCCTTCTCTTGATCCCCTGTGACCAACTCCCCATTACCGCTATCTAGGGGTCCTACATGTTCATACCTTGGCTTTTTTGCAGTTATATACTTGAAGAATTTTTGGGGATTTGTTTTACTATTCTTGGCCACCTGCCTTTCATTTTGTATTTTTGCTAATTTTAATGTTTAATGTTAATTTTAATTTTATATCTTAATGATATATCACTTCATGTACTAATTGTCTTTGTGTAACATCTAAATGTTGTGCTTTTTTCTAAGTCATTCATTTGTAAACCGCCTGAAGAAGGGGCCTCTGTGCTCTGAAAGCCGCATATAGAACTTTTATGGTTAGCCAATAAAGGTATCATACCTATTATACTTTTGTCTTTTTTGACACAAAAGTATTTAACATTTGCTAATTTTATTACATTTTTACAGATTTTATTACGCTCTTTGTAATTTAAAAAGGCTACAGCTGTACCCTCAGATTTGTATTTTTGGGATTTAATTTTAGTTGTTTATACTTGTTACCTATAGGAATAAATTTTGCACTATAATCACCCAAAGTAGATTTGAAAATCTCCCATTTATCATTTGTCCTATTGTTTAACATTAGTTCTTCCCAGTCTATATCCTGAATTGCAGCCCTCATCCTGGGGAAATTGGCTTTCTTAAAATTAAATGTTTTTGCTCTCCCAGCCTGCGTTTGTTTTTTACTTTATAGATAAAATATAATTATATTGTGATGACGGTTACCGAGGTTTTCACCAACATTGACATTCCCAACAAGATCTGCATTATTAGAAATGACCAGATCCAACAGAGCTTCACCTCTAGTCGGGTCTTCCACAAACTGGCCCATAAAATTTTCCTGCAACAGGCTGAGGAAATGTCTCCCCTTTGTAGTTGAAGCCGAACCATGACACCAATTAATATCCCGGTAATTAAAATCTCCCATTATTACTACAGTACCCGCCTTACTTGTAATTTTGTTTTGTTTTTTTGCTTTGTTATGCTCTTGTCTGCGATTTCGTAATAGCAATATTATACATTTTCTATCAACATGACGCATGCCATGTTGATGAATACAGCGCAGTTACAAATCCGCAGCAGGTTTCCCTGTCCTACGACATTGCGATCAGAGAACATTTTCCTTTAAATAAGTCGCACATGTGACTGTAAAACCATGCCGCCATTTTTTTCTGCCTCTTTGCTGGTGTTTGAAGAATATATGAATATGGTGTTCACCCTGAAGCCCATTCTTTACAATGCAATTACGCCCGAATACTGGGGCCATTGCATTAATAAACATGCCCCAGCGTGTTTTAATCACATGTCCAGTGGCGTAATTTTGAAATAGGTCAAAGTGAAGCTTTTAGTTATCTTACTTTGGGAAAATTATGACCAGTTTCTTAAGATAATGGTATTATCTGAAATGCTATAGCAGGCCTAAAAGGAAATCAGATTCTCAACTGCTTCGTTACAGGGGTGAAATCAATTGGCATCTATGACAGCCTGTATTCTGTGAATGGACTGCGCACGTGGACTGTCATGAAGTGCTGACAGACAGTGCAACAATTGTGAGAACTCCATTCACAGCTTCTGTAAGCGATGCCTGTATTGTGCGTCTGTATATGCTGGAATCGATTGCAGGTTTATTGTTTGAATTGCTCTTTCTTGTAAAGGGCTGAATCCTAATGGCAAAGCCACATGTGGCGGAATTGCTCTTGAATTCCGCTGCGGACACTCCGCAGCGTTAATCCGCAGCGGAGCCGTTTCTCCATTGCCTTCCACTTCTTTTTAGTAGGCTTAGTTTAGACGAGGCTGAAAATTCCGCTGCGGAGCATAGGCTGCGGTGCGGAATTTGGTGTCCGCAGCATACAATGGATGTTGCGGAGCAGTGGCGGACTGGTTGCGGACTCATTGCGGAAGTTCTCCATTGACTTCAATGGAGATTCTAATTTCCGCAATGAAGTCCGCAGCTGTCATGCACATGTTATGTGTGCTGCGGATGCGTCTTGCTTTTTTGACATGACATTTCTTCATTCTGGCTGGACCTATGTATTTCTAGGTCTACAGCCAGACTGAGGAAGTCAATGGGGCTCCCGTAATTACGGGAGCGTTGCTAGGAGACGTCAGTAAAAAGTCACTTTCCAGGGTGCTGAAAGAGTTAAGCGATCGGCAGTAACTGTTTCTGCACCCTGGACAGTGACTACCGATCCCAATATACAGCAACCTGTAAAAAAAAATAGAAGTTCATACTTACCGAGAACTCCCTGCTTCTGTCTCCAGTCCGGCTTCCCAGGATGACGTTTCAGTCTAAGTGACGGCTGCAGCCAATCACAGGCTAATAACAGGCTGCAGCGGTCACATGGACTGCCACGTCATCCAGGGAGGTCGGGCTGGATGCCGAAAGAGGGACGCGTCACCAAGACAACGGCCGGTAAGTATGAAATTCGTTTACTTTCACTAGGGAAAGTGCTGTCCCTTCTCTCTATCCTTCACTGATAGAGAGAAGGGAAGTACTTTTACCGCAGTCCGCAGCAGCTAGTCCGCATCAATTTACTGCACATTTTGGGCAGATCCACCACAGAATCTGCAACGCAGATTCTGTGCGGCATTGATGCGGACAGCTGCGGAGGAAAACCGCCACGTGTGGGCATGCCCAAATAATAACTTTAGTCAATATTTTTAATCCTGCATCTGATACTTCACAACTTGCCTTCAGAATAGAATTGAAGAATAAGAAAAAAGTTAAATTATTTTACATAAATGTATTAATTTACCTCTCTGATAATCCAGATTTTTTTGATAATACGACTTCTGTCAGGTTGAATTTTACTGCTTTAGGAATTTGTGCATAATATATAAAATAAGATGACTGCAAACCAGACCTTCGCTTTAAAAGTTTTACATATAAACTTCATACACAGAGTACTCTTGATCTAGAAGCCCATTTATAGAGGAGATTTGTGTGGGTGCTGTGCGCCCCTGGTGCCAAGACGAGGGAGATCCAGCAAGGTTGTAACATTTCTCTATTCAAAACATCAATAGGGTATTCCCATACTAGATATTTAAGCCATATTGACATAAATGTCTGATAGATGCGGGTCCCACCTTTGGGACCCCTGCCTATCTCCCGAATGTAGGTCCCTTGACCCCGTCTACTTTTTCCATAACTCCCAAAGTAGTGATTGGTAGTTACAGAAAAAGCGTAGCTCAGCGAGCTCGGCTGTTTCTGGAATTCCCGGCCACCTCTGCACTAACTCTCCACATGTATGCGGCGGAGCGTGGAGACTGTGGGTCGCATGGCACAGGAGAAGAAGAGTTATAAGGCATTAGATCACTAAGTTAATTTAATGACCAGTGTTCCCCAGTGGAACAGAATAGTAATAAAAGGAATCTATCTAAGACTCAGTTCACTTTGGCGATGTGTTCTGTCCCATCAAGGTTCCTGTGTTTTTAAGGGCTAGAATAATGTAGTCTTCAAAGCTCTTTGTCCCATCAAAAATACCAGGCATTTTCGAAGCACGGCTTTCTATTGTGATGTTGAGAATATATATGCCTTAGTAATCTGTGTCTGGATCAGGTGGTGCGTTGTGTGGTAAGTGGTGATATGCCAGCATGCTATGATATGTTGGTTATCCAAAGGACTGTTTTATAGGTGTGACATTTAAAGAGGCTCTGTCACCAGATTTTGCAACCCCTATCTGCTATTGCAGCAGATCGGCGCTGCAATGTAGATTACAGTAACGTTTTTATTTTTTTTAAAACGAGCATTTTTGGCCAAGTTATGACCATTTTTGTATTTATGCAAATGAGGCTTGCAAAAGTACAACTGGGCGTGTTTACAGTAAAAGTACAACTGGGCGTGTTGAAAAGTAAAAGTACAACTGGGCGTGTATTATGTGCGTACATCGGGGCGTTTTTACTACTTTTACTAGCTGGGCGTTCTGATGAGAAGTATCATCCACTTCTCTTCTGAACGCCCAGCTTCTGGCAGTGCAGATCTGTGACGTCACTCACAGGTCCTGCATCGTGTCGGCCACATCGGCACCAGAGGCTACAGTTGATTCTGCAGCAGCATCAGCGTTTGCAGGTAAGTAGCTACATCGATTTACCTGCAAACGCCGATGCTGCTGCAGAATCATCTGTAGCCTCTGGTGCCGATGTGTCCTCGCTCGTCTGACACGATGCAGGACCTGGGGAAGTGACGTCACAGCGTGATCTCTCGAGAACACGGCTGTGTCTGCACTGCAAGAAGCTGGGCGTTCTGAAGAGAAGTGGATGATACTTCTCGTCAGAACGCCCAGCTAGTAAAAGAAGTAAAAACGCCCCGATGTACGCACATAATACACGCCCAGTTGTACTTTTACTTTTCAACACGCCCAGTTGTACTTTTACTGTAAACACGCCCAGTTGTACTTTTACTTTAAACACGCCCAGTTGTACTTTTGCAGCCTCATTTGCATAAATACAAAAATGGTCATAACTTGGCCAAAATGCTCGTTTTAAAAAAATAAAAACGTTACTGTAATCTACATTGCAGCGCCGATCTGCTGCAATAGGAGATAGGGGTTGCAAAATCTGGTGACAGAGCCTCTTTAATTTGCAGCACCTACTAAAAAAATGTCACTTCCTGTTTAACCCTTTCAATAGGGCTAAATATATATTGGCTCTATATAGAAGCATACAATTATATCATTCCATTGCCTGAAGACCATTTTTATTATTACATGATAGCCTGGGTTAAAACTGTGTGTTATTGTTGCGTTTTCAAGTGCTGCCAAAAGAAACACATGTGAATAAACAAATGCGTTTTTTAAATATCCATGAGTTTTTACAAAGAGTGTCTGCTGTAAACTTATGACCATTAGGCTGGGTTCACACTGCGGTTTTTTTCTTTTGCGTTTTTAACATTCTTTTTTTTTTTTGCTTTAATTCATGAACTTCCATTGGGAGACATAGGAGTTTATCTGGTAAAACAAAAAAAAAAAAATGCATGTTAAAAGCATAGCAAAAATGAACAGTGTGAACCCAGCTTTAAATGAAAAATCAGATGACATCTAAACCATTTAAAAATGCATGCATTTTTTCAGGTGCGTTTCTTTTGGTAGCGTTTGTAAGCACAATAAAAATACACAATGTGAACACCGATCAGGGATAACATTAAGACCACTGACGCGTGATGTGAATAACATTGGTTATCTGGTTACAATGGCGCTTGTCAAGAGGTGGGATAAATTAGGCAGCAAGTGATCAGTCAGTTGAAGTGAACAATGGTACAAGGCAGGTTTCAGCGCAAAGTAATTCTTGAGAAATAGATTGTTTAAAATGGAAACATAGTTCCAATTTTATTGTAGAAAAAGAATAAAAGGAGACAATGTCCCACGGCAAAAGGTGGATATGAATAGTGCACGCTGCCTACGCGTTTCAGACGACCGCAGCGTCCTTAGTCATGGCTGAAGTGAAAGTTATGACAGCAGGGTTAGGGTTTATAGCCGGTCAGTAACAAGTGAAATTGATTGCGTTTCACAGTAATTTGTTTGGAACGCAAGAGGGGAAAATCGGCACATGTCATGTCAGACGGATGTTTCCGGGAGTTCAAGAAAAGACCGAAAAATGAATTGAAGGTAAATAGAATTATTATCGTTGACTAGATATTGTCGTAGTCTATGATTTCTTTGTGCAACAACGTTCGTTAATTTAAGTATATTATTTTTTACGGTAGTTACATTTTGACCGGAAATAAACCCTTCGGGTTAATGAAAAATACACTTAGAGGACAAATGAATAAAACTTGTGTGAATACACCATATACAATAGGAATATGGGAAAGATTAAAATGATAGACAGAAACCAGTATTGACTTTTTAAATGTGTTAATAAATG
This sequence comes from Rhinoderma darwinii, assembly GCF_050947455.1. NCBI lineage: Eukaryota > Metazoa > Chordata > Amphibia > Anura > Rhinodermatidae > Rhinoderma > Rhinoderma darwinii. The sequence continues at coordinate 58,512,465 of NC_134688.1, read as the reverse complement.
CAAAACATAAAAATCTATATATATGTTTGCATGAGCTGAGGCGTACATTTGTTTCCGGAGCAGAGGAAATGGGACATTCAGGGTTTGTTTTATGCTATTGTCATTATGGAAACCTGATTATATTTGTCTTGATTGTAGAAACGAAAAAACTATCTTGGCATTAGTTTTTGACCTTATCATAATTCATACTTATGTTTATTCCATTGATGACCTTGAATATTTGTGGAATATCATTCTTAGTTTGTAGTTTTAATAAGGTTTACTTTCTAAGAGAAGCAGAAAATGGATATGGCAGTGAATTTATATGAATTAAAGACTAGCTATTTGATTTTATGATTGTTCTAATAGTGGAACATTAATACTTTCTTCAAGTTTAGTCCATGTGGGTGTCTGGTTTTCAAGCGATATATCCAGTACGCTTCCCTTCCTAATATTTTAAGTTTTAAATTTCCTCCTCGTTTAGGTGTATATACTTTGTCTATGGCATAACATTTAAGAGTATTGGTGGACCTATTATGATAATTGATGAAATGTTTGGCTACACTAGATATGTTGCTAATATTGGGATTTCTGATATAACTTAAGTGTTCTAGTTTTGATGCTCATGTGCCCATTGTAGACCCTTTTGGAGATGGAGAGAGGTCAGCAGGGCACTCTGACTGTTCTGCAGCTACGCAGCCCCAATTGTAGCTCACTGTGTTGCACTCTGTGTTCCGACACCTTTCTATCATTGCTAGCATTAACTTTTTCAGCAATTCGAGCTACAGTAGACCTCCTGATTTGCAAATGTGACCCAGTCGTCTAGATGGTGGGAAGGAACACACATCTTCTCAGACAAAAATCTACTAAGTAAGAACATACATTGGTATGGTCGTTACATTGATGATCTTTTGTTTATATGGAAAGGCAACATCTCAGAGATACCCCTTTTCATCGACCATTTAAATTCCAATTCAGACAATCTCAAATTCACCTATACCTATCACACAAATAATACAATTTATTTAGATCTAGAACTCCAAGGAGTTGATGGAGAAATAATACATACCAAAACACATCGTAAACCGATCTCAGGAAACACTATACTTCATGCAAAAAGCAACCATCCAAAACAAACAATAACATCCATTCCTGTATGTGAAATACACAGAGCAAAACGCAACTGCAATACTCAAACTAGTTATGAAACAGAACAACAAGTAATTTCCAAAAGATTACAAAAACGAGGGTATCCCCATTGGACCCTCAAAAGAGCGATCTCCATTACTTCAAAGAAAACGAGGGATGATTTACTAACTGACACCAAACATCCTACGATGTTTAATATAAACAAACCAACTTTAATATTCCAACACAGTAATCAATTCATGCAAATAAAAAACATTATTGTTAAACACTTACCAATCCTCACGGAAGACCATGTGTTGGAAAACATTTTAAAAGATGGGTGTAGAGTAGTAGCCCGTAAAGCTCCCTCCTTAGGTAATTTTCTGCCCCCCTCCATGTTACAACCAGATGAACACAAAACTACCTGGTTGGAACAAAAAGGCTTTTTCAAATGTGGTGTACACCCATGTAAAGTATGCTCTCCCAAGAAAAACTTTCACGGATTCTATGGACACAAACAACTTCTCTATCAAAAATTACATTAATTGTAATATGTGAAGCAGTAGTTTATACTTAGTTGGTAGTAATAGCAGGCATCCCAATCCAGTCATCACCCCCAAGTAGTCACAGCAGCTCACCTAACTTTCTCAGTAGAGGCAGTGTGCCCTACACTTCCCTGGTAGTCACAGCAGGCACCCCAATCTAGTAATCACCCCCAGTAGTCACAGCAGCTTCCCTAACATTCTCAGTAGATGCAGTGTGCGCTAAACTTCCCTGGTAGTCACAGCAGGCACCCCAATCTAGTCATCACCCCCCAGTAGTCAATGCAGCTCCCCTAACTTTCTCAGTAGAGACAGTGTGCCCTCCTCTTCCCCAGTATTCACCACAGCACACCATACTTCGCCAGTAGTCACAGCAACTCCTTCCTCCACTTCTCTCCCCAGTAGTCACATCAGCCCCTTCTCACTTTCCTACCTAGCAGTCACAGCAGACGAGTAGTCCGAGAAGAGGAGTGAGCACAAGAAATCTCATTCCTGTACTTCCAGGAACGGGTCACACCACTTCTACACTTTGAGGGCATCTAATTGTGCCCATTGTTCCTAGCATCACCGTTGCGATAGGTTTGCTTCAAACCGTGCCATTTTTGCTTTATTATCTGACAATCCCACATTTCATCTGAAATTTCTGTTTTGTTAATAATCTCTCAGCGAGTGATCCAGACAGTACCTGGTAATGCTCTCTTGTGTGCTATTGGATAACACAACAGATTCAATTAGCACATTTCATGTTTCCTCCAAAGAATAGATATTTTACATGGATCTGACCAGTTGCTAACAATTACCCTATGTAACAATATGTTGGGTAGTATAACTGTGGCCTCAATTCTCTCACTTATTGTGCTGAAGTGCCCTCCTGGGAACCACGTACATTTCTTTATTTCTTTCCCTAGCAACAAAAGCTTCAGCCACTAAGACCAGAACCACTGCAATCTGGGACATCTCCTTTTCAATTCACACACCTTCATAGTGCTGATACCAAGTGGGGGTTTTGTCAGAGCGAGAGAACAGCTGCACGGATCCTGTAACTGGAGCATTTTTTTCTTTACACATTTCTTGTACATCTCCCACGATATTACGTGTTGGAGAAACTGCAACTTCTGTATTTTATTTTTCTTGAATTTGTAGAGTGTTGAATATGCTGAGAATTATATTTTAATGTTTTAAAGGGAATGTATTAGCTACATATTTTTTCTTATTACAACTATATAATCAAAATATTAATTTTTTCTTAATTTTATTTTTGATAGTATATTTTCGTATTGTATTTTCTTTATATGATTTTGGAGGCCGCCATCTTGCCTGTGCTGCTGCTGGTCTGCGCTATGAACAGCAGTTTAGGGATTCGCTTTACGGCAGTCACATGGACATTAGAAACCTCAGTCAGAAAACAAACCTATTGACATCAGTGGTAGAGTGTTGTGGGCATGCTCAGATACAGGGAGGGGGAGGAGATGAACAGTTTATCATCACCTATTTTGTCAATAGTGTGATCCTGTATAATAGAGGTGATATCTTTTATTGTAATCCTGCATATGATGATAAGGAGATAACTGCTGAAAAGTGATCTCTACAGAACAGGAAGTGTCAGTGTACTGTGAGGGTTTATGTGAAAACTGTGAGGGGTTTTTAAACCGTTATATGGAAATACATGAAAAAAATATCAATGTTTTTTTTTAGAACATTTTACATACAGTAGGTAATTTTTTGATGATACATTTTATTTTATAGAGTACCTTAATCCAAAGATATATTCTTATATTATTATTTTTTTTCTTGCAAATCTCTTTTTAATAAAGAAAGAAACACATTGAAATTCACTTTAAGAATTTGGAGAGGGCACGCATGCCCTGGCAAACTATATGTGTATACAGATATGAGAGATAACAGAAGAAGCTTAGAGAACCAATAAGGCTTCATTCACATCTGCGTCAGGGTTCCGTTCGGACGTTCCGTCGGAGCTTCCCGTCAGGACGGAACCCTGACTGAAACAAACGGAAACCATAGGTTTGACGGAGTGAATAGCACAGTCGACTACGTCAAAACGATGGAACCCTTGCACAACTGAGACAAATGGAAATCTTTTGCATCGGATCCCACCATTGAAATCAATGGGGATGCAAACGGAAACCTATGGTTTACGTTTGTTTCAGTCAGGGTTCCGTTCTGACGGGAAGCTCCGACGGAACACCAGAGCGGAGCCCTGACGCAGATGTGAACGAAGCCCAACTATGTAAATTTTTCTCACATTGTCATATACATAGAATCTCAATAGGAGATCAATAACTGTTTGAAATATAAAAGAAAACACTGGAGTGTAGTTTATCCAGTAATTTAAACCGGTTGCTTTTAACCGATTGGCGACATGTGACGTAACTGTACGTCACAGCCGCCAAGGGGGAGTATGGAGCAGACTCACAAGCTGGGCACGCTTCACGATTTTGGCTGTATGTTACAGCTGACACCTTACTGCAATGACTGGGTGTGAAGATAACTCTGGTCCGGGTCGTTTCGCCGCTTAGATGACAGGGCTTAATAAGAGCAGGTAAATAGCACAATACACTACTATACATAAGTATTGCAATTTATTGTACCAGTGATCAAACGAATGCTTGACATAAAAAAAAACTGTTAAATAACATTTTAAATAATGTGCAAAAAAATATTAAAAATTAAAAAATTCCCATTGTTTTCCCATTGTTCCCCAAAAAGTTATAGGTCTTAGGGTGTGTTCACATCAGCGTCACCCTTCCAAGGTTCATCGGTTCCGTTAGACCTTTTCGACGGAGGAACCCAAGAACGGAAAGCCAGACAGAAACCATAGCTTCAGTTTGCATTACCATTTGTTTCCGTTTTTTAAGCAGAAACAATAGCGCTGTCGACTGCGCTATTGTTTCTGTGAAAAAAATGTAAACATTATGGAACGAAAACAAACGGAAACCAATTGAAACTGAAGCATTACCACTGACATCAATGGTAATGCAAACAGAAGGCTTTCCATTCATGAGTTCCTCCAACGGAAAGGTCTGTTGTGGAAGTCAATGGCTCAAAATATATTAGGGTATGTTCACACGACTTATTTTCGGCCGTTTTTCGGCCCGTAAACGGCTGAAAAATCGGAAGCAGAACGCCTCCAAACATCTGCCCATTGATTTCAATGGGAAAAACGGCCGCGAAAAAGAAGTGCAGGTCACTTCTTGGGACGTTTTTGGAGCCGTTTTTCATTGACTATAGAAAACAGCTCCAAAAACGGCCGTAAAAAATGCTGCGAAAATCACGAGTGGCTTAAAAAACGTCTGAAAATCAGGAGCTGTTTTCCCTTGAAAACAGCTCCATATTTTCAGACGTTTTTTGCTAAGCGTGTGAACATACCCTTAGACTGAAATTTAGACGAGTGTTCCAACAGACACTCACGCCAGGAACTTTATCCAGCATCCTAATCATGAGATTTCATACCGATATATATCGAGAGAGGATATGGCGACACAAACTATTTTTTCTTACAAATTGTTTTTCCTTTGTAAAAGTAGTACATCAAAGAATAAAACAACAATATAAATTTGGTATCGCCGTGATTGTATTGACTCGCAGAATAAAGCTAACTTGTCATTTTTACTGCACGGTGAAAGCCGTAACAACGAGACCCAAAAAAACAATGGTGGAATCACAGGTTTTTTTTTCCTATTCTACCCTGCAGAGATTTTTTTTTTGCAGTTTTCCAATACATGTTATGGTACTTTGAATGGTGACAATAAAAACTACAACTAATCCAGCAAAAAACACGCCCTAATACAGCCGTGTTGACAGAAAAATAATAAAGCTTTTGGAATGCGGGGACAAAAAACAAAATCAAAAAACGAAAGCATTGCTTGAGGTGTTTGAAATGAAAAAAGGAGTGTGGATAGGGCACCAGACCGTCAATCTTATTTAGGGGAATGTATAGCTGTTACTATTAGGCCTGGTTGGAGGTGGGTTTGGGTTTCCAAGTATCAAAGAAATGTTCATGGCGTCTTATTTCCCAGCTCCACAGTTCTGCACATAGGGAGCATTTTTCTAATCCATGCCTGGATGGAGGGAGGTTTATGGGATCTCCAGTTTACAGGTATTAGCAGTTTTGCTACAATAATCATATACGTGATAAGGTTATTTCATTTTGGCAGAAGGTATTTGGTGGCACCCAAAGCAGGACGAGGGCAGCGTTAAGAGTAGTGTGTTTGCTAGTGATTTTCTGGATAATGTCAGTTATTTCGCTCAAAAAAGTTTGGGTAATTGGAAAATCGCACCAAATGTGAGGCATGTCCCCTTTGTGGGAATAGCCCCAACGTTTGTCAGATTGCACTTTTATAATTTTATATGAAAAGTCTGGCATTCTATAGCATCTAGTAAGTGTTTTAAATATTGGTATAAATTACACCAATCCAGAGTGGTATCTTTCCAATTTTCAAAAGATGTATATGTACTGTATCTTTATGTATGAGCTTTTGTATATCGTTGTGCTCTGTGTTACCTCTATATGTATCTTGCCAAAAAACAAGTTTTTTTTCTAAGCCCCTGTTCACACTGACTTTTTTGCAGGTGGAAAAATCTGCCTGAAGGAATTTTGAGACAGATTTTGACCCGCCTTCACGTTGTTTGCCGCGTCAGGTTTTTTCGACCACCGCCATTGAGTGCAGCGGGCAAAAAATGACACGAAAAATGCTTTCTCCTGATGTCAATGGGAGGTCAGAGATGGAAACGCCTGAAGAAAGGGCATGTCGCTTCTTTTTCCCACGAGCGTTTTTTTCCGCTCGCGATTTCGGACGTTTCTTGACGCAGTTCAAAAACCGCAGAAAAAAAACTCAGTGTGAAGATACCCTAAAATATATGGAGAAAATACAGACCACTAATACAGCTGTGTAAAAAAAAAAGTCATACGCGTGTGCCTACTACTTGCCTTGGCACTGGCTGATGTTATGTCCAGCCCCTTAATGGTGTCAAGGGAGGAATTTGAGGCACCCACAATATGCCAGGTGGACCGCCACTGCTGTAAGCAGTCCTAGTGAAGACCTGCGTGGTACTACATGTCTGATAGATGAAACTGTTGTATTTGTTTCTAGGAAAGTTGGGTGGAAGTCAATATGGTCATAGTTACAGAAGTTGTCATGCGGTTTTCTGTGAATCCTAAGGGCTCATGCAGACAGTCATATTGTGGATCCAAACAACCTCCGTACTGAGCTGTAATACGACGCCCATACAAATCTAGGGAGCCCTTACTGTACCTCCAACCAAAAAAAATCAGCTAGAAGCCGTATGTACTGAGATGTTTTTCCCTAGACTATCTCTGTACATACGGCATTCTAAGTAGCCTGCACAGTAGCACATTGGGACCATATGGCGTCGTGTAGGCACCATGCACATGGCAGAACCCTAAATGACAAGTCAGCCCAGTTATGGATTGATACCCAGGCAGGTTGGCCATCTAGGAAAGTTGGGTGTTAAACTTGTAAGGAGCTGTAACAAACTGTACCAAATATAGGCATAACTAACAGAAGGGGAAACTCGAGGACTGATTTTACTTGGTGGAAATGCTCTTTATGCACTATTTCTTTACTTCCGTTATTGATATAATAGTTTTTGAAATGAGTATTGTCATTGTCACATAGTTCCAAATATTATATGAGGTTTAATGAGGAATGTGATTATGCCATCATATGAGCACATTTTTTATATGAGGTCTGACTCTGTCTCCTAAACTATTCCCCAATCCAACAGGCTATTCCCCCATTTCCGTGTGACTCTATGAGACATGTATTGGTCATTTCAAGAACCAGGACTGTTCTGGCTAAAAAGCATGGAAGATGGAAAAATCCTCCACCTTAATCTATAATTAGCCTCTTTTCTCATTTTAGAACTGGCTTATCTGAAGGCCTGTTTTAAACAATGTACAGATGGGTATACGATCTCCACATCTGTAATAGAATACCAAGTATTACATGCTTTACATAGTGAAGACCACCTGTTCTACGAACACCTTTTAGACTGAATGTTTGTTTTTTCTTATTCATTTGCCTCCTAAATGTAACATTTTCAAAATAGTCTTCATTAAAACGCTCATACTATTTTGTTGCTGTAGAGTCTGTGCAACTCCTGTACATAGCTGGCTTTGCTGCTGCTTCTGACATAAATTTAAAAGCACACTGCTCCTGTTAGCTTAGGGCAGTCCTCTATCTGCTGTTTTACATGAGAGCATGCTTTACCCCTCCCTCCCCTCGGAGTAACACAGTGTAAGTTCAGTGGAATATACCATGAGGGAGGGGAGGAGGTCGTGCACAGCAGAGCAGACTGTATCAGAGTATAATGAGAGAGGAGAGCACACATTGCAGAGGGGGGAATCACACACTGTTAGCACCAGTTTCTGCAGAAGGGAGAGGAGAGAATGCAGGGATCTGGGTTTTGGTGTGGTAATATGGACGTTAAAACTTCTAAAACTGGCCTGATCAAAAGAAATAGAAGGTTGTCACCCTCGCCCTCTGTGTACCAATCTCTAATGTTACAGTTTTGTATATCTATTATATATTTTCGAAAGTTTGTTTGAAGCCCGATTTTTCATTGGTTTAAAATGAAGTGACGTCACGCTCCATCCTCCACAGCGTAGCCACGCCTTGGCGTCAGAGGATCGCCACACACAAAATGGTGCTAGGTCAGAGGATACTCTGAGCGCAGTGTCGGGCGCTGGCTCTTTGTCTGCTCTTTGTCTGCTCACAGCCTCCCCGGGACGGGCAGGCAGACACGGCCGTGATGGTGAGTATCGTTGGCGGAGGGAGCTGGGTCTGTGCTTTGAGAGCGCGGTGGACAGCGAGCTCCGTGAGGTTACGTGTGCTGTATGGCAGGCCTAGGCCACACCGCTCCCATACTGACCTTCCCAACATGGCTGAATGTTCCCGACAACAAGACACCAAGCTGGTGGGCCGCCTCGCTTTCCGGCTCCGTGTGTCAGCCCCGTATGACACTCCGTGTGTCAGCCCTATTATGACGCTCCGTTTGGATGATTGTAAATAGAAAAGCATGTGGTGCTTTTCTGTTTACATTCATAGTTTGACAGCTGTTGCGTGAATCACGCTCGTCCCACGGAAGTGCTTCCATGTGGCATGCGTGATTTTCACGCACCCATTGACTTCAATGGGTGCGTGATGCGCGAACAACGCACAAATATAGGACATGTCGTGAGTTTTACGCAACGGATTACGTTGCGCAAAAATCACGGACTGTCTGCACTGCCCCATAGCCTAATATAGGTGCGTACGACACACGTGAAAATCACGCGCGTTGCACGGACGTATTACACGTTCATCTAAACAAGCCCTTATAGCCTGTTATTTGAAGTGTCTTACCTTTTATGTTTTTCCTGGTGAAACGTTCATTTTTACCCTTTCCCTGTATGTTACTATATATTCCTTCCCTGGCAAGCAGCAATTCTGCAAATATATTAACCTGCTGCAGTAATTTCAGTTTTTTTTATTTGCAGGCTCACAGGTCTTACAGCACACACTCAACACCCACTACTACTTAGGCTTCCCTCACATCTGCGTCAGGGCTCTATTCTGACATTCCGTCTGAGCTTTCCGTCAGAATGGAGCCCTGACTGAAACAAACGAAAACCATAGGTTTCCGTTTTCAATGCCATTGATTTCAATGGTGACTGATCCGGTGCCAATGGTTTCCCTTTGTCTCGGTTATCCAAGTGTTCCGTAGTTTTGACGGAATGAATAGCGTATACATTATTAATTCTGTCAAACCGACGGAACCCTTGCACAACTGAGCCAAATGGAAACCATTGGCACTGGATCTGTCACCATTGAAATCAACGTTGATGGAAACGGAAACCTATGGTTTCCGTTTGTCTCAGTTGGGAAAGGGTTCCGTTGGTTTGACGGAATGAATAACGTATACGCTATTCATTCTATTGCAGTCAGGGCTCCATTCTGACAAAAAGCTCAGACGGAACATCAGAATAGAGCCCTGACCCATATGTGAACGAAGCCTTACAGTGGCCAAAGTTGGCGTGAGTGGACAACATTTTTTACCCCTTCCAGCCACAGCCAGATTTGGCCTTTCTGATGCAACATCATCCCCTCTTTCCATGAGTCTATAATTTTTTTATTTTCCCATCAACGTAGCTGCATGAGGGCTTGTGTTTTGCAGGGCAAGATTTTTAAGGGCACCATTTTAGGGTACGTAAAATATATTGAAAGGTTTTGGGGAATGGGAAAAAAATGTAATTCCGCATTTTGTTTTTTTTACAGCATTAGCTCTGCGGTATAAATGACATGATAACTTTATTTTGCGGTTCGTTACTATTACCGCGATATCAGATTATTTTTTTTAATGTTTTTTTACTTTCAAACATAAACTATTTTTTACAAAATATTTATTTTTATGTCACTGCATTCAAAGACCCATAACACGGAGCCGTGTTTTTGCGGGATAACTTGTAGTTTTCATTGTTATCATTTTGGGGTACATACCACTTTTTGATCTCTTTGTATTCCATTTTTTGTGGTGTTTACTGTGCGGGATAAATAATGTTATCGTACAGGTCGTTTGATCGCTTACATAATACGCTGCAATACTTTGCTCAGTGAGAAACTGACAGACAGCCACAAAGATGTTAGGCACTTGGCTGCCAGCAACCCATTGGCACGGCGCGATTGTGTCGCGGGTGCGCCGACGGGGTCACAGAGTGAGCAATTTTTCTCTGGCTAACCACCAGAATGCCGCAGACAGCAATGACCTCGGCATCTAAGAGGTTTTACAGATGGGATTGGAGTTATCTCCGATCCCTGCCATTAGAGTGGGGTGTCAGATATATAACAGTGCCAACTACCGCAAGTGATGGCGCGGGCACAGTTCCTGCAATCACTCTGTGTACTATTACGTCAGTTCGTGGGAACGGTCGGCTTTCAATGAGGTAATAGTACGTCAGATGTCGGGAAGGGGTTAAACATCAGAGCAGATGTATTAAAAATCCCTGATTAAAATGTGGTCCCTGAGCATTGATCTCGGCTACCATGGTTTCAAGATAGAAGGTTGGGGACGTCTCATCCTTGTATTCTGCTATATGAATTGTCAATATCTCTGTGAATATATTATTCCAGAGGAGCAAATATGGACGAGCTTAGGCTGGGTTTACATCTGCGTGCCTTTTTCGCGCCTTTCTTCCATTCTACTTTTCCATCATAGGAACTGCAAAATTAATAAATCTAAGTCCCCGAGCCATTGCATTACAGACACTAACAGCGCCCGATGGAACCTATTGACTTTAATAGGTTCCATTGGGCGTCTGCTGTTTTGCCCAAAGAAATAGCGCAGCATGCTGCGCCATTTCTTATGCTATTTTTGACCAGATTTGCGAGGGAGGCTCCTAACAGAACCTCTGATGTAGATGTGAACTTATCCTTATGTAAAGAAAACAATCTCGTCCACCTGCAGCCATTGTCCCTGTGATCACTGCTCAAAGATGACAAGTATCTCAAAATCTCCCTACAGAATGGATTCCACATGGGATTAATTTTCATGGATTGTTAAATTTAAAGAAAGTAACTCCAGTAAAACTCTTCTCTAAATGCATGTAGTAACTTATGTGTTTCATTTATGCGCAGGATATTTTTTTATATATACAGTAAATGTTTAGCAAATTATTTAAATAGTGAGCTGCTTAAAAAATATCACTTTCTGGCCAGAGCCCCCCAATTGTGTACTCCATTTATTAATCTAAGAGAGGTTGTCTGGTTCAGAACACCCATGTTTAAATATCATATTGGGAAATTCAGAGTTAAAGGGGTTGTCCAGTTTAGAGAACCCATTTTCATACACCCTATTAGGGAATTCTGGGTAAATAGAGGAGGGTCCTCTGTTTAGGATCCTCATTTCTTGGGCCTCATCTCTTGAGCGGTTACAAAGAATGTCTCTCTGGAGAACCTGTTGTCCTGCGTTATACAGACAACCCATTGATCTGTATACACTCCGTGTGAACCCAGCCTAAGAGTTACACAAGCATGTTACGTCCGTAAAGGACGGAACGTATTTCGGTTGCAAGTCCCGGACCGAACACATTGCAGGGAGCCGGGCTCCTAGCATCATAGTTATGTACGATGTTATGAGTCCCTGCCTCGCTGCAGGACAACTGTCCCGTACTGTAATCATGTTTTCAGTACGGGACAGTAGTTCAACGGAGAGGCAGGGACTCCTAGCGTCGTACATAACTACGATACTAGGAGCCCGGCTCCCTGCAGTGTGTTCGGTCCGGGACTTGCGGCCGAAATACGTTCCGTCCTTTACGGACGTAACATGCTCGTGTGAATCCAGCCTTAAAACTATGTAAACTTTTGAAAGGCAATAAAAAGATATATCAGTGTGTTTTGTGTAACTTTGTAAATACTTTTTATTACAAATTCTTTTAACTTTTTTAGATACAGCTGCTCCGTATTTTCTATACAGAACAGCTGTATCTAGTGCTATTAACTGAATCCGTCAGTCCCGCAGATCTGACAGGTTCAGTTATGGCGAGGCACAGGATCTACCTGTAAACTATCACATCTGGGTTCATAACTTAGATGTGATAGATTACAGGTAGATCCTGCGTGCCAGAGACACGCAGGACCCGCTGTCACTGAACCAGTCAGGTCTGCGGGACTGACGTATTCAGTGAATAGCGCTAGATACAGCTGCTCTTTAGGCTGGGTTCACACTGAGTTTTTTGCAGGCAGAAAATCTGCCTCAAAATTCTGTTTGGAATTTTGAGGCAAATTTTCCTCTGCCTGCACGCCGATTTTCGCTGCGTTTTTCGACCACAGCCATTGAGCGCCGCGGGCAAAAAACGCCTAAATACGCTTTCTCTGCCTCCCATTGATTTCAATGGGAGGTCAGAGACGTAAACGCCCGAAGATAGGGCATGTCGCTTCTTTTTCCCGTGAGCCGTTTTTTCCGCTCGCGGGAAAAAAACGCCTTCGCCTCCCATTGAAATCAATGGGAGGTATTTTTGGCACGTTTTCCGACACGGTTCCGCATCAAAAAATGTGTCAAAGAACTCCATGTGAACTGACCCTTATAGAGAATACAGAGCAGCTGTGTTTCAAAAAGTAAAAATAATTTTTAATAAAAAGTATTTACAAAGTAACACAAAACACACTGATACATCTTTTTATTAAAAAAATTTATAAAAATTGCCTTTTACAGGTTTACATAGCCATTAATTTAGGTAAATTTAACAATTACTGCCACGTTTCCCTACAGAATCTACAGATTATGGCTGATCACATGGGGTCACAGTGGGGGGACACTTTGCATTCTGCTTTATGTCAAGGGCCCTTTTACACCGGCCAATATGCTATGGATGGGGACGAGCTGTCGTTACTCCGATCGCTTGTCCCCATACATTATCATGTCAGCAGCGCGTCTCCATCCATACAGGGAGATGTGCTGCCGACAACGATAATATTTCACTTTCTTAAAACGATACGACCAGCAGATGACTGAGCATTTGCTCGTTCATCTGCTGATCGTTCCCCTGTATACAGAGGGCAATTATCGTCAACAAGCGTTCTCTGAACACTTATCTGCCCGATAATCGCCCAGTGAAAAACCCCCTTTAGGGTATGTTCACACGTACACGTCTGATACGCCTGAAATCACGGAGCTGTTTTCAGGAGAAAACAGCTCCGCAATTTCAGACGTAAAGGCAAGTGCAGGCGCTTTTCGCTGCGTCCATTACGGACGTAATAAGAGCTGTTTTTCCATGGAGTCAATGGAAAACGGCTCCAATTACGTCTCAAGAAGTGACAGGCACTTCTTTGACGCAGGCGTCTTTTTTACGCGCCGTCTTTTGACAGCGGCGCGTAAAAAAAATGGCCATCGGCACAGAGCATCGTAAAGCCCATTCAAATGAATGGGCAGATGTTTGCTGCCGCTTTGGAGCCGTATTTTCGGACGTAATTCGGGGCTAAAATGCCAGAATTACGTCCGTAAATAGGGTGTGTGAACCCAGCCTAACAAGTAGGTATTATTCAAAGCAGAAAATCCCTTTAATATAGGGAGGTTCCACATTTGGGACAAAGAGTCTCTATCACTCTCGAGGACCCAGCATGACTGCATTATAGGGACATTGATTTCGAATGGCACTTTGTAATGCTCACTTCCCCATGTGGTGGCGCTACAAGGGAATTGAACACTTGTTAAAAGATTTCTCTGCAAATTATAGCTAATCTCCCAGCAGCAAGTCTCCATGAGATCGGCCTATTTTTGGGGAATCCTTCTAATAAAGACAAATACCCAAAGTGAACAACCCCTGGTTACCCACAGCAATATAATGCAACTTTTCTAGAAAATGTAAAACAAGGACCAATGTAGAACATTTTACTGTTATCAATTTTTTTTTATAGATGTTAAAAGGGGTTGTACAGGATGTGAAAAACATGACGGCTTTCTTCCAAAAAACAGTGCAACCCCTATGGTGGTGTGTGGTATTGCAGCTCCCCCCCCCCCATTCGCTTCAATGGAGCTGAGCTGCGATGCCAGACACAACCCATGGACAGCTGTGGCGCTGTTTCCGGAGGCAATCAGCCATGGTTTTTTTACTCTTTAATTATTGCTAATTACAGTTGAAATAAGTAATGAAAATTATATTTAAAAAATATGTTGTTTTATCTGTTCCCTAAATGTAGGGCAAGTTTGTGTGGCCTCACACTGGACAGGGCAGGAAATCCTGCTGATTTAATTGATCGCATTTGTTTTCCAGAACAGCGACTTAGCACAGGATGTCTCTGGCGCTGATTTCTGTTAAATGTTTGACACAGCATTAGGCTTGTTAACAAGTGCAGTCTCCGAGTATTTCCTATTGACAGTGTTGGGGGGATTTTTTTTTAATGGTTACATGCTGGGATTTGAGAGCCATGCACTTGTCAGAAGCGATTTTGAAGATATTTTCACAGCGTTTTTTTTTCGCTCACTACAAAAAAAAAAGTCTATGTCTAGCCCCAGCCGTCACATTAGGCCGGGTTCCCACGTAGCTTAAATGCTGCAGAATTTCTGCAACGGAACGCAAAGTGGATGAGATTTGAAGAAATGTCATCCACACGCTGTAGAAAACATCCGCTAAGAAAGCGTGGTGCGCTTTTTTAATTTGCATCATGTCAATTTATCCTGCGGAATCGTTGCACTTTTGTTGCATGGTTTTTCCCATTAAATTCAATAGGGAGGTAATACCTGCAACAAGTAGCCAATGTTGCGATTTTTGCGGTGGAAATGCTGCGATTTCTGCCGCAAAAAATCGCTAATCTGAAAAAAAAAAGGAAAACTTTTTTTGCTGAAATTTAATTCTAAAGTCTATACTTACCCCCCGGCGTTGTCATGGTGACGGCTCCTTTTTTTTCCCTCTGTTCTCCGTGTAGCTGGCCAACTGCGATGACGTTTCATCCCATGTGACTGCTGCAGCCCATCACAGCCCGCAGTGGTCACATGAGCTGCATCATCCTGACAGGAGGCCTATCTGCACGGAGAACAGAGGGACATGTCGCTATGGCAACGCCAGTGAGGTAAGTATTGACCTTTTTTTTTTTTTTTACCTCTTCCACAGTGGCGTTTCCGGATGAATATCTACACCACAATGTGGTGCGTTTTTCTGGCTGGAATTCCCTGCGGTTTCTAGGTCTTTTACGCGGCGTATCCGAGCTGTGGGAACATACCCGTTGCGGCAGAACAATATTCATATATAGAGAACTTATCATATCATGAGGTTCTGATGGGCACGGACGTTCATTTACTCTTACATTGTAGGGAATAGCATAAACAACATTTCCTTAATACGCAATTATCATGGAAATTTCTCTTGACAAGCAAGACCGATCTGATAACACCCGCGGTGCAGAAGGGGTATTCCAACTCTCAATTATTGCCATGCCAGTCCGATAGAAAAGTCTAGGGGGGGGGATTATTATGGTTTCAACATTATGGCTGTTATGGTTTCAACATAAAAAAGTTATTCTTTGTATAATAAAAAGTTTATACGATTTTCCAATATACTTTCTCTGCTTGGCTCAAGACAGCACTGATAACAAACCATACACCTGTCTGTCTATTACATGTCATGGACAGATTGTTATCCACAGGAGGTAAACATTGAAGATTCTTATTGAATGACAACAAGCAGAGATCTTGAAAGCTGTGAAGAATTTTTACAGAAAATATATGAGAAAATTGTATAGCTTTTCCTTATATGAAGAATAACATTTATTTGCTTAAAGAGGCTCTGTCACCAGATTTTGCAACCCCTATCTCGTATTGCAGCAGATCGGCGCTGCAATGTAGATTACAGTAACGTTTTTATTTTTTTTAAAAAGAGCATTTTTGGCCAAGTTATGACCATTTTTATATTTATGTAAATGAGGCTTGCAAAAGTCCAAGTGGGCGTGTTTAAAGTAAAAGTCCAAGTGGGCGTGTATTATGTGCGTACATCGGGGCGTTTTTACTTCTTTTACTAGCTGGGCGTTCTGACGAGAAGTATCATCCACTTCTCTTCACAACGCCCAGCTTCTGGCAGTGCAGACACAGCCGTGTTCTCGAGAGATCACGCTGTGTCGTCACTCACAGGTCCTGCATCGTGTCGGACGAGCGAGGACACATCGGCACCAGAGGCTACAGATGATTCTGCAGCAGCATCAGCGTTTGCAGGTAAGTAGCTACATCGACTTACCTGCAAACGCCGATGCTGCTGCAGAATCAACTGTATCCTCTGGTGCCGATGTGTCCTCGCTCGTCCGACACGATGCAGGACCTGTGAGTGACGACACAGCGTGATCTCTCGAGAACACGCTGTGTGTCTGTGCACTGCCAGAAGCTGGGCGTTGTGAAGAGAAGTGGATGATGCTGATTCGTCAGCATCATACACTTCTATACACAAAGCCCAGCTAGTAAAAGAAGTAAAAACGCCCAGATGTACGCACATAATACACGCCCAGTTGTACTTTAACGTTAAACACGCCCAGTTGTACTTTAGAAAGCCTCATTTGCATAAATATAAAAATGGTCATAACTTGGCCAAAAATGCTCGTTTTAAAAAAATTAAAACGTTACTGTAATCTACATTGCAGCGCCGATCTGCTGCAATAGCAGATAGGGGTTGCAAAATCTGGTGACAGAGCCTCTTTAAACCTGAGTACCCCTTCGATGCAGTGACAGCCGAGCAGCAACTACATATTTTGATTGCATGTCTTGAAGATATTTACTCGAATGGGTCTGTGCTGCCGGGAAAAACAGTGACAGAGACGCAGCATTAAAGCAGTTCTGCGGCCCCTTCATTCTCAGGATTGGTTGGTTTCCCAGCCAGTCGGACCCCTACTGATCAGAAAGTGATGACCCATCCTAGTGATATGCCATCACTTTATGACTGTATTAATGTAACCACAATGTGTTGTCCGTAGTGCAATAATTAAAGGATATATATGAGCCCCAGACACAGCACTACTTTTATACATGGCCGGCATCTCACATTGCAGATTAGCCTTTTTCAAGTAACCTGCAATACCAGACACAGCCCATGAATAAGAGTGGCGCTGTTTCTATAAAAAAAAAAAATGTCTTTCTATTATCATACTTTCCCTTTAATTATTGCATTGTCAGCATTGTCTTGATACTTTGCACTGTAGACGTGGCATTGTGGTCAGGATGAAGTCAGGTAGACATTGTCTGAGTTTTTTTTTTATCAGTAGGCAGATTTTGCATGGCATTACTTTAGCATCACTAAACCTTATCTATAGTGATTCATATTTTTTATTTTGTAATATTTTTGGGTTCCAGTGTCGTTTAGATGTATCTAAACAAAGAGATCATTGATTCCTGGGGAGAAAATCACATAATGTGCGTATAAGCAAACGAATGATCGATTAGACACAGGAGAAAGTAGGACATGTTCTATTTCCTCTCATCCATGTTGATTCATCTTAGATTAAACCGCTTGTCATGTAGGGATTACAGCACACAGGCGTTAGCTTAAAAACTTATTAAAAACAGCACAATTCCCAGTATTACTGTCTCATATATTGTATTTCCTGCAAAATCTATTTAAAGATGAAAATAAAAAATGAGACAAAAATTATCAGTTAAAAAAAATAATCTAAATTGACAGATGGTAAAGCTGCTGTTTTGCTGAATGTAGTGATTTTTTCCTAGTGCACAGAGGAACGTGTTTTCTGTTTTCATGAGTTTTACGTTATAATTACCGCTCTTTGCTTGTTTTATTATCTTTAATATTATCAGTTCTGGATAGGGGAACTTTATCTTCATATAAACTTCTATAATGTCACTAAAGATCCTAGACATATGACGTAGATGTTGTTATTTTTGCAGATCTAGGGCTTTAGTGTAGATAGCTTTCAGACAGCCATAATGCGGCCGCATTTTAGCATCCCAGACTAAGGCCCCATGCACACGACTGTATTTTTTCCCTCCCGTAAACACTGGCCCTTTGTCACACGTGTTTAACCCGTATTTACGGACCCGTTTTCTCTGCTTCTCTTTACACATAGAGACAGATATTGCACTGCACTAATCGGCAGCCCCTTCCCTCTATCCAGCACTGATAGAGAGAAGAGGCTGCTGATCAGTGCTGGATAGAGAGAAGGGGAAGCCCCTTCTCTCTATCCAGTACTGATCGCCAGCCTCTTCTCTCTATCCAGCTCTGATCGGCAGCCTCCTCTCTCTATCAGTGCTGGATAGAGAGAAGGGGCAGCCCTTTCGGGCAGAGTTTCCACAGCAGAACGCAACGATAGAAAGAAAGATACGTTCATATGTACCCCGGCCGTTGTCTTGGTGACGCACCCTTCTTTTGACATCCAGTCCGACTGCCCAGGATGACGCGGCAGTCCATGTGACCGCTGCAGCCTGTGATTGGCTGCAGCGGTAACATGGGATGAAACGTTATCCCAGGAGGCCAGACTGGAGGAAGAAGCAGGGAGTTCCGGGTAAGTATAAACTTTTTTTTTTGTTGCGGGTTTTTGAAGGAAACATTAGAAATCTATATTGTGAGTGCTGCGCATGTCCAGCGGTACTCACTGTCCAGAGTGCTGAAAGAGTTACTGCCGATCAATGCAGCCCCTTTTCTCTATCCAGCACTGATCGTTTAACTCTTTCAGCACCCTAGACAGTGACTACCGCTGTGCGCGGCGCTCACAATATAGATTTCTAATGTTTCTAATTATTTTAAAATTCAAATCAGGGATGAGCCTGCAGACAGGGGAATCCCCTGACGTCGCCTAGCAATTACGGGTGCACACACGTAGCCACCCATAATTCCGGGAGCCCCATAGACTTTTATGGGCCTGCCTGTGCCGTAATTATGGCTTGAAATAGGACATGTTCTATATTTTTCAACGGCCCGGGCACCTTCCCGTAAGAAAACGTGAAGGTACCCGTGGCCAATAGAAGTCTATGGGCCCGTAATTACGGCTCGTAATTACGGGCGTTTTTACGGTCGTGTGCATGGGGCCTTAGGTCCCATACACACGACCGTAGAGTTTGTCTGTAATTACGGACCCATTAATTTCTATGTCCTACGGACTCTTTCCCGTATATTTACGGGAAGGTGACTGTGCCGTAGAAAGACTCCGCAAAATTTAGGACATGTCCTATTTTATTTCTTTTTACGGACCGTACTTCCATACTTTATATGTATGGGACTGTGATTACGGTCATGTGCATAGGTCTTAAAGAGGCTCTGTCACCAGATTTTGCAACCCCTATCTGCTATTGCAGCAGATCGGCGCTGCAATGTAGATTACAGTAACGTTTTTATTTTTAAAAAACGAGCATTTTTGGCCAAGTTATGACCATTTTTGTAGTTATGCAAATGAGGCTTGCAAAAGTCCAAGTGGGTGTGTTTAAAAGTAAAAGTCCAAGTGGGCGTGTATTATGTGCGTACATCGGGGCGTTTTTAATACTTTCACTAGCTGGGCGCTGTGAAGAGAAGTAACATCCTCTTCTCTTCAGAACGCCCAGCTTCTGACAGTGCAGACCTGTGACGTCACTCACAGGTCCTGCATCGTGACGGCCACATCGGCACCAGAGGCTACAGTTGATTCTGCAGCAGCATCAGCGTTTGCAGGTAAGATTGACTTATTTGCATAACTACAAAAATGGTCATAACTTGGCCAAAAATGCTCGTTTTTTAAAAATAAAAACGTTACTGTAATCTACATTGCAGCGCCTATCTGCTGCAATAGCAGATAGGGGTTGCAAAATCTGGTGACAGAGCCTCTTTAAGAACCGTACTTGTATCACCATATGTTTCTGTGGTGCAGTTGGAACGCAGAAGGGCAGGGTATTGTTGCTGTAAGGCCCTGTTCACACCGCATTTTGGCCCTGCACTTAGTGTGTACGTCGAGGCAGCACCCAATGTACACGTTAATCATGCCCATAGGGCTCTATTACCAGAGTGAGGCAAAAAGAGTGTCCTTTTGACCTCAGTCCAGGGCCGGCGTAAGGGCAGTACACCTGGTACTGCAGTCAGGGGCCCGGTCACAATGCAGGAAAAAAAGGGCCTGCCCGCTTCTTAGTAACCATATACATTTCTATCAGGGCCCCAGCATTAGTTACTTGGAGAAAGGAACGGACCTCCGAAGTAACTTTAACGCTCGGACCCTGGGAGGACAGCAGGGGAAGCTGCTGCATGAAAAGCATGACAGCAGCTCCGTGTGGAGAGAGCCGCCCACCAGACACAGCCGACAGGACCCTGCAAGACTGGTGAGTGCCCCATCCTCCTTCACATCCCCCTGACCCCACTTGTAGAAAAGAAACTGGGTTTTTTTCCCGTTTAACGTGCGTTTTTTGCCGCGATATTCGTAATCGTGGCAATAATGGCGCAGTTTTGCCGCGATTTTAAAACTCGCGGCAAAAACGCCTTATTTGTGCCGCGATTAAACAAAAATTACAATGAAAAATAATGGCACAAAACATGAAAAAAACTGCTTTTGGGGTCTATTCTCACACTGCAGTCAAATCACATTTTTGCTGCGATTTTGCAAAAATCATGGCAAAAAATAGGATTTGACTGCACTGTGTGAATAAACACTAAAGGCCCTTTTACACCAGCCGATAAGCGGCCGCTGCAGCGAGCGCCGTTCAACGAGACATCGTTGATTGACGCTGGTTTGCTCCTGTCACACGGAGCTGTGGATGGGGACGAACGGTCGTTACTCCGATCGCTTATCCCAATACATTATTATCATGTCGGCAGTGCGTCTTCCTGTTTACACAGAGAGATGTGCTGCCGACCATGATAATATTTTATTTTTTTTAAACTATACGATCAGCAGATGGTCGAGCGTTTGCTCATTCATCTGCTGATCATTCCCCTGTTTACAAAGGGCAATTATCGGCAACGAGCGTTACATCAACGCTTGTATGCACAATAATCACCCAGGGGTTGCCACTTCAGACATGGTGGATTTGTCTCCTATTTTTATACAATTTATGTGAATGGGGTTTTCAAAACCCCATTCACATGCAGCAGAAAAAAAAATCTGCATGGGGTTTCATTTGCTGCAAATCCTTAGCAAAATCTGTAAAGGTAAATTCACACGTAGCATAAACACTACGGATTTTCCGCAATGGATTTCATTAATACAGTAGCAGCAGAGGGGATAAGATTTGAACAAAACTCATCCGCACGCTGCGTAAAAAATGCACTAGAAAACCGTTGATAAATTGACCTGCGGTGCAGTTTTTTAATCTGCTACATGTCCATTTATGTTGCAGAATCGCTGGTTTTCTATTGTGGGTTTTGTCCATTAAATTCAATGTGGAGGTAAAACCCGCAACAAAGAGCAGATGTTGCTATTCTTGCAGCGGAAAAGCTGCAATTCTGCCACAAAATAATAGCAATTTAGAAAAAAACAAACCGTATACTTACTCAGATCTCTGTGCTTCTGCGTCCAGCCCGGCCTCCAGGGATGACGTTTCATCCCATGTGACTGTTGCAGGACGTCAGAGGGACGCGTGGCATGGTAAGTATAGTTTTTTTTTCCTTACCTGCCTTAGTGCTCCTTACATCCTTACTAGTGCTTCACCTTCTCGTAAGGCACCCTCCACATTGTCTTATCACCCTACGTTTATCTTGTACGTCGGAAAAGCTCCCGACGTACATGATAAATCTGTTCTCCGTCGGGTTGTTATACTTGGTATACTTTTTTTTTTTTCCTGAAAGGATGGAATAGGATAGTAGACTCTGCTATTCTATCCTGAGAGATCCCGCAAAAAAAGTTTACCGCTCATGACAACACTATATGGACAGTACTATCAGGAGCTTCCCAATGCCGGAGTCCCCACACAGCATCACAAACACTCTGCCCGTGGACTTTGGCCCTGGGGAAGTACCTGACGTCTCTGTTAATTTATGGACAGTGACTTCAGGAGTTTCCCCAGGCGACGTATCCCATTGTATGCCATATATTTTGGCTGAATTCAATAAAATCCACTGACTGCTTCATGGTTTCGTTCACTGTAACTCGACGTCAGTAACAAAATCAGTTACTGCATCTAACATACAAACGTGATCGCCACAATTTCCGTTGCTCACCCCCACTAATGGAGGGGGGCCCAATCTCTTTGGCTGTATAGGGCCCAGAAATTCCTGATGGCGGCCCTGCCTAAGTCTGGCTGTTATCCATCAGTATACCGTGAAAAAGGTGTGGTATACCACAGTCGATTACATTACCGAGCCGTGCTGTAATCCCAAGCCCCATTGCTCCGCACACCGACTGCTCTGTAAGGCTCCAGGCCAGTCACCGGAGGGGGCTGTAATGAGCCTGCCGGTACCGCCACTAATGCTAGTATATTTTTTCTACTGTATTTTTCACTAGTGGAAAAAAAACACCCCATTCATATTTTGTGTATGAAAATCACGCATTTTTAGAGAATTTCATTTTTTTTCTTCTTAAAACTACATAATCAGGGACGTTACTATAGGGGGTCCAGGAGCTTATAATTACGCTACTGCAAAGCATGCCCTGTCGGTTACAATTTTGCTGTGTTTTTTTCCTATTAACTGCAATGGAAAAAATGTAGCATTGAAAATTGCACGTAAAAACCTTAGCAGTTTTCTCAAACTATTTTTGTTTTCTTTGCATTAAAACTGTGACTAATATCCCTATTACTTGCTGCAGTTCTTAGCCACATTTTTCACTCCGCATCATGCCATACACCAATATACTGTAGCCCTCTACCATAGGTCTTCATGTGATGTATCCAGTAAAGTAACTAAAATCATTTTGTAATATGTAAAAGTCAATAGTCTAATACAAGTATTATTACATTCTAGTATCCTATTCATGACCTTCATCATGAATAGGAGGCTGTTACTTTAACAGTGCCAAGACATATATTACATCAGGTGCATTACATTTTGCCTACGTCAGCTAGACTCTACATTATTCTTTATTGATGTTAATGTTTATCCCCATTCAGCAGTGAATCTGCCAGCACTGGAAAGCCGGCTATATGGATTATCAATTGTAAGATTACCGGAGGGGGAACCTGCCAAACAAGAAATTGATTCCCTTTATCTAATGGAAACCAGTAAAGCGCATTAAGACATGGACCTTGTGGCATCCACCTGTCATGCACGTGCATTTGCAGCCTTGAAATGCTGCTGATGGTAGAGTTTACCTCGTAGAAAACATATGTTTTGTGGCTGTAACTGCACAGTCCTTTCTCTAATTAATTTCAGATTTTTTTTCCGAGAAATCAGGCAGGGAAGGCTAAAACTTGTTATTCGAAGAGTCAGATTAGGCCGTAATGTGGCTTAATTTCTGCATCCGTATTACTGGTGCAATACCCTGACCTCCTATGGTTCTTCTGTACCGAACTTATACCGTATACCATAGAAATCCTGCTGTAATAGGGCCATGTGAAAGCAACCTTATAGTGTGGAACATAAAGAGATGTTGAACAGGATTGGTGTTTTCTGGATTTCGGATGTGGTTGCTGCCCTTCAGTCATCCACCAAAGGAAAACTGCAGAGATTTACATTCATTGAGAGGAAATCTTTGATTTACCTATAAACCTGTAGCTCTTTGGGCTCCCCAGCTGGTGACCACTCTAAAATGCTACTATGCCCTAGTGGTATCCGCAATGTCATAGGATTACTAGGATCTATATACAACCATATATTTGGCAATAAACACTAGGGTTAGGTCCATATGACTTGATAGGTCTTATTTAATACTTGGTATGGCTCAACACCATCTGTCACATTCAAAATTGGCACACGAGTACCAGAAGGTTGGGGAACTTTGCTATAAATAAAGTAAAATATTTAATGTATTTACAAAGCTATTGGGTAAATCAATCGTAAAAAGTAATGATTAGTAAAGTTGTGCACCATCTTGAAGATGCCTGCATAAAGGGATGTCTTAGTTTTAAGTTTTCTTCTCCCAGTAAATTAATTCACCACTGGATGTAATAGAGGTAGCAGTACAGGTCCCCCTCGTGCCACCTAAAAAGCTCTGACCCATCGAGTCATGGACACTCTACAATACCTCTGAAGGTGTCCTGTGTTATCTGGCACCAAGACGTTAGCAGTAGATCCTATAAGTCCTGTAAATTGCGAGGTGGGGCCTCCATGAATGAAACTTGGTTTTCCAGCACATCCCACAGCCAAATCAAGATCTTGAACTCTTTGTCCTGTTCCTCAACTCATTCCTGAACAATTTTTCAGTATGGCAGGGGCATTATCCTGCTGAAAGAGACCACTGCCATTAGGGAATACCGTTGCCATGAAGGGGTGTACTTGGTTAGCACAAATATTTAGGTAGGTGGAACTTGTCAAAGTAACTGTAAAGGATCTGCCAGACACAGCTTCTGTGTCGACGCCCGTGGGTAATCAGTCTGCACCTGCTCCTAAGTCTGAGAGAGTGACACGATCTTCTACCAGTTAGGCTGGGAGGCTGAGGAGTGGGAGAGCCTATCACAGCCTGGCCAGACGGAGCTAGCTCCCGCCCTCTGTCTATTTATACCTGCATTTCCTGCTCCTCCTTTGCCTGTGATTCTTTTCTGTTTCCTGGCTCTGCTGCTCCTGCTATGATTATTGACCTTGCTTCATTTTTGACCCTGGCTTTACTGACTACGCTCCTGCTCTGCGATTTGTACCTCGTGCACTCCTGCTTTGACTCGGCTCGTTCACTACTCTTGTTGCTCACTGTGTTGCTGTGGGCAACTGCCCCATTTCCCTTAGCTTCTGTGTACCCTTGTCTGTCGTGCACTTATTGAGCGTAGGGACCGTCGCCCAGTTGTACGCCGTCGCCTAGGACGGGCCGTTGCAAGTAGGCAGGGACTGAGTGGCGGGTAGATTAGGGCTCACCTGTCTGTCTCCCTACCCCGTCATTACAGTAATATTCCCATGAATGCCAGGACCCAAGTTTTCCCAGCAGAACATTGCCCACACCATCACACTGCCTCCGTCGCTTGTCTTCCCATAGTGCATCCTAGTGCCATCTCTTTCCCAGGTAAGCGGCGAACATGCACCTGGCCATCCACGTGATGAAAAAGAAAACATGATTCATTAGACCTTCTTCCACTGCTCCATTGTGCATTTCTTATTTTCACTTGCTTATTGTTGGCACTTTTGACGGTGGACAGGGGTAATTATGGGCACTTTGACTGACCTCCGGATATACAGCCCCAAATGTGGCAAGCTGCAATTCACTGTGTGTTCTGACACCTTTCTATGGTTATCCTTCTTTAGACTACTTGGTAGGTAGTAACCAATGAATCCCGGGAACGCCCCACAAGATCTGTTGTTTTGGAGGTGCTCTGACCTCGTCGTCTAGCTATCACAATTTGGCCCATGTCAGAGTTGCTCATATCCTTGCGGTTGGGAATTTTTCCTTTTTCCGACGCATTAACTTAAAAAATCTGACTGTTCACTCACTGCTTAATATATCCAACCCCTTGACAGGTGCCATTGTAACCAGAAAATCAATATTATTTACTTCACCTGTCAGGGGTTTTAATGTTGTGGCTTAACGGTGTAGTTATCATTATCAAAGCAGCACACCTCACATACACAGTGATAGTTTGTTTTCTGCAATTAACGTGAAATCACTGCAAAATGCTGCTGGTTGATGATCACGGTAATTAACCACGATGAAACCACACCGTGTAAATTCACCATTATACTCTGATATAGTAGCAGCAAAAGCGAAACTTTATACAGCTTTAAAGGTGTATTCCCATCTGTAGCGTCCATGGCCGCAGGCCGTCTGGTTTACTCACCTCCCGACGCCCGCAGCCATGGATCTGTGAGCACTGGTCCCCATCGCCTTCCTAGGAGACGCCAGCGCTCCCTTCTGCTCAGGTCCGCTGAGTCCCGTAGGGTGCGCACGCACGCTCGTGCCCGCTCTTAAAGGGCCAACGATTTTCATACACAAAATATGAATGGGGTGTTTTTTTCCACACATGAAAACAATCATCATCATCAACTCACATGATTTCCTGGACTATAAGAAGGCCTCTGCCCTTCTGATCCTTGCCTGAGCGTTCTTTGTCGTATCCTAGTTTGTCTAAGCAAATGGTCTCCTAGTGTTTTCCAGTTCCCAGAATTCCCAGTGCCTGTATCCCGTACTATGTCAAGTGCCGTGCTGTGCTGTAGTCGTGCTGTGCTGTATTCTACGCCTGTTCTGCTACTTCTCGCATGACGTCTACCTGCTGCCTAGTCCCAGCTGAGCCTGCCTTGCTACTGTCCGAGCTGTCACAGGTACACTATATGAACTATAGACTGTAACCTGCACACTTTTGGCCAGCTGCCATACCGTCAAGGCAGTACGGCCCAGTGGGTCCACACCCTATGTGACACCATCTTAGACATTTATGGCATATCCACAGGAATAAATGTGGGATGTCCACCTATCTAGTGAACGGGAGGCCCCCGTTCTCGTCTGGTGAGGTGGCCAGTGGCTACCCCATTCAAACAGAGAACCAGTGGCAAGGTGGCCAGGATTACAGAAACACAATGTTATTGTTGGCTTTCCGTCTTTTTTCTTCCAATGCACCACTACAATCAATGACTCCTGTTCAGATGCAATGACCCACATTTAATAATAATGGCGTGTTTTGTGCCAAAGAAATTGGAGAGGGCATTGCACCAAATTGCCTCTTAATAAATCTGGTGCATATGGAATTTTTACTGTTTGAATTTATTTTAATGCCGACCACTGGGACCCACACCGATTCTGAGAACGGAGGTTCCGGAGTGCCCTTTGTGAATGGAGTGGGACTGCTCATGCTCGGCTACTGCTCCATTCACTTTCTATGGGGCTGCCGGAGAGGTAAAAAATTATCATAATAGGAAAACCCCTTTAAGTAGACTAAAATCCACCTCCAGTCATATCTCTTTCTCTGTCACTCTTTAAATTGCGGCTCTGCTTGCTCAGATTAGCTGCTATATGTATTCACAAGCCTAGCACTGAGCAGGAGCAAGCAAATTTAGCCGCATGTAGAGGTGATTTTCATTACAATGAGGATAGAATGCAACTAAACTGCAAGTAAGAAAAGAGGATTATTATGTAATTGCTATAAACTGTATAAAGTACACTGCATAAATGAAAGAAAAAACCTAAGAATATTTAATTGATAATTATTTAAAAGTGCGTATGAAGTTTAAAAGATACATGCGTTTTTAGATGTGGTTTTATAAATGCGTTTTTAATAATAATAATAATAATAATAATAATATAAAAGATCAAATTTGTGCATTTGTTTGACATTTAGAAGTGGTACTTAACACACTGAATCACTTTAAGACTTAATCCTGACAACAATAGCACCACATGGGAGAAAATTGTCTTTAGACTTGAGAAAGAAAATTATTTTATTGCACAAAATAGTAGAAGGGTACATGAAGATTAACAAATTACTATTATTAAAGGGAACCAGTTTGCAGATTTATGTTGACCTAACCATGGGCCACATGGAAAAGTGGCAGGTACAGGAGAGACTCGTCAATCAAGTTTAGTCGGGGGAGGAGAAGTCGGAGTGGAGCCGCCCATTAGAAACTTCTTCCCCAGCCCAGCACTTAATAAAACTATGTTTTCTCCTAAACCTTTCAAGACCGAGCTCATTTTGGCCTTGAGGACAAGCCCCATTTTTTCAAATCTGACATGTGTCACTTTATGTGGTAATAACTCTGGAATGCTTTTGCCTATCCAAGCGATTCTGAGATTGTTTTCTCGTGACATATTGTACTTTATATTAGTGGAAAAATTTGGTCAATAAATTCATTGCTTATTTGTGAAAAACACCAAAATTTAGAGAAAATTTGCAAAAATTATGATTTTTCTAATTTTAAATGTATCTGCTTGTAAAACAGATAGTAATACCACACAAAATAGTTACTATTTCACATATTCCATATGTCTACTTTATATTTGCATCGTTTTTTGAACATTATTTTATTTTTCTAGGACGTTACAAGGCTTAGTACTTTACCAGCAATTTCTCACATTTTCAAGAAAATTTCAAAAGGCGATTTTTAAAGGGACCAGTTCAGTTCTAAAGCGGCTTTGAGGGCCTTATGTACTAGATAGACCCCATAAATCACCCCATATTAAAAACTGCACCCCTCAAAGTATTCAAAACAGAATTCAGAAAGTTTATTAACCCTTTAGGCGTTTCACAGGAATTAAAGCAATGTAGAGGGGAAATTGACAATTTTTTTTTTTTTTGCTGCAATTCATTTGTAATAAAAAAAATTCTGTAACACAGAAGGTTTTACCAGAGAAACACAACACAATATTTATTGCCCAGATTCTGCAGTTTTTAGAAATATCCCACATGTGGCTCTAGTGTGATAATGGACTGAAATACCGGCCTCATAAGGAAAGGAGCACCTAGTGGATTTTGTGGCCTCCTTTATATATATTTTAAGCACCATGTCGGGTTTGAAGAGGTCTTTTAGTGCCAAAACAGTGGAAATCCCGCAAAAGTGACACGGTTTTGGAAACTACACACCTCAAGGAATTTATCTATGGGTATAGTTAGCATCTGCTATATTTATTGGAGTTTGCCTGTGAAAGTGAAAATCTACTTTTTTTCTGAAAAAATATAAAAATAAATAATATTTACAAGGAATAAAGAATAAAAAGCAACCCAAAACTTGTAAAGCTACTTCTCCCGATTACAGCAATATCCCATATGTGGTACTAAACTGCTGTTTGGACCCATGGCAGAGCTCAGAAAGGAAGGAGCGCCATTTGGATTTTGAAGCGCAGATTGTGCTGGATTGGTTTTCAGTGCCATGTCGCGTTTGCAACGCCCTAGAGGAAGCAAAACGGTGGAAACCCCCCAAAAGTGACCCCATTTTGTAGACTACACCCCTCAAGCAATTTTTCTAGTGGAATAGTTAGCATTTTGACCCCACAGATTTTTGCTGAATTTAGTGGAATTAGGCAGTAAAAATGAAATGTTTAATTTTTACAATGAATAAAGGAGAATAGTCACCCCAAAATTTGTAAAGCAATTTGTCCTGATTACAGCAATACGCCATATGTGGTAATAAACTGCTGTTTGGACCCACGGCAAGACTCAGAAGTGAAGGAACAATATTTGGCTTTTGGAGCTCAAATTTAGCTGGAATGGTTTTTGGGTGTCATGTCGCATTTGCAAAGCCCCTGAGGTACCAAAACAGTGGAAACCTCCCAAAAGTCCCTTTAGGGGACTGGAACGAGCGATCATTAGATCGCTGGTACAATACACTGCAGTACTAATGTATTGCAGTATAATATCATTTTTACAGGCTCCTGTAACAGCGCGATCACTGTTCCTGTCCATTAGTCCCGAGTGTCAGCTGTAATACACAGCGGACACCTGCAGAATATGGAGCGGGCGCAGCGCATGAGCCCTCTCCATATATAACCCCCCGCACCACGACATGCTATTAAGTCGTGGTGCGCCAAGGCGTTAATGCGCAGCGGATGGTGCAAAGTGAAAATTAAATTTTTCACTGATATGCCATTTTAATGCACAATATGTTGTGCCCAGTTTGTGCCACTGAAGACAAATACCTCATACAATGTTGAGCGGGTTCTCCCGGATATAAAATATCATATATGTGGACGTAAGCTGGTGTTTGGGCACGCTGTGGGGCTCAAAAGGGAGGGAGCGCCATTTGGCTTTTGGAGCGCAGAGTTTGCTTGGTAACTGTTCTGTTTGGGGTTTTGCTGGTATTTCAGTTTATGATGTGGGGGTATGTGTAAATTTGGCAGAGTACATCAGGACATAATAAGAGGGTATAATAATTCGGTAAATAAATAATAATCCGCAGATATGTGGCCAATGTCGCACTGATAAATGGCGCCCGATCTTATCCGCTTTTGGACACTGCACAATTTCTGTCGCTATATTCTGAGAGCCAGAACTTTTTTATCACTTTTTATTAGATTTTTTTTTGGCAAAGTGACAAAAAAACTAATTCTGACAATGTTTTTTGTCTTTTTTTTTTTTTACACTTTTCACCGTGCGCTATAAATTAAAATTTATTTTATTCTGCGGGTCGATACGATTACGGCGATACCAGATGTATATAGTTTTTTTTATGTTGTGTGGCATTTGCGCAATAAAATCACTTTTCGATAAAATTATTTATTTTCTGTCACCATATTCTGAGAGCCATAACTTTTTTATTTTTCAATCAAAAAAAGCTGTGTAAGGGCTTGATTTTTGCGGGACGGGTTGTACTTTTTATTGGTACTATTTTAGGGTACATGCGACTTTTTGATCACTTTTTATTCTATATTTTTGGAGGGTTGATGACCAAAAAATGAGTGATTCTGACATTGTTTTTTAATTATTTTTTTTGCGCTGTTCACCGTGCGGGAAAAATAATATTATAGTTTTATAGTTTGGGTCGTTACGAACGCGGTGATACCAAATATTTGTACTTTTTTAACATT
Source organism: Rhinoderma darwinii (assembly GCF_050947455.1). Classification (NCBI taxonomy): domain Eukaryota; kingdom Metazoa; phylum Chordata; class Amphibia; order Anura; family Rhinodermatidae; genus Rhinoderma; species Rhinoderma darwinii. Next base: position 58,481,831 of record NC_134688.1, on the reverse strand, counting down.
TTAATTTTTTTCCTATAATAAAATACTTATTATAGGAAAAAAAGCATTTTTTGTATTTGTAACTTTTATAACTTGTTTTTACAGTTTTATAAAAAATGTTATTACTTTATTTTTTACTTGTTTTACTTGAAGACCTGCAGCACTGATCGCTGCTATAATACATTACACTACCTAGGTAGTGTAACGAGTTATAAACTGTCAGTGTGACGCTGAGAGTCACACTGACAGGAAGCTTATGAGGACCGGCCTCCGGCTGGTTCTCATAGGCTGCTGTGCATGGCAGACCCGGGGGCCGTTGTATGGCCTCCGGTTCTGCCATACCGACTGCAGCACCCGGAATCGGTCCCCGGGAAAGTTTGTTGTAGCAACAAACTTTCCAGTTTGTTGTAGTAACAAACTTTCCAGTTCGTTGCTACAATAAACTTTCCCTGCGATCACATGACCGGGACCTGAACCAATTAGGTCCCGGTCATGTCTCCGGGACCAGAGGCAGGGGTTAACAGCGCGATCCGGTTGTCAGCGCTATTCTGAGACACCCGGATCGCGCTTTTAACACCCACCGTGAATTCACGTCAGCGCTGCACAGAGCCCAGCAAGTGCCGACGTGAATTTACTGTGGGCGGTCGGGAAGCGGTTAAACGTTACAGTGCTTCAGAGTAAAACATAGTTTTATTTAAAATCGGGGGCCGCTTTCACCCCACAACATGAATCTGCTGCCGGTTCTCTTTAATTTGGCAAACAGTAGCAAAAGTAATACAGAAATTCAATAAAGATGGTCTTATAAAAAGCTCCCTTGAACTAAAGAAAAACAAAGCAAGTGCCTCAGAGCTGGCAAAATCAATGGCAAGCCAAACTGGAGTGACTGTTTTATCGCACACAGTAAGGCCCCATGCACACGAACGTAAAAACGCCCGTAATCGCCCGTAAACGCTATAGACGTCTATTGGCCACAGGTACCTCCCCGTATGCTTACAGGAAGGTGCCCGTGCCGTTGAAAAATATAGAACATGTCCTATTTCAGGCCGTAATTACGGCACGGGCAGGCCCATAGACGTCTATGGGGCTCCCATAATTACGAGTGACTACGTGTGTGCACCCGTAATTACGGGAGCGTTGCTAGGCAATCACAATATATATCAACCTGTAAAAAAAAAAATAGAAGTTTCTACTTACCGAGAACTCCCTGCTTCTTCCTCATGTCCGGCCTCCTGGGATGACGTTTCAGCCCATGTGACCGCTGCACCCAATCACAGGCTGCAGCGGTCACATGGACTGCCTCGTCATCCAGGGAGGTCGGGCTGGATGTCGAAAGAGGGACTCGTCACCAAGACAACGGCCGGGTAAGTATGAATTTCTTTTACTTTTACTACGGAAAGGGCTGTTCCTTCTCTATATCCTGCACTGATAGAGAGAAGGGGCTGCCGATTACTGCAGTGCAATTTTGCATCGACAACGTGCCCGTAAATACGGGTGACACCGGACCCATATTTACGGGCACGGGTCCATAAATACTGGTGCAATACGGGTCGAATACGTGTGACCAAGGACCCCTATTTACGCCAGTATTTACAGGAGGAAAAAAATAAGTTCGTGTGCATGAGGCCTAAGACGTATCCTACATAGACGTGGAATGTATGGGTATCGTCCACCATAAGCCCCTACTACAGCCCTATTCACATCACGTTTTGACCTATGTTTAATGTTTACTCCGGGAAAAGTTCCTGACTTGTATGTTAAACGTTGGCTGTGACGGATGCCTAACAGTGGCATCCGTCACCCAAAGACTATTCTGGGATACGTTAAACTTATACGTCAGGAACTCTGTTAGACATCTGTCACCTATAGACTTTTATGGAATCCGTTTAATGTATACTTTATCAAAAGCTATCAAGTAGAACAGGATAGACGTCACAATATGTTGTGAACGTGTACACTCTATTCTAAGAAGGATCAGCGCAGTGCTTACGTACGTAGATGTGTGTGATCGATATTATGGTGGTCCTGTGTTAGACACACACAGGACCCACTCTCATCCGAGCCGTCAGTTCAGCTGAACTGATGGAATCGGCTCATAGCGAACAATGCAGCTTTTATGTATGGAGGACACATAGAAGCTGTATCTGGAAAACGAAGCATATTTTTTTCAAATAAGTCAATTAAAAAAAATGAATCACATAAAACATTGATTTAATAAACAAAAGGAGCTTGCAAAAGTGTGCATAGCCTTTACGTAATGGAACAATACTAGTTGATAATGTGTTTTTTTAGTACTCTCTACATAGTATATGATGCACTATGTAATGTACATCCAGACTGTTTTGCAGTGTATAATGGTAGATAGATAGATAGATAGATGGATGGATGGATGGATGGATGGATGGATGGATGGATGGATGGATGGATGGATAGATAGATAGATAGATAGATAGATAGATAGATAGATAGATAGATAGATAGATAGATAGATAGATAGATAGATAGATAGATAGATAGATAGATAGGTGATAGATATGTATGGGATAGATAGATAGATAGATAGATAGATAGATAGATAGATAGATAGATAGATAGATAGATAGATAGATAGATAGATAGATAGATAGATAGATAGATATAGAGATAGATAGATAGATAGATAGATAGATAGGCTGATTAGATAGATAGATAGATAGATAGATAGATAGATAGATAGATAGATAGATAGATAGATAGATAGATAGATAGATAGATAGATAGATAGATAGATATTTTCTGTATGCATGGCCTGAATTATAGCTTCCAAATCAGGCACCCCCCCCCCCCCGCCCCCACACACACTTTGTAATATAAATATCTGCTCGGCAGTTTGACATATCCATGTTCATAAATAGAATATTCCAACATGCGAATTTAATAGAAATTTATTTTTTTCTTTATTTACTTGCCCTTTAACGTCCTCACACGTCAACATATCAGTAAAAGATCAATGGGCACAGGTGACACTGTATATAGACAAGGCGTTCCTGTATTCATTGTTATTACATGTTTAGTTGTATTTAATAATATTGTGTAAAGGATATAAAGCATAAATGCAATTTCTACTGGCACACACAGCGGAGTAATAATAAATGGCTTGGTGGATGCCTGCGGTGAAGTGAGAGTAACACAGGAACGCTTTATCACATCCATCCAGAAAAAATACAGCACCTCTTCATTCCTGTGTCGTCTCCAATAAAGCGCTCTGAACGCGCAGTAAATAATACCATGAAATATATGACACATCCACATTTTGTTGTGTTTTGCGAGGATCCTGCTGTGATTTGAGTTTGTTTTACTTCTCGTCAATGTTCCTTTTTTTATTCATTTGTTAGAAATCCTCGTCAGCTTAGTAACAGAGAAGAGTCTTCTATTCTGCAATGTACAGGGCGATGATCAATGCACCCGAGCAGCTTTCTATGGGCACAATCTCTGTTTGAAGAGCGACGTCAGCTTATATGAAAGGTAACCTCGCTCTTATGGGGGTTTTTGTAGCTTTTTAGAAATACATTTTTTAAAAAGGAAGCCTCTGTAGACGTACAATGATATTCTTCATTACTCCCTCATACAAAGGATCATACAGATTGTCAAAGTAAATCATCTCTTTTACTAGATTTATGGTTCAATAACATAGATTTTTATTTTTTTTTATCTTATCCGACATACAATACTGCACTTGTGGATCATAGTCAGTGCACTGAACCTGCAAGAGATCTAGAAGTCTCAATGGAGGGAAGACCATATTTTTTTGCCTTTTGTTGACGGACAGTTATTTAGAAGATCATTAACATCTTGTCTACTGAGTAATTTCAGAATTCCAAGAAAGGCTTTTCAATGCACCGAGTCATTGACTTAAATTTTATGTACACCTTTGAAATTGCTTTCTATATATATATATATATATATATATATATATATATATATATATGTCAGTGTGTATGGTGCAACTTTCTAAATACTTTTTATTAAAAATTATTTTTGCTTTTTGAGATAGAGCTGCTTAGTATCTTGTATACAGAACAGCTGTATCTAGCACTGAAACCTGTATCCATCAGGATGTTTTTTTGCCCTGAACATATGCTGCGAAAAACTGCAGCATTAGCCGGCCTGCTGGCCTGTGGGGCCCACACATTATTCTAGAATGGGGCCCCCTGTCCCCCGTCCTATTTTCTGCCATTTTTGCTGGGCCACTGATTTACCAGGTGGACGAGTTTTGTGGAAACAGCAGAGCGTGTTTTGCTACGCTGTTTCCTAAACTCCTATAGATGTAAATAGAAGTTATGGAAACGCAGTAGCATAGTGAGCTGCACTGTTTCCTGAACTCGGGAGCTACGGAAACAGCCTAGATGTCCGTGCTACCCTGTTTCCATGACTCAGATTCCCTTTTATGAGAGTTCCAGAAACAGCGTAGCAAAATTAGTTTGGCTGTTTCCGGAAACCTGGCCACCTCGTAAATCAGTGGCCGGAGCTCAGTGGCAGAAGGTAGGAGGGGGAGGTCAAGGGGCCCGGATGTCTGGAATAGCAATATCTGGAATAGCCCTTCAAAAAAGAGCCGTCTGATAAGTCTGATCTTTGCCAAATTGGTTTACTTGAATGTTATTGGGTTGGTTTGGGCTAACAAACCTATATTTGCTATTTTTAACATCAGCTACAGTCCTGAGTGTCTGTTCACATATACAAAAAGTCATGGCTGAAAATTATGGAGCTGTTTTCAAGGGAAAACCGCCTCTGATTTCAAGGTGTTTTTAAAGCTGAAAATTAAGCTTCTTTTAATTTGAAGCGTATTTTGAGGCGTTTTTTTTAAGGCAGTGTCAATGGAAAATCAGCTCCAAAATTGCCTCAAGAAGTGACATGCTACTTCTTTTTATGAGGCAGAGGGTATGTTCACACACAAAAATAAAAAATGGCTAAAATTAATGGAGGTGTTTTCAGAGAAAACAGTCCCTGATTTTCAGTCATTTTTGAAGTTGAAAACTTTTTTTGAGGCGTTTTTTTCTAGACTTATTTGGAGCTATTTCATAGTGTCAATAGAAAAACCGCTCCAAATAAGTCTAGAAAAAATGCCTCAAACAAAGGCTCATGAAGTGATATGTTCTTTCTTTTTGCGCAGTGTTTTCTTACGCGCGTTTATTTGTTTTAAACTGCAGCATAAAAACCGCCCTGTCTGAATAAAACACAGTTTTTCCCATTGAATTCAATGGGTAGATGATTGTAGGCCTTCAGCTAGCATTTTTTCAGGCATATTTCGAGGCGTTTGCGCCCCCGAAATACACCAGAAAAGTCTGCGTGAACATACCCTTATTTTTACAAGGCATTTTTTAAATTCACTAGCAGCGGCAAAAAAATGGGAAACTGTTTGTAGTCGTTTTGCTAGTGTTTTTCCAGGCGTTTACGCTCAGATGGGACTGTAACTATTTTGACACTAGATTTAGACATATGTAAGTATAGAGGTTTTTACCATAAGCAGCTCTGAGTAGGACATGAGGTGAGCAGTAGGGAAAGCAAAAAAAAGACTTTTCTTAGCCGTTTAACAATGTATGTTTTTGTATCCCTTCCAATATACACAATGAACCATCATTTCTATAGTCCTAACTTTCCGACAAGGTGTCGTTTCCCTTTAATCCAATTGTGTAGTAGTAGATATCTGACTAGTAAGCTGCGCACGTACACGCTAGACAAGAATCCTTGTCTAGAGATCACGCAATATGTGTTTTATGTTTGTTTTTGCCAATTGCAATTTACGACATTCATTGTTCAAGCAGTTTGTGTGATTCGCCATTATTCCGTCAAAATTCCCTAGGAAGTCTTTACCAGGCATAATACGTAAGATGCTTTTTTGCTTCCTATTCACGCCTTGTTCCCTAGCAAGACCTGATCTCATTCAAGAGCCAGGCGTCAAGTGAATAAATCTGAATTCCTGGCATCTCCAGTAGGTTAAGATAATCCTACATGTCCATCTCCCCAGGAGTCTGACAGGGAAGGACAGGTGGAGACAGGGAAAGTCAAACACTGCTTTTTCTCTTGGGACTAGTTGCCATTCAGAGCTAGACTGTAGTCACCAGCTGCATTGGCCACATTTCTATCCTTGTTGGAAAAGAATAAAGAAAAAACTTTTGTCTCATCATGACATCCCTCGTTCACATGAAGGTGGAGGGTTCTATAAGCCTCACTTTAAATTATTCATGCCCTGTGGCAGGTATAAAATACGGAGATTTGTCTGCCGGAGGCTGAAAGGGAGACGTGGTCGATAAATTGAGATGTTGCTCGGTTATATGTTTCAGCGGATTGATGCTGATAAGTGAGGGAAGATGTGACAAGTTATTTGTAGCAGCATTTATACATGAAGAAAGGAACTTAAGAACAAAACCTTGACATCCTTCCACGTGTTATTTGACCACAGTCTAATACAATGTGTTAAATGATCAACTTTTATTAGTACATTTTTCACAGTGCTTTATTTTAATCTTTTGTTTTCCTACAATGTATAAAGGCTTCGAGAGCAAATGTGGTCTCAACTGACAGTAACATTTGCACTACATTAAAACGTCTTTAGTATAGGGTTTGTTGTATATATTAGTATTTTGTAAGTTATTCCAATCATTCCTCAGGATGATCTCCTGCTCAGTGGTGCTCAATGAAGACCTTCCATGAGGAGTGGAGGAAGGGAAGTGAAGGAAGGGAAGTGACAACTGTTCTGGGAACTAATCTGGATTAGAAAATTAATTGTCACTTATTAAGCGTTGGCCTAAAAACGAAGCTATATTTACTACACCAGCACTAGCTACTATAATACTGTACCATACGGACAAGAATAATTATATGGACTGCAATTGCTCATCAGGCCTTGTACGTTGTACTTCAGTATTACAAAGAAGAGTATGTGACTTATATGGCATAAAATATAACATGATGGCTGTCATTTTCCTGTGTGACGCCCCCTTCTGCTCCAAATTATGTCCTCCTGTCTGCATCTGTCAATCAAATAACATCACTTCCTTTTTTTTTTTTGTAGCATATAACTATATGTTTTGGGTTTTTATTTAATCTTTTTTACTGATATAAAAAAATATATTCAACACAAACAAAAAGTAAATGATAGCATTTAACTGCAAATCCCTCCCCCCACCCCATCCGCCAATTTCAGCCGAGAGATTTTTTTTTTTAAACGAAACAATTTTTTTTGGTGACGTCACTTCCTGTTTCAGTTAGGGAGGGACCACCCATAGAGCCAGAAGCCTTTATAGAACATGTCTAACAGTCCTGGTCTAAATTGGGAGAACACATACTTGCACTAGGGGATGAAGTGCAAATAGGTGGAAAAAAAATAGTTGTTATAATATTAATTATCTTTATATAGCGTAAACAATCGGTGAACTAAATAACAAGTAAAATAACAAATAATTAAAACAAGCAAATGAGACAAAAAAAGACGGGTCCCTGCTTATAAGCGCTCATAATTTAACTAGAATAGGTGGAATAATATAATAGGGGACCTGGACCTATTTTTGTTGGCAAAGAGAACATAAAGCTGTATGAACCAGTCACCCAGCCGGCATCTGAGTCTCAGATATAAAGTGCAGAGATATACAACAAGGGCAGCTTGTTGAGGATATAGCAGGGTGGAATGGAGATACCTGCAACCAGGTCAAGTTGTGTATGGACCATGGACTCTGGTTATGTGACATAAGCCTCCTTTAAGAAATGGGTGTTCAAGACACGCTTAAAACTGGGAATGTTAGGAGCAATGGTCTGGGGCAGTGAGTTCCACAGAATGGGTGCAGCATGGGAGAAGTCCTGAAGACAGGAGTGAGGAATGTAATAAGGGAGGATGGGAGTCGCAGGTCATTGGTTAAAGAGGCTCTGTCACCAGATTTTGCAACCCCTATCTGCTATTGCAGCAGATCGGCGCTGCAATGTAGATTACAGTAACATTTTTATTTTTTTTAAAACTAGCATTTTTGGCCAAGTTATGACCATTTTTGTATTTATGCAAATGAGGCTTGCAAAAGTCCAACTGGGCGTGTTTAAAGTAAAAGTACAACTGGGCATGTATTATGTGCGTACATCTAAGCATTTTTACTTCTTTTACTAGCTGGGTGTTCTGACGAGAAGTATCATCCACTTCTCTTCAGAACGCCCAGCTTCTGGCAGTGCAGACACAGCGTGTTCTCGAGAGATCACGCTGTGACGTCACTCACTTCCTGCCCCAGGTCCTGCATCGTGTCGGACGAGCGAGGACACATCGGCACCAGAGGCTACAGTTGATTCTGCAGCAGCATCGGCGTTTGCAGGTAAGTCGATGTAGCTACTTACCTGCAAACGCTGATGCTGCTGCAGAATCAACTGTAGCCTCTGGTGCCGATGTGGCCGACACGATGCAGGACCTGGGGCAGGAAGTGAGTGACGTCACAGCGTGATCTCTCGAGAACAAGCTGTCTGCACTGCCAGAAGCTGGGCGTTCTGAAGAGAAGTGGATGATGCTGATTCGTCAGCATCATACACTCCCATTCCTAACGCCCAGCTAGTAAAAGAAGTAAAAACGCCCCGATGTACGCACATAATACACGCCCACTTGTACTTTTACTGTAAACACGCCCAGTTGTACTTTTGCAAGCCTCATTTGCATAAATACAAAAATGGTCATAACTTGGCCAAAAATGCTCGTTTTTTAAAAATAAAAACGTTACTGTAATCTACATTGCAGCGCCTATCTGCTGCAATAGCAGATAGGGGTTGCAAAATCTGGTGACAGAGCCTCTTTAAATGAAGGGCACGATGGAGGTAATAGTGGAAATGTAAAACGGTGCAGCATTGTGCTATGTTTTGAATTTAATTCTACAAGAAAAAGGTTTAATAAGCGACAGCTCATGATAGCAACGTGTGGTAGTAGTAATAGGAAAGTGGCGCCACTGGTGCCGCAGTATGTGCTAAACATGCTGGACAGTTTTTGGTGTATCTGTAAAAAGTACCCTTCCAACAAAGTCAACTATTGAGATGGACAAAAGGGGGACCTGTGAATCCCATGAGACTTTAAATTTGCATCAAGACCACAGTCAGTATATATAGTATAATAGATTCTTAGATTTCTTACGGCCACGTTTTGCACCCATACCCCCCACCTAAATGATCATAAAACCCTTTGATGATCTAAGTTTGGTTCAGTAGAACCACATGAGATTTAGATTTTGTGGCCGTAATACGGAGGCAAAAATGTATCCGCAATGTGGCCGTCGGAAGCCAACCTAACGGTCAGTAATCTGTTACAAACATTATTTTTGCTTCCTGATGTTCAGTTTCCAGAGTCCTGACCACAGAATAGCATCTTACTGAATGTATTTCACCAAAGCTAAATTTACAGCAAGTTTAGTATCTGTCCTTCTTGCTAATCAATATCACATCACTGACAAGTTTCCATCAAGTGAGGCCCTCAGGAGACAAATTAAGCTCTTATACTGAATGGGAAATTGAGTATCCACGAATCCAATCATCTTGTGTCTGTGTCATGAATGTAAGCGTCTGGATAGTTAGCAGCTGATCTTACTGTCAGAACAGAATTAATCTCAGCAGTATGTGTGTTGTGGGTGAAGCCAGGGTTCCCTTGTGTTTTCTTTTGTTGGCTATTGTACATGTATTTAGTTGTGGTTACATTATGTTCTATCTAGAAGTATCTGCTTATTCCCTGGCTGCTATTTCTCCCTTGTGTATTAATCAATATAATCCTTTCAGCGAGACCAGCAAACCATTCCATTTATATGTTCTGTCTCTGCAGACGGGATGAAGGTTAGAATCGCAAACTTATTCCTTTTCACTTTCTGGTGAAGGGGTTGATTGTTTTAATCACTTTTAGTGCAGCTCCGTCTATAGAAAGAGGAATGTGGACATCACGGGACTGAAGACTTACAATTTGGTGATATGATCTTACATATATAGGAGAGAATGACTGAAAGAATGTTCTATATAATATCCATATTGCAGAATTGGTGCTTTTTGCCTTGTGTGTTCCTTGCATTTTTAGACTCTATGGCTCTTAAAGTGTATCTAAACCTTCAACAAACTTCTGACATGTCATCGTGACGTGTCAGAAGTTTTGATTGGTGGTGGTCCGAGCACTGAGACCCCTACTGATCACTAGAACTAAGCAGCAGAAGCGCTTGGGTGAGCGCTGAGCTGCTTAGTTCCTGTTCAGCTTTTTTCGGGAAGCCGATTTAACGGTGTACGGGCTCATAGACTTTCTATTGAGCCCGTAAACCGCTACATCGGCTTTACGAGTAAAGCCAATCAGAGACCAAGCGGCTCAGTGCTCACCCGAGCGCTTCTGCCCCTTCGTTCTAGCAATCGGTGGGGGTCTCAGTGCTCGGATCCCCACTGATCAGTTTAGTTACACTTTAAAGGATATATACACTTTTTGCAGACTTTTATTGCACCATTTGATGTAAAATTGCTGTTGGACTAAATGTAGTTATGAACCGGCATCAAAACGTCGTACTACTGGAAGGTACTTTATGAGGCTTACAGGCTATGTGCACTTTTGTAATTATTTTTGTATTTGCTCCTATGCACCTAAAATACAAAAAGAAGCAACTTTCATCAAAAATATCCTACCATTTTGGGTTTATAGTTCCTATGAAGATCTCTGTGTTTCCATAGTTACAAATTACAAACAAACCCAGCCAGCATCGGATTGTGGTTGCATGGGGCCACCAGAGGAGATGATTCTGAGGGCCCACCCCCATTTATATAGAATATGTACATGTCCACTTTTCATTTCATCATAGTCCTTGTTGTTATCATTGTACACACAGGATATATCACCAATAAGGTCTAATAGGTTATTTGTGAATCATCTCAGAAGAAATGGACCCCAGTGGAAAGTGATTGGCACCAAATGGTGTTGTCTTCTGCTGGACCTTTAAAGCCCATTGTTGTGAAAGAGCCTGGGTTCACCGGAAGATCCTCTCGTTCTCTGGTGGGCCTGTCCGACCCCGAAACTAGCGTATAGTCCGATCCTGTAGTCAACTGTAACTCCCTTCTATCTGCACGCTTCCTGTTTCTAACATACAGAAAGTAGAAGAGGGAGCAGATGGTAGACAGTAACACATGACTGCAGGATCAGACCACACACTGTTTGTAGTCTGTAACTATGGAGACACATAGGTGTGCATAGGAGCTGTATACACAAAACAGCATGGTATTTTTAAATCATGACAGTGTAGAGGATACATTATTAGGGCTTATTCAGGCGAATGAGTGTAAACTCCGACGTGAAAAACTAAAAAATTTTACGTCCGAGCCGCACCCGTGCGGGACCCATTTTCACGAATCCCTCATAGACTTGAGTCTATTGAGGGATCCGCGAAAACGGACGAAAATTGGACATGTCCTATTTTTTCACGGGCCCTTCACATGGTCCTTTATAACAACGACTGTGTGAACAGCCCCATTAAATTGCATGGGTCTGGGTGCTGTCCATTTTTTTTAACGGACAGCACACGGACATGTAATACGCTCGTCTGAATAAGCCCTTAAGCAGTATTGTACTATTATTTGGACAGTATTGTATGTTTAATGTTTATTGAATGTTTTGCAAACTTATAAAAGTAACAAGCATTTGGAAAACAATACAAGTACAAGACAGGAAGTAGGTACAAAATAAAGACAGGAAAAAACCTGCACCTGCGTAGCCAAATTGATTCACAATGGTCTAGAAAACGAAGGGGTGCAGGATACTTCAGAGACATGTAATAAAGCATCTCCATTCATGGCACATGCGACTAAATGGGTTCATCACTAGGCCGTCTAAAAAGGGAGTACAGTATAGTCGACAAGACAGAGTGCAACAAAGACCTAGACAATCGGGGAAGGAAAGAAAAAATAAATTGAGGGGAAGGGGAAATATGGGGTTATCTCCTTCACTGCCAACCCCAACAATATTTGGACAGTATTTTGATAATATAAATCACCAGTTTACTCCTACCGAAAATTGATAGAGTAGTGGCTCATGTATATCAGCCTCCGCAGAATTTGATCTGGCCCCGGCACCAGACAAGGGTAAAAAAAAGAAAGCTACTGCGTTCCTGAATTTCTCCTTTTTGACCTGTCGTGTAGCGTTGGTAAATATACTCTTGTAAGAAAAACGAAATGATGTAAATAGTTTCCTAACAATCGACACCTTCTCCTGGTATCTAAACTATTTGTTCTTCTCCGTCACCCTGGGGATTTATCCCATAGGGAATCATGTAATCCAGACTTAATGAGCTATTAAACAAAGCTATTGAGAAAATGCAGACTTCTAGACTTTGATCCCAGTAGAATAACATGAATAACACAAAGAAAGGGAAAACATCTTCAAACTACAACTGGAAGCATTAGATTAGAGACTGCACTGCTTTATAAGCCACACACTCAATTCCCACCTCTGGTACTCAGCACATTTCTATCAAGTTAACTCCTCAATGCCTTAAATATTTGATTCCAGCAGAAGGTCTAAGCACAATTAAAGAATCACTACCCCCACCCCATTTTTAAATGTAATGTAGTGCAGTGTAGTCATGTGTATCGGCTTACCTGGTGCTGTTTGTCATGGGTAAACGTGGGGTCACGTGATCTTCATTCTAAATCTCTGTATCCAACGGTGTCTGCTGTAGGGACCGGAATTCAGTCTTTCAATGCAAGTCTATGAGAGGCTCGATGTGAGTCTCATAGACTTGCATTGAAAGACTGACGACCAGTTTCTACAGTAGGCGCTGTAGGATACCTGGAGTCGGACTGAAGATCACTTAACCCAACGGCAGCCTGGAACGGAGCGGCTACCATGAAATACATTCGATACACAGGACTATTGTGCACTACACCACATTTGAAAACGGGGGATTCAGTAAAAAAAAAAAAAAGTGCCTCTTTAAGCATTCCCTGATAATAGGTTAAATACTAAATAAAGGGGTTGTCTTGAACTAAAATATTGATAGCCAATCTTTAGGATAGGTCATGAATGTTGGATCCTTGGCAGAGACAGATCCCTATAGGTCCGCAATGGGCGTCTGCCCAAGGCTCCCGGGGGGCCATGGCACTTTCTACAGGGGGCTGTGTGTGGCGCTATCTACAGGGGGCTGTATGTGGCGCTATATACAGTGACCACTGTGTGTGTGGTGCTTTACTTTACAGTGTTTGACACAATTATATTCAGGGGCGCAGTCTTTGGTACTATTTTATTCAGGGGTGTAGTGTATGGTTATTATTATATTTAGGGGCACAGTGTGTGGCACCATGAGAATTTTATCTTCATTTATAAGTGTGGAAATGTTGGAAAAGTGAGGAGCCAAAGACATCTGAGTGGCAAATTCTTCAGAAATGGGGCATGGCCAGGAAAAGTCGTCATGAGGTCTGGACCGGATAGAGAAGAAAAGAGGGAAAAAAACTACTAGAATCTGGGAAGATGCCATCAGTGAGTCACTGGATTTATAGACAATCTGTCACCTCTCCTGACCTGTTTATTATAGAAAATACTTGTATTTGACAAAAAGTCTCTGTGCAGTCCAGGACTAATAGACAAATGGGTGTTACTATTCCCCGTGTCAGGAGGATGTGTCCCTGCACAGTGTGATACTGTCAGCAATGGTTGGAGACTGTCAGTATGTAGGGACACAGCCCTTTGACAAGGGGAATCGTAACACCCATTTGTTAATGCTTGCACAAAAAGGTAGTGTTAACAATAGTTACGGCGCGGCAGGGCGGCGGTGGAGAAGGGGGGCCAAAGTTTGGGTAACAGCCCAGAGCCTATGGTCTACTTAATCCGCCACTGACCTTTGGGGGTCCGACTATCCAGGCACTGCGGATCATATGTATATGTGGCTGTGCCTGGTACTGCACAATTGACCAGGCACAGGTAAGTATGGAAATAATAGCATAAAATAATTGAAATAATGAGCACATGTAGTGCTCTGGCAAACTTTGGCTGCTTCTGCAGGCTAAGGAAGAAAAAAAGGCCTACGCTGAGGAGCAAAAGTGTTTGTCTATGTCCACATAAGCTGTTATAAAGAAGAACTGCATTCACTGAGATCAATGATAATAACTCATCTTTATACCTGCAGACTTTTACACACCCCTCCAAGTTTTAAATGGACTCCCATTTATTTGAATAACCACCATGTCATACTACATAATACTACGGTCACTGCAGGGGAAATGTATGACCGACCGCAACTTCCCGTACAATAACAGCTGATTCCCTCGGTTTTCTGAAAGCATACTGATGGCAACCTGCTGAATGACGGGCCGGCTTTATTTATAAAGGTTAAACAAGAGCGGCACTTTGTTTAAATGTCATATAGCTTGTTTAAGTTGGTCATACACATGCAACATGAGTGCTATCAGCCCTGACTCCATAAATTTGTGCATTATTTGTAATGCCGACGGTCCCCGCCCACGAGTCTTTTACCTGTTCTGCCGGTGATCTGGTTCTTCTGCTTCTACCCGCAACCAGTATGTATCCAGCTACTCGATACTAGTCTGCATTCTGCTACCAGTCCGTATCCTGTTACCCGCCATCAGTCTTCATCCTGCTATCTATTGCGAGTCTGTACCGAACTACCTGAGACGAGTCTTAGACTTACTACCGGTTATGAACTGTGACTTCTGATACCCTCAGTGTACTACACCATTGTATCCTGGTCTGCTGGGCCAGCTGCTACTCTCACCGGGACTACCTAAAGAGGTAGCAACTTGGTAGTCTCCCCACAGCGAAGACCAGATCCCTGTATAGAGGTTAAAAGGTTAAGACTGGAGAGGCTACTTAGATAACGCCCTTAGAGGTGACCCAAAGTCAAACCGGGTACTCAACCCGCTGGTCCTTCAAAGGGGATTAGTGACTGCCAGACAACTCAAGCGTCGCTGTTTCAAGTGGAAACAATAGGATTGAACAGGTTGTAATCCAACCTCTTCCCACAAGACATCGGGGGAAAATTATTCATAGACATTGGATTGTTACCATTTGTCAAATTCTGTTGATTTTTCTAGAAAAATCTGATGTTTATGGCCAGCTGTAGAGATAGGCTCCTTGGGGATTGCCTCTTATATAACCATAGTGCAGTTTTGGACACTGTTGTACAGTAGTAAAGTCGTAGTTACTGCTCATCTGCAGGAACAGGGTCATTCTATAATCAGCTAGCTCCTCAGGTACTGAAATCCAATTTCTTGTATCTGCTACCGAATACGATGGACAAAGCTTAAACAAGTACTTAGAGATTTACTTCTCTATCAAGCTGTACAAGTGGAATTTTATATTATGTAATCAGCTGGGATACAATTTTCTTGACATCTGGCACTTGGATGATTCAAGATTAATGGGGAACTGCCAGCATCAGCGAAAATCTATAGCAGTAAAGCTGTGTTGGTGTGTGTGGGAGGATAGATGATGTAAAAAGACAAAAAAAGAAGAAACAAAGGTGGCACAGATCAAGGGCCAATGCTGATTGCCATGCTAAATAGACACGAAAATTATAGCTTTTCCATTTTCAAAATGACATAAAAAGACATTTCTTTGACTTCTGGTACTTTATTCCGATTTTTTAACTATTTTAGTAACTACTTCCCTGCAAACTGTTGAGAGGTTCTTACATGATTGTAATATAGGACAATCATCACAGGCAACCATTAAATCGGTTGTCGTCCTGCAAAAAAACAGCCCTCATACCACTACGTCTATAAAAAAATAAAATTAGTTAAGGCTTCCATAAGTCAGGAAATAAAAAATATGCATTTGTGCAGATCAAAGGGGAACATTTTGTCTGTTTCAAGAGGCGATTTATCGGGGCCCTAAAATTAGGGAACCAGGAAGGGGGGGTCCCCA